>NW_020449241.1:39715-224397 GCF_003343035.1 Apteryx rowi | reverse complement strand
AAAAAAAAGGAGTTCAGGGCGAAGCTCCACACGCGGGCCCCCAAATGCAAACCAGATGCCGGCACCGGCCGGGGCCGCCTTCAAAGGGGAGCGGGGGCGGCGCGGCCGCGGCCGCCTCCCCTCCCTTCGCCTCGCCTCGTCTCCCCTCCCCTCCGGCGCTCCAATGAGGGGAGGCAGCGCAAGCGCGGCCGGGCCGCGGGGAGTGCGCCGCAGGCTTCCCGGCAGCGGCGGCCGCCGGGAAATTGCCCTGTCAGGAAAAGCGCGGTTTCCCTAGCCCGCTCCCCGCGCACCTCATATAGTGTTTCAGTGTGGACAAGTAAGTGACTGGCGCTCTCCGAGCCCCCGGCGGGCTCCCCCGCCTCAGCGGGGCCGGCGCCCCTCCCCCCTCTCCCCTCTCCCCCCCCCCTCCGGCGGGGGGCAGCGCGCTGCCTCCTCCGCGCCACCCGCCGTTGGGGCGAGCAACGGTCGCGGCGCTGCCGGGCCCCTGCGGCCGACGGGCCTGTTCCCCTTCCCGCCCCCCCGCGCTGCGTGCTGAAAACGCGGCTGCGTTCAGCAAACTCCTTCCCTCCTCGTGAGCGGCTGCTGAGTGGAAAAAAAAAAATCATATCGCGATTTTTTGAGAGCGGGGCGCTTTTAAAAAGACGCAACACCCCACGCGGTGTTTCCCCCGAGGAAGGCACCCAGCCCCCACCACCTCCAGGCCGCATGCTGGTTGTCCAGGGCGTGCGTTGGAAGTGAGATTAAACTGCCCTGCATCAGTTTCAACTGCCTGGTTTTCACATACCTGCGGGGCATTAGAGGACTCGCGTTCTGGTTCCCCTGCCTGGCCTCCCTAAGATTGCTTTTAGTGATGTTTTCTAAAAGCACAGCCTATATATAAAACTTAAATGAGAACGGGTCTGCCCTTTTTCACAGTGCCTCTGTGCTGACAGGCTCCAGGCAGGATGGGGAGTGCGAAGCGCCTGGGGAAGCGCTTGAGGTTTCGCAGGAGTGAGGCAGGCACATGGCTTCCTGCTCATSCCTCCTCTTGTCGAGGGCCGTGTAGGAGTCACCGTTTTTCCTGCTGCCTTTCCTTGATTTGTTCATGTGCTTTAAATGGCAGCACACAGTGACCTAATGTAGACAGATGGGACACGTCCCTCACTTCCATGCTTGCTTAATCCTCCTGATCCCTGGGAAACTTCCTTAAATGTGCTTCTCGCCCTTAGCTCTGGCTGTTGGTTTCCAATCTTGTATCGCTGAGACGGGTACTGCTGCCATTCCTTTCCTCTTGCTGCTCACTTCTACTGCTGCTTCCTTACTCCTTTCCCTCTTGCTGTCCTCTTGCATCTCTGATTTCTCGCACCTTTGCGGCACTGTCTCTTTTAGCACCATCTTTCTGGACGGCTGGCCAAATATTCTCGTAGAGCTTGTGTGCTGGTGTGGAGCCCACCCCAGTAACCTCGTGGAGTTCACTTGTGCTCCATACCAGACCTCCCCTTAGGGGCTGCTTAGAAAGTAATAAACAGGCACATTACTGTGAAGGTGGTCTTCTCATAACTGATTTTTCATCCTCATGTGTTCACTCATCCTTGAAGACCATTCGCTTAATTTACTAATATTAACTTTGTGCTAAATGTATGAAAATGTAGTACTAAAACATACTGAACTTTTAAAGTGTTTTTAAATATTGATGGTCCCCTTTCCTACATGACTATAAACTGGGATATTGTGTTTAAAAGAATAAAGTCTTTTTGCTTTTCTCTGGGAAGGGTGCCTGGGATAGGATGAAAGAAGAGAGCAGAGGGAATTGGGTTCTTGTAGGTACAGCTGTTCCCAGCTGTAAGAATCGGGGCAGAAATAAATTTACAGTGTCAGGAGAGACTAAACTGGTGCTACCCTGGGAAGTCTTATGTGGATTCTCATCAACTTCTGTTACTCTATGCTGTGTCTCCTACAGTGCTAGAGTTAAGTTATCATTTGAAAATGTTGGTTCTCTGGAATAAATCATCCTCTTCCCAAATGTGATTTCTCATCTGTTTTGTTTCTTTTACTTCCTCAGTAAGTCTGCCTACTTTCTTCCCTTAAGCCATTCCTCCTTTAAGCCTTCTTTTGATTTTGATTCTGTTAGAGGTTGATCTGTTTTCTGAGAACTGGTAGACTAACAGGAGAGTCTCGGAATAGCTGTCCTCTGTGTTCCTGTTTTGTATTTTGGGCTTTTCTAATGATTCAAGTTCAATTTTTCCCTTGTACTGGCTACTGGAATATCTATGTATCTGGTTTGCAAAATCAACGGTATTGGCATGGTCTTAGTAGGAATTGTGTTTCTGAACTTCTTTTTCAAATGGAAATCTCTGTGAAGAGCATTGTTTGTCCTTTGGATCTTGTTAATATTTTTTGGTTGGTGTCTTGAGCTACCTGCAGTTTCCTGTCTGCGTTTCCACATGCAAAGGGAAAGTATTCAGACTGATCATAAGATAAAGTTTGAAAACTGGTGGCATTCAGCTATCTGAGGCAGGCAAGCTTACAAGCTCTTGGCTACTGAGATGTTGTGAGAAAGCCATTGAAGGAACTTCCAGAGAGGTGTTGGCCTGGTATCTTCTAGATCTTGTCTTCTCAGGATTTTGAAATTGTGCGTCTGACAAGATCATTAAGAAGGCAGATTCTTCATTTATTAAAAAACAAAACAAAACCCAGAAAGCTGTATATTTAGGGAAGAGACCTCACTGGGTTCAGATAAGCAGATGTGATTCTTCTTTCTCTGAAAAAAAAGAGAGAGTTGTAGACACGTTACACCATGTATGGTGTATCTAGATATCTGATTTGCGTGTGGAGTATGTGTTTCTTTTAACGTAGCCTAACGTGCAACCTCACTTCCTCTTAAGTGGTTGTGACAGGATCTTCGGGGCTAGTGCATTTGGAATTGCAGCCCAAATAAATGTTTAATTTTAAAATGACAGATTGCTTAGGGCTGTCATTCTTTCCATACTCTTACTATGCAAGACTGAACAAATACTGTATAGTAAACTTTGGAATTGGCTATTGTATAGACGCATGTTTGCTTCTGGGCTGAGCATCTTGAAAGAAGTGGTTTAGAGCACTTTTTTAAAAATTGATTTCACTGTTGCATCTACTGCTGGCCTGAGTGTTCCAGGATCTGCCAGGGGTAATTATGGACAGTTGGTTCAGATGTTGCTTAAATGTGTAAGCCTTGAYGGGAAATGCAGTGGATTTCAGCCAAAATGCTAATTTTGATGTTTTGTCATCTCACAGAACTGTGAACTCAGAACAAATTATTTTTATACTGATCTACTGATATGTAATCATGCAGCTAAGGCCAAGCTCATCCCTGATGTAGCATTGCAATCTGCAGATGTGATTACAGAGAGAGTATCAGCAGTAAGCTTAAGTTGACAAATTTGGTATCCATGGTAGTGTAGTGGCTTTATTTGCCCAGGATACCAGGTAAGTTTATGTACCCTGCGCTGAAGCTCATGATGCCAAGGCTGCTTTCCTCCAGGAATGCAGTTTAAAGCTAGTGTGTGTATGATTACGTGAACTGTAATCATGCCCTTTGGTTTGTATTGTACTATCAATTGTTTTTAAAAATAATGTAAATTTAATATATTTTATAATTTAAACGTTTTTTGTAAATTAACAGTATTGTGCTAGGGATGCCTTTACTGTGTGATTTGTTTTTTGTTTTTTTCTCCATTTCCACTATAATACAGAAGAGGATTAAACATTACTGTAAAGGTTACTATTCAGGAATCTGCCTGTCTTTCACAGCCAATGCACTGATATTATTCTAGTTATCCAGCATGGGTTAGGTTACAATGATAGAGTAGTTGAATAAGAAAGATCTTCCTTAGTGTTACTTTAATAACCAGTCATGGGTGAATCCATCAGTAATTCTGGAGGCTGTTACCTACTGTCAGCTAGTCAGGAAGCTGTTAGAGCTAGAATGAATGTATGCAATATTCAGATTGAATTGTTTTTCTACTCAGTCAATGCAAACAAGATGGTATCCTCTTTTAGAGCTTCAAGCACGCTGAGGTGTCATTTGGGATAAGTCTGATTGCCAGATCACAGCTTTTAGGGATGCATGCAGCTGCAGTGTCAAAGGAGAGAACAGACCTATCTAAACAGGTCGGTGTGAATGTATTGCGTTGATTAGAGTTGTCATGGTGTGGAGAAGAAAGGGTGCAGCTCTTAATTCTTCAGTAGATTCCTTTAGGTTTTCCTGAGTGAGAACTGTGTCTTGGCATGGACTGAGCAACATTTCCTCCGTTTGACAAATTGCAGGTTATGGCAAGCATTCAAAATCCTGCAGAGCTGTGAGTGCACCTGTGATGTTCACAAGTAGTAAGAGTTTAATGCTGAACTATTAATATGGATGGGAGTTTTGCCTTTGACGTCAGCCAGGATCAGACCCTGCTTTGGAAATGATGATCCAGTGCAAGCAGGGACAAGATAGCCCCAGATGGAACTGGAGCTGTTGGATTTCTCCAGTAGCTTGTGTCTTCTCAGCTCCATTTTGCATGTTCATGTGGCTCAGCCTTCCTTTTCCCTGAAAGATCCTGTCTGCAGCTGTTTCCTGCTGTTCTAGTGTTAAACAAGCAGTGAAGCAGAGATGAAACTGAATTTATTTCTTTTATGGGGCACAGTTATATGCTGAGAAACAAACAGGGTTTACCCCTGTCACATTCATAGCCTTTCACTGAGAGAACCAGTTTTTATTTGGCCTCTCAAGAMTATATCTGAACTGGGGGCCTGCGTGCTTTATGAGGCACGCTGCGGTATTAATCTCTTGGTTGTTGGACCGGAGAGGTTATCAGAGCATGCTACAACTGCCTGGATGCCCTGATTTCCCTTCCAAAGGAAACTTAAGGTGAACAGTAGCCTTAGTCTTCCCCAGCATACATTTGGGAGGAGCTCTTGGTTTCCTTTGTTTCAACACACTTCGAGGGCCGATGCATTGGGAGTTGCCTAAAGATAAAGTTTGAAATCTTGAGCTTTCCGTAGCCACCTCTGTGCTCCAAATYGACAGCTTTCTATTCCTGTCAGTTAACGCTAACACGTTATTTTTCTGCAGTGAGCATCTGTGAGCGTTATCTCTACTCCGGGCCAGATGTTATCTCACTCCCAGCTGTCTTGCGCTCATTACTTGCTACTTATTACTGCCACATTCGTGAACAGGTCATCCAGTGAGAGAGCAGAAAAATGCCCTGTGACTTCTCTGACCACTTTAAGATCAAGAGTTGAGTTCATCACCCACAATCTCTAGATAGCTGTGATGAGCATTCAGGATGCCGATGTAATCATGAGTGTGTGGAAGAGGTAAGTACGGAACAAGTGCTTAATGTCCCTTCTGGCTCAGGAACATCGCATCAAATGAAACTTGCAGGCGGCAGGTTCGGAACAAACCAAAGGACTTTTTCGTAGGGTGTGTAGTTAAAACTTCGTAACTCATTGCACCAGTATTTTGTAGCTGCAGGAGTTTCCCTGGTTTGAGAAAGAGCRCAAACAAACTCAGAGAGGAAAAAGCCTTCACGGTCTGTTAATCCTAAAGATACAATTTCTGGCTCAGGAAGTGCCTCTGCTGTAGTTAGCTGGCGGCTGGGAAGGTATCCTGGGGAGGTAAGACTGTATGAAAAGCGCAAGCATACGCCTTTCTTGTGGCTTCTGCTGTCTGTGGCAGGATACTGTATTAATTGGACCTTTCATCTGACCCAATGAAGCYATGCTCACTTCTTTAGTCAAGGTGCAGGATGCCATCGCTCTTACTTGATCAGTAGTACTATGGGCTTTATTTGCCAGTGATAGTTCACGAGAGTAGCTAGGAGAGCATAATTTTTCTGTTTTAGTACAGTTTTCTTCTAGAGCAGATTATAAAGAAAATCAACAACAAATCTGTTGTACATTTAAAAGAGTGTGATATTTGTTGGCAGTGGTCATGCTGATATCTTTCTGCTGTTCATGAGTGAGATTTCTATGTAGGCAGTAGAAGCTGAGAATAAATCAATTTTGGGTTCTCATTTCGTAGCCTAATTTGCTTAGTCATTTCCATTTTTCAGCTTGTGTGTTGCTTGTCTATTGTTTCAAGTGACTTAGTCTGGTGGTGGTGGTGGTGGTGTCTGTTTCAGAATGGCTTTAGAAAACAGATTCTGAAATTAGTTACACCAGGATACGCCAGGATATGCCATGCTTTATATAAGTGCAGGTGGAAGTAGTTTGCCCTGAAAATAGTTAAAATACAAAAGATAGAATGAAAGGGCAAAAGGCAGTGATACAGTAATAGCTTTGTCTTGGAGGCTGAGAGGAAAAAAAAGGTTATGGAAAGACATAACAGAATATTAGTAGATAGTGAATAATTTATAGCGAGAAAAGAAGATAAACAGTGGAAAATAATGGAATATTTTCAGTCCTGTGGTGGGATCTATTGAGAAAATGTTATAATGTTGGGGGAGGGGGCAATTAAGAAAGTTTTGGTTAAACAATCTAGGCATTATGTGACTGGGAGTTGGGGGTCCAGTTCTACTACCGAAATGACGTCTCTTCCACTATGTGCAGCTAATTTTCCTCGTTCTAACATGTGGAAAAGCTCCACAGTTTACTAGAAATTGGATGAAACTAACTAACTGTGTTYGGTTTTTAGTTAAGACAACAGCGATTAGCATACTTTCTCTAGCTTGCTTTCTATTTATTCCAGTTTTGTTATTGCTAACATTGTCTTCATGTTCCAAAGTCTCAGAGATCTCATGCATGTATGTATTTTTGTTTTGGGAAGGGAAAAGAGGAGATGAGGTGTGCTTTTGTTCCTTGTTTTTGTTTTGTTTGCTTTTGGATAGCTGAAAAATAAATGATTGTTGATAGTTAAAGCTTGGTCCCTTCGGCATTTAAGGATATTATTCTATAGTAGTACTGCTTTTCAACACAGCATTAGAATTCCCCATCTGCTCCCGCTCTCCCACGCAGACATGCACCTTCTTTGTCTCTTTACATCCAAACAGGAATTGAAGATCCTGAAAGAGGAAAGGGAGTTCACTGTCTTCAAGAAGAGATTCAAGAAGAGAGTGGTACTCCAGTACCACTGGTTTTGTTGATTTACTGCAGCCCTAAAAAGCCAACAAAGTGCTGAATTTCCTATATAATGTCCAAAATGCTTCTTTCATTTTATCTCCTTTCTGCAATTGACAAGTAGCTTTTATTTTACATATTTAGATCTTTTCATATTAAGATTATGAAGCCTAATTTGATGCCCTGTTAATCTTTTTCCTGGTGATCTGTAGAAAAGCACAGCTGCACTACTAAAAACACACTGTTTATCCATGATCTCTGGGTCTGGGCAGCCTGCAGCGTTCCAAAGATCAAAGTTTAAAACAGACGTGTCAGTCCTTCATAATTCCCTGTATTTAAGCACACGATACCACACAATCTATACTTGCAGCTGATAAATATATCTGCTGAGCTTCAGCCTGCTTGCATATGAGCGTGCAGCCTTCTTGCACTATAGCTTTAACAGAAAGGTATGTCCTGGCAATTTGATAACCATACAGTAAGGTAAGGCAAACTAGCTTAGTGGTTAGTTGTAATGAAACAGTCATCTCATTACCTAGTTATTCCTTTTAAAGTAAACAGTGTTAAGGATTTTGTCTTTTTTTTTTTTTTTTTTAAGGAATATTTTTGCAAATGACATTTTCCCCTCTCCTTTTTTCATTGCCTCTGTGGGAAAACTACCACATTTGTTTAAGGATAAACTGGGAAGTCTGTGGTTTTCGGCACACACATTTTGAATAATATTTATACAGACTATTATTTAATGGGCCATATAAATATTTATCATATGCTGTAGGCCTTTGATCTTAAATGCTTGTTTGAAAAGCCGTTCTGTCCCTGCTGTGATTTGCAAAGAAAGAGGCAATTGCTGCTTTAGTGCTTGGAGGGAATTTTGGCTTCTTGTTCTGTCTTAGCAGTTGTAGTCATGGAATAACATGGTCAAGTTTGATATGTCTTTTTAAATTTGTTTTTCTCTCTCCCTCTCTTTCTGCTTACAAGTCCAAATAATAACATGTAAGTATGAGACCTAATCCTGCAACCGACAGGCAGAGCTGTATTAAGTTCTGGGGCCTCTTTTCATGGCTGCAGGAGTCTACCCACTCTGTCAGATACCTCRCTGCTCTGTCTGTCAAAACGCAGAGACATCATCATCTATTCATGTTGTGGCTGACAAAGGTGCTGTCATAGACCAGTATCCCTATATCCCTGTTTAATTGGGAAAGAAAGAAAGAAAGAAAAAAAAAGTTTAGCTTCCTAACTTAGATACTTCAGGGGTATAAAAGGTAGTGGTATTATCACCACTGCTTTCCACCACTTGGAAAGGCCATAAATGTGCGTCATCCATGCATAGAATGTTTTGGGGAATATTAGGGAATATTTGAGGAATATTTAGGAATATTGCTCCTTAACTGACCTCTGTCATTGGTTTACTGCTTTTCCCATGATTGTATTCACTGCAGAGGCTGTATACTAAGAATCCAGTAAATGCAAAATACAAAACAAAATACTAAATATTTTCCACAAACCTCACTGTTGAGTTCCTGGTTTCTCAAGAATTGCTGTTAGGTAGAGTCCTTAATTGGTGATACTTATGAGCTAAAGAGGACAGTGTTTTCTTGAGGATTCAGTTGACAAGTAGGTGAAATCCCAAGTGATTGGTGTTMCAGAAAAACCCTTGGCATCAGATGATGGTTTTGCAAGCAAATCATATCCTGTTGCAGAGACATTAGACTTTGAACAGCCTCAGTAACGCAGAGTGCTTTTGCTATGCTTGAAAAAATGAAGAACATTTACTTTTAGCATTTTTCTGTAAGATATTGAAGTATGGCTTTGTAAATCTAGCTGAACCTTACTCAGAGAAAGACCAGTTTAAATAGGTTTGTAATTCTTGGTTTTGGATTCTGTCACTTAACTGTTCCTTGCTAGCTGTCAATCAATTTACAGAAATAAAATAGTGGCTATTCATAGACAGGCATATACTGCACGAGCATATATACAAACTTTGCTTCCTGTGCAGTCAGTCACACATGCGCACCCTGGTTGCTTAGTAAGGAAAAAAGAAAGCAAACATTACATGGATTGATTGGGTTCCAGGTTTCAAATGTTTGTGGGAAGAATCCAGTGCAAAGCCATAATTTTAAGTGCTGAGTAGGAGGTACTATGAGCTTAATTCTCTAACATCTGTTAAATTTGCTCTCAAAGTAGCAAAAACACATTAATGAGCTAAAATCAAGGCTGCCATACAGGGAAGAGAAATAAAAATTTAGAGTAATACTGCATGTGTGAGAGGGAGGCAGGATGTAAAATACTCCTTTTACTATCTGTATTCTGTGAAAAGCACGTAAGAAACATGTGCCTATGTAAAAGAAGGGGAGGAGGAAGAGAGAAGAAAAATCTGCTTAGAGACTTGTGGTTTATTCTCTTCTTTTTATGAGTCAGCAGTTAAGAGCAGTGCCAAAATTGGGAGAAACAGGGAAATTCATGAGGTAATATCAGGAACAGTTTATTTTATGCAATTTTTTCACAGTAAAATTTCTAGCAAGTAGCTAGCAGCATCTGCAGCCAGACTTCTAAACTTTGTTTGAGGAAATCGAGTGCAAAATTACAATGTGAACATCATCTCTTGAAAAAAATGTCTTACAAGTCTCTTTACAGCCGAGGGCTAATGCAGCGTGCTTTCAGTATCCCCAACTGATAGATGTAATATTAATCACTGATATCAGGAAAACCATCCTGACACAGAGGCATTAACCTTTGTTAGTCTGACCAGGTCATAGAGTCAGGGCCAAAAAATAAAGCCAGCTTTCTTGCCAGTGTTCCTAGGAGTTAGACTCATGGCACACCATATTTTTAGCTGATTGCTCAGCACTTGAACAGATGACTGTACTTAACAAGATTAGTGTATATTGCATCTAATCTACTGGGTGGAATCAGAATGCTGAACAGAATAGCCRGTATTCCCACTAGTACTGCAGTATGCTCTCTAGCTTTGATTTTCTAGTCTCCGATATTATTAAAAACTAACAATCCGTACAACTTCCTCTAGTGACCCTGCCATGGTGCCTGCAGAATGCTGTGCGATAACTGCTTTTGGTTCATACTGGGCTGCTTACGAGCTTTTGTGATGGACCAGAACTCCCTAGCGCTGGTGCTGTGYGGACACAGAACGAAAAGATGATTTCTGGCTCCAAGCAGTGGTAATGTAAGCATAAGATGACAGATTCAGGCAGTACAAAATGACAGTATGGTACAGGTTGTGATTACAGAGCTCCACAGACCAACCGCATTTCCACTAACCATTTGCAGGGATAGGGGAAGGGGAAGGCTGGGTAGTTTTCTTTAGCCAAAGGGTTGGCTTGGGCCAAAGTTTCATTTGCACTTAAAACAGCGGAACTCAGCTGTTACGCTGCTTAATTATTATCCAGTATTATGCTTGCATTATGAGTTTTCTGAGGTGGGGGCCTGCCTTTTTTTATTATTCCACCTGCTCCCTCTAAACCTCAGTAATAATAAATTTGTAATACCTTACCAACAGCCGTGGTTACAAGCCAACCACTAAGGTGAATAGCCACTATATTGTGACAACACTATATTCAAACTGACACCCAGTGATAGATCTAGAGCTGTACTCAAGATGCTTCATTAAAGAAAAAAAAAGGCTTGTTTTTAAACCTTGTAGAAATAGAACAAGTAAAACCATTGCTTCCAGAACTGAGTATAATTTACCTGCATGGTCAACTGTTACTGTCTAAAGGTAGAAAGATAGCTACTGCAGTTTTCTGTGCTGCTGCTTTTTGGATCATGTTTTGAATATACTTTGCCACTAAAGTCTAGTTCTTTCCAAAAATTATATATAGGATCAATTTGGAATATGAGTAATCCCGTTGTTCTACTGAGTAGTACTTCTCAAACCTTAYCCCCTTGCCCATGTCCCTCCCTCTGCACATCCCATCTTCCGTGTACAAAAGTAAGCCAGGTCATTTCTCTGGGAGAGATTGGCTTTTTTTAGATGTAGCCATTTTGATGCTCTGTAAGTACTGTGTACTCATAAAATTATAATTCATCAGTTCATTTTCTGGAAATCTGAAAATAAATACCAATCCATCTTGTGTGTTTCAGAAGTCTGCTAGGAGATTCATATAAGCACCAAACTTAGTGCTTATCTGACCTGTCAAATACTTATCAGCATTCTCCCAGCTGGATGAAAATGTAAATGTTAGCCATTAATTAAGGACAATATCTGAGAAATTAAGTACAATGAGTTTGCCACTGTACTAAATGTCGTCTATTAAAATGTAATGTAGTGAAGGAAGCAATTCATTGTGAATAATTTAATCAGGTAACTTAGTCTCACTTTGTTCTTGTATTTTGTCAGAGACTAGGCAGAGATTTCCTCGAATACTGTCATAACTCAAAACGTTTTCAGCAATTTTCTTTCTGAAGCTTTAAAACTGTTTGGAATGATGGTGRATAGCTCATTAAAATCTCCCTAGACAAGCTAAGCACTCTGTTTTGTTTTTTTCTTTGCAGGGATCAAAACTGGGTTACAGGTGGTCTATGCTGGATGGTCACTTAGTTATTTTAATTATCAGTGTCATGCCGCTTTTTTGGGGAGAGGGGRACTGTTTTCAGACTTCTGCAGAAATTCAGCCTGACTTACTGTCTCATATAAAAGTAAGATGCCATTCGTTAGCTGGCTGGCTCTGTAAGAGGCAGCAGCTCTTGGCTCTTCCTTCCTATTGAGTTCAGGATTCAGTGGAGCCAGGCATTCACCCCACCTTCCACTAGTTCAAGAGTATAATTTCTTTGCACTGAGGCAATGGCATCTCTGGTGCAGAGGCTACTTGCTTCCTGAGTGGGAGCTGCTGCTGTCTTGTCCAGAGGTGAATCCAGCTTGCCAGTTAGCAGCAGCTCCTCCACCGGCCAAAAGTCAGGAAAACCCTGGAGTCTCTGGATCGGACTTTTTCTTTTGTGCAAGGTGCCAGCTCCTGATTCCTACTGCTTTTGGAACCATGCCCTTTCCTTTCCTTCCTGTCTCCCTCCCTCTTTTTCACTTTATTTAGACMTGATACTATGTGACCACTGCTCAGTTCCTTGATTGAGTGCATGAATTTTATAGCATGTGTATTCTTACATGCAAATTCACAGTTTGCTTTTCAGGAACTTCTGTGCCATGCAACTTAAATGCAAACATTTGACAAAAAAATCGCACAACTAGTGCGAGACTTGGAAAGTCAAATTAATTAAAAAATGTCACGTGAAGACTTTCAGCAAAAAAGGAGTTATCAAGCAAAGTGCCTACACATCGTCTGCACTGTCCCATTCAGCACAACTTTTCATCATCATCAATCATTTTATCTGTGTATTTTTAAACCCACTATTTTTTACTGTTTTTTTTCTACAGGTTTTAGTAAAAATGCACAGTAAGAAGCAGGCTCCAGTAAATTACTATGTCGGAATTGATGTTGGATCGGCAAGTGTTCGTGCGGCTTTGGTAGATGAATTTGGGACGGTAGTGGCACATGCAGATCAGCCAATTCAAATTTGGGAACCCCAAACAGACCACTATGAGCAATCCTCTGCTGACATATGGGCTGCTTGTTGCTCAGTCACAAAGGTATGTGAAAACACAGAAAACGAAGGAAGTGTGTTGCAGGCAGCACTTCAAGTTTTGAGAGTTTCAAGTCTTCCAGTCACTGGACTGTGACTTGCATTTGGTTCTGTACATGCTATATCCTTGTGCATTAAAGGCACTTTTAGGATATGGTTGATGTAGCCTAACAAGCTGTCTGKTTTTTTGGTAAGGAGCTGAAGAGCAGAGGGGTTGCATGATGCCCCAAGTTATGAAAGAAGTTTGTGATACAACTGGGAGTAGAATCAAAGTCCTCCCTTTGCACCGTTGACTCAGAGGGAGGACTTACCACTGCCTCCAGCATTCATGTCTAAGGGTTTCGTTTCACTGGTGTGTGTTGTAGCACCAAGACAGATTTTTGGGAATCAAGGTTGCTCAGACCTGGTAATGCACATATTTAAAGATGTGCCCTGGAGTCACAAAAGAGGATCTATTGTAGATAAGTTCTAATCTGGTTTGTGGATGGTGCCTAATGTAGTGTCTGCCACTTGTGATCCTCATTAAGATGCCTGACCAGTGTTATAAAGCCAAAATAAATTACATGTGTTTCTGGGTAGTATCAAGCATAAAAATAGGCTGAAATAAACCTTACTATGAGGGAAAGTCTGTCTTTTTGTACTCCCTGGTCCAAGGATCTGCCTGTACATGCTGGTGGTAAAAGTAAATCAGTGACCTTGGTTGGCAGTGTACATGTAGGCCATTTCGTCCTTCTTAATAAAGCCACAGCCTGCTCCATGTTCTGAGGTTGGTTCTTTAAATATTCATGAGATGCCTGGTAATTTGCAGATGGACAGTTCACCCATTCTCTTGTTATTGATCAGCCTTTTGAAACATTAATGAGCTTGGCTCTGCAGAAAGTGCCCTGAGATGAAGGAGACAAGAGGTGAGGGGGAGGGAAGGAAAAGAGGGGAGTGTAAGGAGTGATAAGGAAGCTTGATATTAAAGCAGAGCCAGTCTTTTATTCTGCTTATTTGATTTTTCTCATTGTGAATTGCTTTGTTCTTGCTCTGGGCYTCTTTAAATATAGCCTCTTGCATTTAAGCAGTAAAATATGGTCTCTGGAACTATAGCTTTAAAGAGCCAGTAAGAGATTGGCATCGTGGCAAGTCCAGTGAAAGTCCTTATAGTGCTAGTTAAAACAATGATAATTTTATTGTTGCTGAGAAGTGGCAATTTCACTACATTACTTCTTAGGTGTCTTGCAACCCCATTTGGCCCTTAAAGCATGTGAGTGTTGTGTTTTTTCTTGCAGTGCTGCTGGCAGTCACAAAGTTCAGAGCTTTTGGAGTGGGGATTTTTTTTGGAATATTTTCCGAAAAGCATCCTATCCAAACTCTCGATAGCAGAGTTTTTGGAAAGGTGTGTAGTGCAGTGATAATGCTGCTGCTACAGGTTTTGGCCAGTTTTACAGAAATTTATTTTCTGGGACCTTTCACCATGGCAAGACAAAAAACCCCTAAGGAACGATTTTGCCAAAGCAGTTCAAGAAGATCAGTGCTTTCATACTGTGTGTGGATTGAATGAAGGGAACACTTGGCCCTAAACCTGTGTCCGTGTTTCACATCCATCTCAGCTCAGAGCTTTTGGAAAAGAGATAAAATAAACATTGCTAGTTTTCTKCTACCTTTATTGTCTGATATTCTTGTGCTTCCTGCTTTCATCCAGGGCTGTGGCTAATAAGACAAAAAAGCTATTAAAGAAGCTTTTTCATGGAGCTTTGAATCCAGTTTGGAAAATCATAGAGTTTTTGGTAATTTGGTTTGATTTTTGATTAACATTCAGACTGAGTTTTTTAAGCATACTGAATCTCAGAAATTTTGGAGTTTGAGTTTGCAGTTCTGACTTACACCCCATTCTCTCTTCTCATTAGTTCACATGGTGTATGCAAATATATGGATATATTTATATCCAATGTGTTTTGAATGTATTCACAGAAAGTTGTCTGTGGAGTAGATGCCAGACGGATTCGAGGGCTTGGTTTCGATGCTACGTGTTCTCTTGTTGTTGTGGATAAGCAGTTCCAACCCTTGGCAGTCAACTGTGAAGGTAGGACTCCAGCACAAAAATGGATGTTACTGAACATGTTTTGCCACTGACATGAGTGAACTTAAAATTTCACCACAAATGCCAAGTTATGGGGTTGAATCTTGAAGATATAGGTGACAGAAACTCTTTTCTTAGGAACAGATGTTTTTTCTAGGTTTTTACCATTTTAATTTTACTGCAAAAGAAATTTTAAGATGAGAATCATTTACTGTTTGGCTAAATATTTGACATCCTAAGATCAAACTCATTTATCTTCCTTCGAGAGACTGCTTGTTAAATAAATCTGTGCTCATTTTTCTTTTCTACATGTTTTCTCCTCCTTCAGACTTTACTAATCACTGCTTTTATTGTGTGTGTAAATGCCCATCCATACTGGCTAAAGGAATGTTAAAAATGTAGTGTTAGTGTAGTTTAAATGCTTATTCTGTCATGGAGTTGCAGGCAAGAAGTTCAGCTTATGTATCTTATTACACTGGGGTACTGTCTTTGTCTAGGACAGAGCTAAACCTTAGAAAAAGACCACAGACTGTTTTTGCAAATTTCAAGCTTTAAGTATTTTTTGTGTAAATAATTCAGAAGACTCAAGAAAAATTTGAGTACTGCATCTTTATTTTTCAGAGAATCCCACCTAAGATTAGGTTTGTACTAAATCAGTAGTTATATAACCACAGTCACAGTTCTGCTGATGTTCCCCTTCTGTTCTCAGATGCATTTGCCATCTCCTCCTATCAGTCTTAAACCCCCCCCCAAAACACTTTGCCCCCAAAATGTCCTTTGCTAAATTTAGACAAGATATATATATATATTTTTTCAGTTTGAGATTCTCTGATGATCTGTTCGATGTCTTACAATGTCTGGGGCCATTTTGGACGTTTGAGTCAAATTCAGTTCTCATTTCTTATTCTCTGATATCCCGAAGAGTGGAAATGAGCGCAAAGAAAAAAAATTACACAATGTTGTTGTTGAATGTTAAATAAAAAGCCACGAACACACTGAATACTGTAACACTGATATGGGCATGTATTGGTCTGGTTTCAGGCAGTCACACAGTTCTAAGTTGTATTTGAATCCATGTCAGTAATATTTGTGTGCCTTATAGTGGTGGCTTGTCTTAGAGTGTGCCTTTATAACTAAGTATGCGTGTGTGGCTGTGCCGTGAAGTTGTGCGCAGTGTACTCAGCAAGAGAGGAGTCTGAAGTGTTCCGCCTGCCTGGAAGGACTAATGTAGGTTAACTTAGATCAAATATTCTTTGCTTCTTGTTCTGATGTGTTATGCACACTTGCCAAATGCTGTTGTCTTCCACCTCCAAAATGAAAGTATTTCACCCTATGAAATTGTATTTCTGAAAGCATTTAGGGTGGTTCTTCCCATAACAATGGAAGAGGATAGAGAATCCCTGTGGCTATCTGGCTAGCTGATTGGCTGAGTTCGTTTCAGTTTATAACTTACTTGCTTGGATTTTGTTATGTTTTTAATTCTCATAATCACCAAAGTGTTTACAGAGGATTCTTACATGTTTTAAAATAAATACATTTACTTGGTCACAAACCTTGGCTTTGAATGAAATACGCTGTACAAGAGCATGGCTTTTCAAAGTTCTTGGGCGCTCACGAGCCTGGCTGTTTTCAGGCAGGATGCTCAGTGCCCAGCATCTCTTAAAACTGGCTCTGAGGGGCCAGAATGTTATCTTTGTGTATCTACTATGGATTATCAAAGCAAATTGTATTTGAGTTTTTCATGCTGAAGTGGAAGCGTGAAGCTGCTTAGAGCCTAGTAACTTGCAGTACTAGGATGGAGTTAAACCAGAACTAAAATAACCTCTTTTTTTTTTTTTTTTTTTTTTGGTCAAGGACAAAACCATAGGAATGTTATAATGTGGATGGACCATCGTGCAGTCAGTCAAGTAGACCGAATCAATCAAACACAACACAGGGTTTTGAGCTATGTTGGGGGAACAATGTCTGTGGAAATGCAGCCACCTAAATTGCTGTGGATCAAGGAAGTAAGTACATCTAAGATTGTGATACGTTTTTACTAAAGGTTAATAGTCTTTATTTGTTAATTTCTATGAATGAGATTTCTGAAATAAGTCCTCAGCATTAACCTGAATTGTTCCTGTGCTATGAAAAGGAGTCAGCATTGATCCCAAAGGGGTGCAAAGTAAGGCCAGACTTATGTCACAGTGAAAGTATTTTGAGATTCTCTTTTCCCTATAGATTATTTACAAATATCTCTGTTTACTGAAATTTAGTATTTCTTGGCCAAAATATTTCATATGCCTTTCTTACACAATTTTGAGATGAGATATACATACGAAGTTAGATGCAGTTGATGAATGAGGCCTGGAAGTGTACTAGGATTTAGTTGTGTAGGCGTACTTCCTGCTCCAACTACTGTAGCTGGACATGCTTACAGGGGTGTAGGTGCTACTTCTGGGAGGGATTTATAGCTGTGTGCAAACAGCACTGTCTCAGAATCGGGTATCCTTGCCAGAAGTACCGCTTTTGAGGCCTTGCATCCAGCAGTGACAGGATGTGAGATGTCTTTGGCTGCTGGTAGAGAAGTCGTTCAGTTAGTCAGAGCCTCATCAGTCTTCCCAAAAAGGGCCTAAATTGTTCAGTCCCCTCTGCAGGAAGTAGACCATCTGTAGAAGGAAGGTAGTGTATTCATAATGTGGAACTCTGCCTCTGTCTCGTGTTTAAATTTTATGTGTTTTGGGCTGACATACAGCTATTTAATAATAACTGTCAGATGAAAGGAAAAATGCTTGCCACTTGATTTTTTCATAGCCTCCTCCAATCTGACTTTTACATTTGGTCTTGATGACGCTTACTGTCATTTTAACAAAGCTGAAATGTAAATTAATTTCTGCCAATTTCAAGCAGCCAAAATCTTTTGTCCTTACAAACATGAAACATCATATAGTAACGAGGTGTGGATTAGAAAAAGTAAAAGGAGCCTAACTGGTAGAAGCAGGTACTGACAGATTAAGTTGTTTGTAGATGCTGCACTGAATTATAAATATCATCTACTGAGTACTTTCCTTCTTGAGCTATGAGTATTATTTTATGAATAATAAAAAGTCAAGCTGTAAAAAAGCTATTGTGTTTAAAATATTTGCATATTGAAAAATCTGAAATATCAGTACCTGTCTGAGCAGGCAAGTGCCTTATTTATGAAGGCCAGATTGYTGAGCCTCCTAATGAGGCCACCCACAGGTGCGCGTCTTTGTTATGRCCCCAAAGCCCTCTCGCATTACTGCTGTAATATAAAAGGGAGAGCAAATATCATGGGGCTCTTGTTCCCTCCAGGAGCACGTGGGTAGGAAATAGAATTCTCCTTACCCAACATGCCAGCCAGTAGCACAGATTCCCTGGTTAAAGGACATTACAGAATAAGGCTTGTTCGTGTGTTATCTTTCAGCTCCTGACGTACTAGCTAAAGAGCTTATCATCCTTAACAGAGTTTTATTTTATTTTATTTTTTTTACTGCAGCATCTGCTTGCTGAGCTGTTCTCGTGACAGTCCCTGCTTTAATCAAAATGAGTGGACTAGCAAAGATCTACTGTTAAACTGCTTAAGCTACCCCTGTTTGGCTTAGGCCCTGTAAGGGACAGCTATGGTAGCACCTCAGCTAGCTCATGGGAAGGAACAGTCAAATTTATTATGGAACTGGTGATAAACATGAAAATCGGGCATGCTGTGGTAAAATTCTTAGCTTGGGAGAAGTATGCAACAGGTCTTGACTTACTAGTTCCCCTACACTTATTGAAAAATAGGAGGGTGAAAGGAACTGTTTGAGCAGTGATGGTTTCTTCTGAGTGCCAGCCATAGTAATGCACCTCTATATTACCTGAATTTTAGGGCTAGGAGCAAAGGTTCATTTCAGTCTCTCATGGTTGAAATTCACCTTCATATAATGCAAGAGAAAAACTCTTCTACCGCGTGTTTACCCTTGTTCTGTTTTTTTGCCAAGGGGGCAAATTTTACAATAACTTTGAAAGTCAGGTTCTCCAAATGAGAGTTATAACACCAGCTTGCACATATGTTGCTACTCAGTGGAATGTCTTCAAGTGCTTTGCAAATAGTAAATTAATTAAGTCTCTTCAGATTCTTTAGTATTAATATTTTATAGATGAGTAAGCTATGACACAGAGGTATTAAAGGCATAGTCAGAAAAATACCTACAAAACAGTCCCTAATGTTTCCCTCGTGTCTTTGAGTTGTATCATCTTTCTGTTCTGTTTTTAGTATATTTCCCTGCTGCTAATGCTGTGCAATTCCTGGAGGTGTGGCTGAGTTAGATTTGATCTAGCTCAAACACGGTGAGAAAAAATACTCTATTCAGATTGCAGGACTATTTCTTAAGCTAGTGCTAATGCGCAAACCGGCAAAAAGAAAGCTTGGTTTTCACATCCCTGGGGAGATTCACAAGATTAGGAGGTAGAAAGAAGCATTTTATTCTTATTTTCTCTTTTTTAACTGAGAATATTTGAAGGCCTTGCACAGCTGAAATTGGAATTCCCATTGTGCCTCTATTTAATTTTGACCACTGCTATTCGAAAAATAACTGTACTGTACATGATTTGCGCAGGCCACACATTGAGACAGTCGGCTAGGTGGGAACTTCACGGGCACAAAATTAGACTCTTTTTAAAAATGCGGCCCTCAGTGTTGCCGAGAAGAGGTCCAAAATGGGATGGTTATGGGCGTTGTGTGTTAGGAGTGAGCTGGTTGGCAGAGCTGCCTGGGGAAGTTTACATAGTGTCTGCCCACGCTGTGTGCCTGGCTGTGATCATGGCCCTTAGCTGCCAGGCTTCCTGACTACTAAATGTCACCAAATATTATACCAACAAGATTTCTTTAAAGTATCTTACAGATCTGAGTAGTTTATTTGTCTTATTTAAATCCTCACCTCTGCTTATGTTTCCTCTATCGTATGTGAAATAACTTTTCCTACGAAGCTACTGCTTGTCCAATGGGCAGTGCCTTCTCAGGAGCTGCTTTAACATAAGGTCCCTTTAAAATCATCCCCAAACTCTGTTGCTATATTGTATAGCGCTCTCCCAGAATTTTCTACCAGTCCCTGCAAATACCTATGATCTTTCTTTTTTTTTTTTTTTCTAAAACACTCCTTGTTCTTTCCAGAACTATTTCCAGCCATCTGACTGCAAGAGGTGCAGTCTGTTGTTTGATAAAGGAACCATATTGGGTCAGACCAAAAATCCATTTGGACCAGTATTTGTGTGATTAATAACGTATTTTTGTTCTGTAAATTTGTCTAATCTTTTCTGAACGCACATGCACTTTTTGCACCGACAGTGCCCTGTAGTACTGAGTTCCACTGTTTAACTGTACTTTGTGTGAATAGGTATCTTTGTTCTGAAACAAGCTCCTAAAATTTCATTTGCCTTAGAGTTCTTGGAAGTTTCGAGACGGTTCCCTAGTCAGCTCCTCTATTCCACGCAGGATTTTATAGACCCCTTTTGGATCTTCCCCTCTCCCATCCTTTCTTCTCCTGCCTGAAGCATCCTAACCTATTTTGTTTTTCCTTGTATGAGATTCCTCCATTCTTCTGATCATTCTTGTCTCCTTTCTCTGTACTGTTTTTACTTTCGCAATACCCTTTTAGAGAAGGCAGTGAGGACTGCAAACCAAGATGCCAGCGGACCATAGACCATAGCGATGTTTTTTTCTTTTCCTCTCTAACACTATCAAATATTAGGCAACTCTAGCTAGTGCTGAGGGCACCAAGCTGTTAGAAAAGATACGAAGTTACACCACCAGTTCCAGCAGTTGGTCACTGAGTGATTTGCCTGGCTGATACATGTGCTGGACCAACTCCTTATTTAATGACTAGGGGATTGTTCAGTCATCTTGACTTTGCATCACTAGCGCATCATTGCACATCTAACAGGAAGAAGAGAGTCTAAATAAATACATGTGAAGTTTTATTTCTTTCATACTTTCTAAATCCAGCTTCTCGTGCGGTTGTTGTGAGCATATGCTGGATTCCTCTGCTTTCATGCTCAGTTCTCAAGAAGTGTGTTAATGCAAATGTGTGTTTACATTTCAGCTTTAGAAGGAAGCTTACTTCTACATGGAAAGGTTTAAAAATTACTTGAGATTATCCTAAGAACTTAATGCAAAGAATGTGTCGGGCACATTTTTCTATGACTAGCCATAATCAAAACTGAACTTGGGAACTTCCCAAGGCAATTAGCTTATCTGTAATAACAAAAGATTTTTACTCGGTCAGGTGAAAGGAGTGTTTACAAAATCTAAATCGAGGTGTACTTAGGGCTTTTGTCTCYCTGTGTAGGCATCACATTTCTGGAAAACTTTTGGTCAGAAAGCTTGACATGGCTACAACACGTACTGTTCAAAACCAAAACTACACTTTGTATAGTCATGCTACAGGTCAGCAGGTACATCATAGCTTGTAAAGATTCGCTGTTGACTTTTGCCTTGAACTCCCTGGAACTTTTTTGTATTCCCTAGGAATTAAACCTGTGTTCCTGCTATTTTTGCCCTGTACATCCTTGCCTGGTTTGGTGCTGTACACGTTTTGTATCTGCTTGCATTTATGTAGGTTTTGCAGATACAATGCAGTGGGGAAAAAAAAYGCTTTATATCTAAAATTGTGATAAAATAACCAACCACCGTCAGAAAGCTGAGTTAACCTGATGTAGAAACAGTAATTGATAATCTTCTGATCATAAACAGGAAGTACTGGAACAGAATTGCCTACCTGATAGATATTCAAGATGGTCCACTGACTTTTCAATGTTCCATGTGGGGATTTGTCATATGAAATTGCAGTTTTATTGATACAAGATAAGTTGCATGAATGTGACTGTCAACAAAATTAGTTTGTTAAAGGAGTGATTTAGGATAGTGGTAATTTAGGAGGCTAACTGGGTACACTTTTGGAAGTAAGTCAGTTAAAGTATTGATGCTATATCACCTATTCTTATTATATCGATAGGTTAGTTGAGTTTACATTGTCATCAAAGCCTTTCTCCCTCTTTCCACTATTTTAACCTGTCTGTGGAAGGCCACATTAGGAGATCCTGTCTTCAAGCTTCAGAGGAATCTGGGCAAAATTTTGTCTTCTCACTATTTGCCCTGGACCCTCCTGACTGTAGTATTTAAAAACTTGACATCTCTGAGGAAGGGTCTGACAAAGGTCACTTTACCAGTATTGCTGACTTTCAAATGGTAAAGCATTCCTTCAAGGAAAGGAATTGAAGTTCTGGTACTTGAAATTTTTTATCTGAACAATTAAAAGGTAATACTAAAGAATATGGCTTAGTAAATTTATTCTGAATTGGTTGGAGCTAATGGAGGGAGGAGGAGTGAGGGAGGGCTAAGATGACCGAACTGTACTTCTCCATTTCCATCATCTTTTCATTATTAGAATTGAAGATGACCTCACTCACCCTGAGGAATGACTTCATTGTGCAAGAGGTAGATGCTGGTCCTTACCTCTTGCTGCTTTCCTGTTATACTTGAGACTTGGATTTGTTTGCAGAGGGATATTGCAGTCTTTCCTCCAAATCACAAGTTATTCATCTACTCCTTTTTGACTATCTTTTCCATACAGTGTTTTATTTTGTGCATTTCTCTTCATCTCCTTACATTTCCATACTAGACACTTAACTAGAAACTAGAGACTTCAGAACTTATTTGTTCTTTCTACTCTTTCTCTCTATTCTGTTTAGTTTCAAATTAAGAATCTGAACTGTGAAAGTCCTGATAGGTCTTCTGAGATCTTTTATTTGAATTGTATTGATTTAGAATCAGTTTAGCTTGGTGGCAGCTGACTCATTTTACCCTCTGGTGCCTACTGGTTAGCCTGCATGAGGTTAATTGGTAGTGTTGATAGTGTTGATGTGGTTGCAGATAGGTGTTCGTAAGACGCAGGCATCACTGCAAGTGGAATTTGCTTTTAGGAGACAGCCCTTTGCAGTAAGTGATCAATTGAACTGTATAGCCTGTGGGGTGGTCTTGTTAAAATGTGCACATTTGTGGTCCACTTATGAAGAACCTTCTATTTCTGTGCCTGTGTTGACCATGTGTGGTGATAAACAGTCTCCGGTGTTAAATCTGTAATCTAAAGCAAAATGTGCATATGATTTTTTCCAGGAATACTATCACATTTGACTTTGAAATATGGTCATTAAGAACATCAGCTGAAGATGAAATGGGAACAAAGAATCATTATCCTTTCACAAATATGTAGAAATTAGTGGAAAGATAATTCTAATAAGGTCTTCCTGAAGTCAGTAACATCATTTTAAATGTAAACTTCAGTGAAAAGAAAGAAGTCCTGAGTTACATCTCTAGTCTTTCAAAATAATCAATTAAATTAATTCCCCACTCTGTTATTTCCTCAGATTTCTTCATTGTTTAGAATTATCTGGCAAAATATTATTGCAATAGTTCTTCACTTTTGTAGTTGCAAGTACTTTTCTTTTTTAAGGCTTTGCTATGCAGGTTGTGTTATGCTGACTTTGGCTAGAGAAATTGCGCGTTCACTGACTGGATGAGTGTACAGATGTATGTAGATGGGTGTAGATGTATGCTTATGGCCTATGAAGGTGTAGGTGCGTTCTCTTGAACTTGGAAATTATTTTGTTGCAAATGTTTGTCAGCGCAGCTTGACTGTATGGATGTCTATGTCTATGGTGCGGGAAACGAACACTGCAAAAGGGAGAGCATAGCTTAAACAAAGTAATGTAGAAGCAGGAGTGAATATTTGTCCAGCTCTAGAATTAGCTTGCTATGCTTTCTTTTCCCCCCAGAGGTATCAGAAGAAAGAATCATGTTTACTAATTTCTGGCTGGAAGTTTTATTGTGGCCTGTGCCAAAACAAAAGGATATTTGTTATGCTTTCCTCATAGTAATGACATTACAAATCAGCTATTTGTAAAATATACTATTCCCATTAAATCAGAGGCGCTGTAGCATTTTCTAAGTGGGTGGGGACTGCTGGACTAGGAATAGGTGTCTCTTTGGTAACTGCCTCCAAATGAGATGCGGTCTTTCTAAACTGTGCTTTTACACCTCATTTTTTAAGATGGAGAATAAGGGCAAAGAAGAGCCTCCTTGTAGCAAAAAATCACTTCACAGAGGGAATGGCAAGCACATTGTCCCTTTGCAATTAATAACTAAAGATTGATAGTTCTTGAATAATTTTCTTTATACTTTTTCTGGCACATTGCCCAATGATCTCTGTATGTTACTGTTCACGTCTTCAGTTACAGCTGCCTTTTTTATACATCATTGTTCTTCCTTCTGTCCACCTTTTGGCTTGCAGCTACCAGCCAATGGGATCATTTGCAGAAATGATTAAAACAGCTCTTTTCCTGGCCATGGGAGGGGGAAAAATAGCTGATGTACTGCTGTTAGCTTGGCAGTGACTTCTTTGTTCATGCATGTCTTCTCACTTGCTGTCTTTGCAGCTTTTTGTTTTGTTGAATGTGACTGGTAAGATTTTGCCATTAAAAAAAAAAAATTTCAACCCCCTGCTAAATGAGAATGGGTCCGAGCTACTGGATTCAGAATTGAACTCTGGATTAGGAATGGCTATGAATTCTTTAAGAACTTTTTGTTACCGTGTGTAGTGCAGATATGTATTTATAGGTTGTACTTTTGGCTGTTGAGTTCAGCTTTCAATTGCAGTTGCTAATCGAGTTGAAATAACCTTTCAAAAACAGGATTATCAGCTGGAAGGTTTGAAACACTTCCACTTCTCCACATATGTCCTACTTGCTCTGTCTTCCAGCCATATCTCTCAACTCAAATAGTGTGGTGGGGTTTACAAGCATGTACACAGATTTTCTTGCCTTGTTAGGGCTCCTGTCAGTTCAGCCTTTATGTCTGGTCTCTCCTTCTGTCATGCACGTAGCCTTGTCTGACTCGGACTCTGACTCTTGCCTGACTTGTGGTGCTACCCGAAGGGTACCTCAGGGAAGCCTGGGATTTGAAAGTACCTGCAGATGTTTGAGAGAGTGTCTTGGAGGTAGAGACAGTGTGTTGCAGCAAGACAGGTTTCTTCACCTTCAGCAGTATCCTTCTCACATGATACTTCCCAGGCTTCTTCCACTCCCCGCCCCTTCCAAAAGGCACAGTTGCAACCTCAGGATGAATKTAACCAACTTGTGTGTGTGCAACTCGTAGCTGCAAAATTTATCGGTTTGTAGCCTTGGCTCTGGCAAGGATAGGATTCAGAGCCTATCCTGGGTACCTCAGCATAGCTCTGGCGCATGGTTTGCTCTCTGATCTGGAGGGTGAGATCCAAGTTCAAGTTCTTGTTTTGTCTGAATCGGAGTAGGGAGTGGGACATCRGTTTCTTACATCCTCATGAGGATGTGAATCACTAGCCTGCAGTTGTTCTCTTTCTTGCTTTGACAGAATGCGTGTTTAATTGCTTTGTGTAATTTAGAAAAAGAGAGACTGATACTCTATATAGCCTGCTATTATGGATTGCCTGGGAGATTGAGATTAAAAATTTGCTTTGAATTGGGCTAAGCAAACTGTTCAGTGGATGAGTGTCTGTCTCTGGTTTTCATATGGCTTGGATTTTGCCCTGATGTGGAATTGGAACGCTCATGCCAGCTTTCTTTTTTACACTAAATGGTAAAACATTCTCCTCCTTTCATGTGTCCCTTCTGGTTTTAATCTAGGTTTCTAACACACCACTTTGGGATGATTTTTGAATTTGTGGGTTTGGGCTGATAAGTGGCCATGAAATTCAGACTGATACCCTGTGCTAAATCAGACGTTTTGCTTCCAGCCCATCTTTAGTTAATCACATGGCCAATAGGGATCTGATTTGAAGGCTGTTTATAATAAGTTTTAAAATCATTTGATTCATATTTAATCTGTATTAGCAATAACAAAAGTCAGGAGGTCTTTGGTGTGTGTATACACATTTTACTTCCAGTGGAAAAAAAGCCTTTAAATGTCTGTAGATCGCTTCGTCTTACAAGAAAATAATAAACTCACTAAGAGTACAAATAAAAGGCTTCCTATAAACAAGTTAACTCAGATTAGTTTAACAAACCAGTAAATTATTAGTGTGAAAGTGCCTTTCAGCATTCCTAAGGGGAATGTGCCTCTAGGTGTCTCCAAAAAATCCTGCTGGATGCTGGAGTTCACATGAAATTCTGTGTGTGTTTGTGTGTGTTGTGTGTATTTTTAATCCAATCTAAAAGTGAACAAATATGCATAACCCTACAAAATTGTGCAGTATGACTTCATGATAATCTTTTGACTTGCCAAGAAATAAATGGGCAATGGAGGCTTAATTATACATTTATTTTTACATGCAAGTCCTCCAATTTCATGTCAAAGCTTATAAGCCAGACAGTGAGGAGAACATCTGCTATGGCATTTGTTCAGTGAATAAATGGAGGAGCTCAGTCTTTACTGCAATCTGTATCAGTTCTTCCCATCCCCTACCTTCCCTTTACCCTTCTTGTCGAAGAAGACTGAAGGATATTGCACTTCATAATGCTTAAACACATTGTTCCCAGCATATTCAGGATTGATGTTGATAGGTTTATCTGTCAGGATATCAAAAGTTTGGAGGTGTAATAGTTAAAAATAAATAAATAAATAAATAAATAAATAAAGGAAGGGCAGTCCATAAGTACCCCTGGAAAATAGAAGGATTGAATTTACTTCTCTGCAAGTAAGTTTGAAGGGTGAGTCGCAGGATGTGAATACAGCATTGGGAACATTCCCAGATCTCTTCCACAATGCTTTTAATGTGGTTACAGATTCCTGAGTGTGAGTGAAAATAAATTAGAACTAATTTCAGTGAGTGTAGAAAACATGGTGATTTTTAAATTTGTTTGGAAAAAGCGTCAGGGCATACTATGATTTTTTTTTGTCTGTACTAATTAGTGATGACAAAGCATCAAGATGACAAAGAATGAATCACTTGGATGTTCATGAAACAACAGACTTCAGTGTCTCTAACATGTGGCTTTTGGACATTCTTGAAGAAATAGAATCAGGATCTAGGGAGTTTCTTTGATAAACAGATTTGTTTGAAGAGGACAGTTATTCTTAATCCAGTGTCTTTTCTGATAAACACTAAATTAATAGCCGATCTACTTCTGTTGCTTCTTGGAGACTATGAAGTATGGTATCAATACGTCATGGTTTATATTATCGAAATATCAGGATGGGTGATCTTTGTGCTAAACTAAGGAGCACCATTGCATTCACATGTAAAGTTAAAGTTGATGTGAGTAGCAACTCATGTATACCTGGGAGGTAAGTTAAAACCAAGTGATTTGTAACAGGCATCTAAACCTTGTGCTTTATATAATAAAAAGTTGCAATATGATCCTTAATTTTTTTGAACTCAATAGGAACACAGCAAGTGCTTTTGAAGAGCTAAACGTGAAGAAGGTCAATTATTTGGATGATCCAAAACTAAACAAAACTCTCTTTTTCCATATTTACCTACTTTCATTTTAGTTTCCAGAATTTATAGATTATATTTCAGTAACTTCCTGGGACTTGCAAGATTTTGGGTTGAAATCATATAGTATCTGAAATAAGTTATAGAATCAAATAGTGTTTCTTAAGTATCTTTTATTTTAATTCAACATATGCATTCTTGCTAATGTAGTTAGTTAATTTTAACTCCAGAAAACAGATAGGAACTGCTATAATGCAAATAATGAAATCATCATGATAGTCATTGACACTTCTGTTGACTATTTTGAAACAAAGAGCCTTGAAAAGAAAGGCATAACTGCATAGCTATTAGAACCCTCGCTAAAGTACTGATGTCTTACTGCAGTAATTTTGGCCTCCTGCTAAACTCTGATTGGGTTTTTTTTTTTTTGCAGTTGCTGTTGAGAATGCTCATGATATTACTGAGATTCTCTTAGCGTTTGATACTTTCACTTTTCTAAAATAATCCTCTGCTCCTGGAATCTTGTACAAGAGTCTTGGCCTAAACTTATGGAGAGTAAATGAAAAAGGTAGTATCTGAAAGCTCAAAGACAAAAAAGGTCATTAATCATCCTTTTAATTTCTTGTGTTGAGCTGAAGACCCACAAAGCTTCCGATCTCATACACTTCTGAAGTATTTCTCCAGCCCTCTGACTCAGCCTGCTAGATGAGGCTGTTGACCTAGCCTGTGATGTTGCTGAAGTTACACCACCTAGCCAGGCTTCATGCCCCAAAGACCCCAGCTAGAATGCATGTTTCTAGTACAGCCACTCTTACACGATCAAACTTGTCACTGTTTCAGTTAATTAAAACATTGGTGGAGTTTTCTAAAGCAATCTTCTCTTTCTGTAGAGGCCTGATTTGTGAACCTTGTGGTTGGCAGCACTGACTTTTGTTTGGCGTTGGTGTACCTTAGTTATTTTAATATACTGTGGCCAGAGGTGGCCATTGAATGGGATTATTGTATTGCAGCATAGTGATTCTCACTCTTTTTGTCACACTGGAACAGATAGTTAGTTGCTCATAGGTAAATTACCTTCCCATTCATCATTGTCTGATCCCCTATGGCAAGTATGGAGGTTGTTTACATGGAAAAGGACTACTAATAAAACGCTTTGGGATCATTAGCTGAATCCAGACCATGTTTTGGAGATGGAAACAAAGGATAGGGCCTGGCCCAGGCGATATGACCCAATAGTGGTCTCTTCCAGTAGACTACTGAGAAGTACTTTCTGGACCACCAGCTCTCTACAGAGTGTAGTGAGGGAAACTCTCTATAAATGATCTGTCTTGGTCAATTTTTTAGGAGTTTGGAAATGTCACAGGGCTATCAGGAGCTTGCAAGTATCATACCCCTAACTGGAGGATTTTCTTATAACTTTATTCAGTTATATTTCCCCCATTGAAGAAATAACTTTGAACCTCTTTTCAAATGGAAATTTAGGCATTCGTACTGCTTTGTGTATTGTTACATATTTCAACCAAATTCTGCAGAAAGATAGAGTTCACAGAGGTAAGCTTTTGTTGGTTGGTGATGGGAATTCCTCTGCAGGCTTTGACAGAAACCATGCGGTTGTAGTGTGGGTTTAATACTTGATCTACTGGTAAATCCGTGCAGCTGAGAGTTCCTGGAGGTCCCAACCATAAGGAAAGCTTCACTGAAAGCTTACAGGTTCTTAGATAGTTAGGTCAACTGGCCTTACAATAGAAATTTGAATGCTTTGCTTGTTCTGGTGTTCACAGAGCTCTTTGTTTTCTGCCTGTACTTAAAATTCAAAAGTATCAAATATAAAATCGATAATTTGAGAAAGTAGTGTGTTCTTCAAGCAAATATTTTTTGAGTAATTTGTCTATTGACTTTGAGACTGCTCTGATATTCAGCAGCTGACTGGGAACTGAGCCCATATTACTAATCTGAAACTTTTGCTTCCATGAATTATTTTTGGGAAACTCGTTTCTTACTGTTGGTCCCTCATAGGGAAAAGACTCAGTTCTTGAGGTAATAAATAACTGCAAAGTGAGTGGAGCAGGGTGGATGATCAGAATACTGGGTTTGGAAAAATTGCCTGTTTTATGTAACTGGCAGGTTTCTTAATTTCTTTAAAAACAGACGTGATCATATCTGGTCTCTAATATCTGTATTTTWAAAAAATTTTTTTGTTAGAATTTGCAAGAATCATGCTGGGAGAAGGCAGGCTACTTCTTTGATCTTCCGGATTTCTTATCTTGGAAAGCAACAGGTGTCACTGCGAGGTATGTTAATTATAATGGTATGATTTGTTTTTTTCTTTTTTTCATCTATTTTCTTATGTATGTTCCTGCTTTTAGTTCATTCTGACTGGACGTGCTGTTATGTACATCTGTATGTAATTCAGCCTGTTCCCAAACATCTTGAACCTATCTCCCACTTCCATTGTACATTCCTGAGCACAGTTGTTCCTGTGAGCAATGTAATTCACAGATACAGTATGTTGCTACAACTGTCAGTTAATTGGTCTTGTACTCCATTTTGGAACGTAAGTATGAATGCTCTAGTTACTGTGAAATACTCTACTGACAGTTGGTTGACAAATTTATTGACTTTTTGAAAATCCAGACAAAACACTTTTTGAGGGATCTGGTAAAATCTTGTTAAAAATGGTTACTTTAGTGTAAAACACAGCAGCTGTAATTGCTCCCAAAAAGCATCTCAGAATATTTGCTGCCTAGTTCAATAGTACCCTTTGAGACAACCCCTTTAGAATCTTGATTAAAGTGACTTCAGTATGAGCGAAGTGCATTTGCAGAGTAACAAGTCCATGTACTGGTTGCTGAAGTACAGTATTAGTCATTTAAAAAAGGTCTTATGGCTCAATTCCACATCTAGCTCAGTGCAATTCACAGATATTGCCACTGCAGTTTGTGGAGTTATATCTGTGCAAAATTAGTCTAAAATGAAAATTGGTTCCAGGCTAGTTTTAGTCTCTCCGGAAATGGACAATACCTTCTCAGCAGACACAGTTCTTTTCATTTGAGTGCTCTCTGTCTCCCTATAGTCTCCATAATTGACAGCTATTGTTAAATATCTTACTTTAAAGAATGGGAGTGTGCTGTGTTTGACCAAAAAAAAAGGGAGGGTGGGGAGAGCAAAGAGTATATTTGTGTAAGAACTTACTGGTTGTTAATTGAAAAGTAGTATCTCAAATACTCTCTTCTGGAAGTCGATTCTGCTATATGCTGTACAATTACATGAGAAAGGAGCAGCTCTAACACAAAAGATCTTTCARTCTAAGTGGTCTTATCACCAGACCCAGCTCTAACTTCAAGAGGATAAATCCCAGGCTCCCAGAGGATGTGCCATGCAGGGCATCCATCTTGTGAAAGTACCCAAGAGTTTGATTTGGAACTAGAACGCTTTGATCAGGTGACTACACAGACAAAGGCAACTGCTTTTCTTCCATATTCTCCTTAAGGGTGCTACAGACTGAGCACTCCTCAGCTAGCAATTTAGGGGTTTAGGCATAGTCATGTGTGAGAAAAGTGGCCTCCTGTCCTAAAGAGAGCCTTCTGAGATAGGTTAGGGATCTGGTGGCCCAGAAAATAGGTATGCCTAAATGTCATCTTTATTTGATTACAGATTATAGCAAACTGTCTGTTAATGGTTCTGCTTAATAGGACAGGGAAGCATTTTCACCTGCTCTTACATGTGATAGGAGTGTCTTTGTTTTACCTTTCTTACTTGGTTAGGTGCCCTGGTTAGGACTCAGTTCCAAACACAGTCTTAACTTGGTTTTGTGGCCAGATGATGATTCATAAGCGGGATGAAATTCGTGGACAAATCATGAAATCACCTTGTACTAGTGGCTGAAGAAGCTAAAATAGGATACAATCTGTAGGGGACTGGAGTTGAATATTATTTGTATTATTTGCAATTCATTTGGTAAAGGAAGGGAGAGGATTTTGGATAGAATGGTGGTACTTTGGAAGAGAAATTCTCTTCTTACTTGAGCAAAGGAATCTGCAGCACTGATGGGCGGAGTTCCTGCTCTCCTCACAGCCCGCCCTGATCTTTAACATGTTTTGCCCCTCTTGCTTCTAATGGTTGTGGCTGTACTGCGTAAAAGAAATGCTTCTCTCTTGTGTGCTCTGTCTCGCTGTCTCACACAGTCGCTCTCACTGTGTCTCTCTCAACTTCCAGTGTAGCTGTGAGAGCAGATGGAAAAGAGCAACARTTGCCTTCCCTGAGACTTAAAAGTGTAACTGTTATTGTGACTAATCCTTTAGCTGTCTGGGAAATAAGTTATTGTTTTGAGGTATAGAAATTATACTGGTTATGAAGCTATTCAATGTTTGAGGTGAGATTTTCAGCATTCTCTGCAGCCTTTGTATGCAACCAAAATGTGTGGCAGGAGGTTTAAAAGCAAGTTAGGAAGGCATATGTAGGAACTCAGAACATGATACAGGGTTTTTGTCCATGGTCCCTTTGGATGATTCAGTTTAGGGGCAGTGTTACTTGTGGGTGTGCGGGAGGGAACAGAAGTAGGGTGACAGAAGTTAGTGGTGCTGTCAGCTGGTGTCAGGCTGTCATGGCTTGTGCAGGGCTCTGGGACTGTCTGAATTCAGTCAAACTCAGGTGTTGCTTTGGAAGTAAATCTACAAAGAGAAGTCATGGTGGTGATTACAGCTCCTTGGTCCCACCTGGCTTTGGCTCTGGATTCTTGGTTGTAACCTTTTGGAGGTGAGACACAGAATCTCTCTTTTTGTTTTGAAATATGCTGCAGAAGAGTATATATTCCAAATTAGAGCTCACTGAATCACAAGTTTATTTGCTTAGAAATGCCATTTTGATTATTCCAAAACTTTGAGTTTACAGATGAGCATTGTAAGGGTGAGAAGAATGTTGGGGAAGACTTTCTGGGAAAGTCTTTACCTTGTACCTCCTTCTTTGCTCTCTTAATGTGTTCCCCAAAATTAAGCTGATTGTTTTGGCTCCAGTGCAATGTATAATAACGTATGAAAGGAGGGGAAAAAAAGAGAAAGGAAAATAATGACAAGAAATCTTTCTTTGGAATCAAGCCTAATTCTTTTTCCTGTCTTCCCATCTCCCCACCACACACCTGTTTGGTTTTTTTTGGACTTTCCCTTTAGTTTGGTGATCAGATCCTCTCAGAACCAAGTAATTTGTCCTGCATATGTTCATAATGCTATGGAAGTGTGAATTTGTCAAGGCTAAGATTCTCACCACCTTTTCTCCCTTTGAGCACAAAGGAGCCTAATTCACAGGGCAAGGCACAGTGTTAGTCATTGTGAATCAGATACATAAGTTGGCCCTGATATAAGAAAGAATTTTTTTCTTGAATTTGTTTTGATGGTGGGGATTTCACTAAAATGAATGCAATTCCAAAGGCACTTTGTAGGAAATACTTCTACATGCCTTATAGCTGTTACTCTTGCTTCTTTACACTTCTTAAGTGTCTCTTTTAAATCTTTTGTATGTATTTAACATTAAAAACTGTGTATAGTTTTTTTGGCTTCAGTGAGATTACTCAGTGCTCAAAGTTAAGCAGTGTATGTGATCAGGATTTAAAGTATTTGAAAGCAGTTCTTGATGTGTCTTTGTGAGTATGAAATCATTTGTCTTTCACCTTTGAATGATTTCTGCTGGCCTGAACTGCCTTGCTGCTAAGTGAAGATTTTTCCAGTGGATATATAATAAATAATACGTTTCTTACCTGAGAGGTGGAGACTCTGACATATTCTGAGATTTTTACCAGCTCTCTTTGAAATCTCTCTTTCTCTTAATGGACAACTTCCACCCATTAATTGCATAGAATGATTTCCAAATCGTTAATTCCCATTGTTCTTGGAAGGTTGTTACTTGTAATATTCCATATTAAAAATACCCTTTTTTATTGTTATTTCTTCTTTGGGCTGATGAAAGACTTTACAGATTTTTGCTGACAGCTCTTTAGTTAAAAACTTAAAAACTTTGGAACTTTTTTTTTTTTTAAAGACCGCAACAATGAATATTAGTCTTGCCATTTGGATACTCAGTTGACTTATTTCAGAAAAGCTGTTGTGGAGTTGAAGAGAGAGCTGTTTTCCACAGAGATGTTAGCAATGCTGTTCAGAGGCTCAGCACTTTTACTCATGGTGAGTGTGACTCACTGCTCTCTTCCACCCACCATCTATAACCTCTGGTAACTTTTCCTTTATATGGTATTTTGTATGAAGCTATCTTAATATAATCTAAATTTATATCTGGTTTAGTTACAGGTGACTGTATTATGGACAGAGGATTCTTACCAGAGGTGCACCTCTGCTTTGCAATTTTATATTTGTGAAGTCTTGTGAAGGATTACATTGAAGACAAGAATAGGGCTAAGCTGCTAAATCAGATAAAATTCACACCCAGATTTCACCAAAGCTCATGTGTCCTTAGCTCCGGGATTCTGCTTCGGGGCCACTTCTAATTACAAGCAACTCACTCACTGGAAAAACAGTTGGTCTCTACTGGATTTATTTGGTTTAAGATGAACCATAACCAAAGAGATTAAACTTGTGGTGGAGGATTTGGAAACATAGGTAAGAATATCAGGCTGTCTCCAATTGAGGTGGCAAGTATCCACCCTCAGACTATAAGCCACTGGAAGAGAAATAATAGTCCAATACCTATTAAAGAAGTAGTTGGGAAATATTTTATGAGTAAGAATTCAAGAAGAACCAGAATGAATGAGGAAMATAGAAGCTTATAAACCTTTAAATCTTGCATATTTCCTGCAAGAAAGTTCCTCCTAAAGTTAAATAAATAAATAAATARAAGTGGAGGCTTCATCTTATATATGGATGTTGAYCCAAAGGATTTTTCTTGTGAAAATACTTGTACAGTCACTCTTCAACTGCTAGCCTCAGGGGAGGGAACATGGTGTCATAGAGGTGCTTCGTGTACCTACTGCGGATCTCTTGTAAATTATCTCCTCCCAGCATAGATCTCAGGATTGTGAGTTTGTCCAGAGAAAATTTGTAACCTTTTCCCAATTTCACATCATTAGGGCTGGAGGTGGCTCTGTTGTACTGATTGAAATCCAGCTCCTTGACATTAGTGGGGTTGATGCAGATGTATGCTGGGATAAAGAGAAGCAGAATCTGGCTCATTTTTGAACTGCAGTGATGGAGGTTCTTAATAAAACATTAAAGCTAGGAAGATGCTTTTAAATCCAAGAATTTGGATACAAGTCTGCTATGTCATGTCCTCTGTGTGGTTTAGAGAAGCAAATTAAATCTACATCCTCAAAGGTGTTTAGGCAGCTGAATACTTTTGAGGATTTGATTCTTATCCATTCTTGTGTTTGTTCTTCATCTGTAAAACTGAGATAGTAGTTTTACTACACTGTTAGGAGATTGCTTACTTTTAAGGTTGTGAAGTACTTAATCACTGTGGTTAGTGGAGTCCTCACGAAATACTGTATCCAGATAGGTTGGAAACTTTGAAAAGAGAGTTTGGAAGAAGAGCTTATGTTTAGAGGTGCTGTAGAAGAAACAAACTGGTATAAGTTAAATGATTATCTGAAGGATGCCTGTGTCTGTTTAAGGGATTGAGTGATCCTGGTTAGTGAGATGTGGTGTGGATCAGCACAGACACCAGATTTTTGGGGCCAGCTGCTCTTCCCTTCCTTCCTAGCCTTGCCATGACTAATGTATATCCCTTGTCTGGGACTCTGGTGTTTGGCTTCTTTTTATTTATATTTTGTGCCTATTCCAAAAGATGCCTGATCGAAAAATTAGACCCCCCTCTCTGGAAAGAAAGGGGCTGGGGAGTATTTCGCAAAGCTTTCCTGATTAGCACCGCAGTCTGTGTGGTGGTGACAGTATCCTGAATTGCACTCCGGTTTTGTGTCCTGTTTATGAAAGGAAACCAAAGACTCCAGACTTGCAGACTTGTTTGGAGAAGTCTCTGGAGAAGAGAGAATTATCTTGAAGGGCTAGATGGGAGGGGAGGGATGGTGTTTTTGTGGATTGGACAAACAAAGTACCATGAATTTCCTGTCATGAAGCCAACAGCAAGTGTCCCTGTGACTATATCTTTGCCAAACGAGAGAGAATTCCACTTTTATCAGGCTTTTAATAAATTCAAAACATGTTCTTTGGAGACTGGTGACACACAGACTGATCTGATGTAAGAAAATAGGAAATGTATAGCTGCAAAAATTATCAGGAATATGAAGGGCAGGTGCAGTATGTGCCATTACTGTTAGATTTTTTTTTTTCAACGATTAATTTAAAATTGACATGTCCTTGGGTCGTGAGTTACTGAGTAGTCTGAAGGAATTGTGTGTGCTAAATCAGAAAATTGTTAGCAGGTCTCGTTAATGTTAGCCAGGAAGCACACAGGCAAACAGGAAGCTTTAGCTATTGTTATTGTACAAATGCCCTTTACAAAATATTAGCAAAAGAAACTTAATGTGTTTTCCACAAGAACCGGAGCTCTTCATAGTGTCTAACTGTATCTGCACAGTGAAGAAAAACTGCATTGTCCCTTTCCAACAGCTTTGACATACACCGAGACGTTGCATTGCAGAGATTTGCATTCACATCGTCAAATATTTACTGCTCAGATTTTTTTTAAAAAGGTGTTTGGGCTCTTAATTAGCCATGACAGCATCTAGCCCTTAGTTTTGTATTGTGTTCGTTCGCTGCTTAAAAAAAAAGTCAGCTAGGTCAGTATAGAAAAGGAGTGGGGGCAGGCGCAGTAGTAGATGTATTACTGGCAACTTGCCACAGAGACAGTGAACTCTGAGCCAACCATGAAGTCATTTTGAACTCAGGGAGTCTCACTAATCCAAGGCAATGTGTCTTAATTTGACAAAGCAAAGACTGCTTGATAAGCAACCCACACTAGAAATGCTGTTTAATGGGGGTGTTTGTAAGTTTAGATTGTGGACGAGAAATGTGGTGATATGAAAGGAATCATCTTGTTTTCAGGTTCTTACACCCCAAGCCCAAAGGCAGGCTTGGCTCTGTTCTCCCCTGCAGTTTGGGCTGTGCAGTGGCTTGATGTGAAATTTGAGAAACATATGTAGTTTTCTATTTCAGGAAAATGATCTCAGGGATTGAATGTGTGTTTTGTTGGCTGTTAAGCTCTGATCTTGCCTAGTGTGGTAGTTTGAGAGAGTGTATATATGTGTGTGTCTGTATGTGTGTGTCTGTGTGATGGGTAAGACAATCTGCAGCACTTAAAAAAAAAAAAAACAGGTTTCATATATTCATTGTCATTAAAAGGTCTTTTTTCTTCATCCTCAAAATGCAGCATCCTACATCATAAGAAACCTTTTAAAGAAATGTGTTATTGCACATGAGAAAATGGTTCTGTCTTTCATTTTTCCTTAATAGTCATTAACATTTACCTGAGTTGATGAGTGGTACACACACAAGGTCTCCCATCAAGGCAAAGGAGCTGTATTTAAACAACCCTTTCATTGTTGATCCTGCGCAGAAGCAAAATCTATCTGAACACTGTAATTACTAGCTTCTCGAAGGTCAGATAATAATCTCCCCTTAATAAAGTTTGTAAAGAGACGGGACTTTTAGATCTGGTTTGCTGATTTGTCAGCTAAAGCTAGCACTGGATAACAGCGCATAAGTGATGCGGGAGGGTATCGTAAGGAGCTTGTGGTGTTATGGCCTTAAATTCTGAGGAAAGATGAGGCAGAAACCACAGAGGGGTTTGTCATCTTTCTTCTTTTCACTTTTTACAGTTATCATGGTTTTCTACAGATATAGCATGAGTGTTCAGGGCATATGTTTCTTTAGCACTAGCTTCTGAGAACACCATCAGGGATCACACCCTCATGGTACAAGGCACGTTATAAACAATCTGTCATCTTCTTTAACCCTAGCTTATGTGAAACATTGTGGAAAGCCCCATGCAAAGCCCTTGTCCTTTGTGCAATTGGGTCTCTGTTCGGCTAGAACAGCGTTATGATTGCTTTTGTTGCATAAATTTGAACCGGGTAAGAAAATAGCTGTGTTTATGAACTCCTGGGTCATTTAGAGCCACAGCAGTGTTTCAGTGTGCATATATATAATGCGTATATTCTCRCAGTAAATTCTTTAAAAAAAAACCCTGAAAACAATAACATTCCAGGGAAGTTTTTATCCAATGAAGGAAAAGCAAGCTATGTAGCATGAAGTCTGCACAATGTATGTGTACATACAGTGCTTAAAGTATTAAAGCTTACTTAAACTTATTAGCCCATAAGGGGCTTTAAAAACAAACCAACCGCCCCCCCACCCCAAACTCCTAAAGCTTTACCCTTCTGTAATACCATGAATCTGAAAGAGTCTTAATGAATTCAGCCTCAAAATGTCCTTCTTAAGTAGGAAGGTGGCATTATTATTTTATGCATAGAGAAATAACCATATAATTTGAAGGATAACATTTTCTGCAGTGTTTAGTTGGGTGTCCAGCTTTCTCTCCATCTTACAGTGAGAATTAGATATCCTATTCCATAGGCATTTTTGCCGATCACGCTATAAATCATTTGTTCTGGCATGCCATAAATCATTTGTTCTGGACCAGTCTTTCCTACAGACTTCCCAAACAAATGCTTTTTACCCCTAGAGTGTTCCTCCCATCCCTTTCTCCGTAATGCATGGTTGTAACAACAGTCTTGGCCTAGAAGGCAGTTTACTTGTACGTGTTTGCTTTATTTTGTTGGCTGTCTATCTAAATCCATTTAATGTTAGTAACTTTCACTGGAAATTCTGATCATGCTTTTGGATGACACTGATGGTGTCAGGGTTGATTTACATTATCTCTTTAAAGTAGCATTAGCTTACATACTCTTTCTCTGGTTTTTGCGTTCATACTATCCAGAGAGGAGCCTTTTAGCTGCTTAGTGTAAATATCCTGACAACTCTGACTTCAAAAGAAAATCATTCTTTGTCCACAGCAGTGATACCAATTTTGCCAGCTCTGTAACCTTTAAACTAGTGTACTGTTATGCTTGACCTGTCATCTGCCTGTAAAAATCATCCTAGATCAATGGTACAGTTCCTTCAAGAACACATCTAAAGAAAACAGAAACTTCTGCATGTGTTCTGTCGTTTCTTCATCGTGGTAGACCATCTGCCACTTTAAGTAAGATCTGGTTATTGATTCATTATAAGTGCTTGGCTACGCCTTCAGCTCACATTAAGATAGTGAACACTTTTACTGTAGCTTGCAAATTGATGTTCCCAGTTAGCGAGACCAGTATTATATAAATATATAATGTGTTATATGAAATCACCAAGAATTTGTTTTTTCCTTCCTCCTGTTCTTTATTCTAGTGCCATTCCATTAAGCTGCTCATTAGGTGAAAGGTTGTAATTCAGTCTTCTGTGGATGAAAAGTACATGCAATTTATGAAATCAAAGACATTCAAAGAAAGGTTGTTTGTTTGTTTATTCATTTATTTTTTACTGCCTTCTTTAATTAAATTTCAATGGTAAGATTCTGACAGTCTGACTTGAGAGAAGCAGATGAAGCAATGATGGTTGCAGTGTGATACAACAAGATGTGTCCGAAGGGTGACTTAAGTTATGCTTATCAGTTGCTAGACCCTGTGTCCACAGAAAACTTAGTTCTCCCATGGATAAGGTAGTTGAAATTTCAGTTTCCACCATGGCGGTTTGGTATCATTTTTAAAGTGAAGGAGTGAAGATCTATATTATATCTTGTAGCACTTGCTGGCTTCAGATAATATTCAGATTTTTTTAAATCTGAATAATCTAAATAAATTTTATATACGTTCATATATATCTGTATCTCTATATATGAATGAACAGCTTTGATTTTTGACTCAGGTCGATCACATTCAGTTTCAGATTCCCTGCGGAGCTGCTTATATAAGTTAAAGTCTTGCATTTGTCCACTTCATTTTAGTTCAGGCACACTATCTCAGATTTATCAACCTGAGTTAAGAACATGCTGGTATTCTGTGGTATAGATGTCTCCTGTGTGGTTTCACCTTGCGCTGTCCTGAGTGGGGGTTTGGAAACAGCCAGCGTTCCTTAGAGATACCATTCTTGGGTTACCCGAGGAGCTGCAGTCAAATCAGAATCCCTGAGCGGTGGTTTTCCTCCCGTGATTTCCAGGCTCCATGGACCAGAGTGTGTGTTAGAAGAGAAGGAGTCCATAGAAGGCATCCTATGAATTGCCTCTGTAATACCCGTGCTAAAGGAATTTTTCTCAAAGTGAAATAGAGGCTTTTGGGGACCTTCATACTGTATAAGTTGATCAGGGAAAGCTTATCTAAGGATTTCCAAAGAGAGAGATGCCAGTAATTGTTTAAAAAAAAATCAGGGCTATGGATGTGTAGGCCAGTGTTACTAGGATGAAGGAAATACTAACTTCAGCTTTTCATTCACTGAAGTTTGAAAGCCTTAAAATACTGTCCTCCCCTTCCAACCTCATTATCCAAGGTGAGTTTGTTCTTTTCCAGGAAAAGCCCGGGTCRGCACAATAAGATATTTTAATATCTAGTGGAAAGCGATGAGAAGGGGAGAGCAGAGCATACCATAAAATACACAGAAAGCTGTTTTCCTGTGATTTCCACCTTCTGAGATTCCTTCCATGAACCTGCACTTGCAAGTTTTTGATGCTGGTCTATCCTTATATTTAATGTACCTAAAAAAGGATCTTTTGAGAAAGCGCAATGTTATGAAAATATTTTACTTTCAAGAAATAAATACAGTGTGCTTCCTGACTTAATGGAAAAAGTAGGTGTGATGTTGTCCTTAACTCCTTGGATATAGCATTTGTATGAGAAGTTAATGCTGCATACTGATTGCCTCTGCATAAGGAAGGGAAAATGGGGCTCGTTTAAGAGTGTGATATACTGTCCATACCTCTTCCTCACATTTGTCCCATCCCCTGCCATTTCTGCCCTCTCTTCTTCCATCCTCCAAGCACTGTGGACATAGATGTGCAGTCTAGATTTGGAAGGGAGCAGCTGCTATGGTCCTCTTAACGAACAGTATTTTTCCTGTACCATGTTGGGTAACGTTAGTCCACAATACATATAATTTAAATGAGTGTCTCAAAGAACAATTAGAGTTCTTTAGTGTTCACCGTTCCTCGTGCTGGTACTCTGGTAACTCCAGGTGTGAATTTAACTGGAGAGCTCTCTGGAGGGGTTCTAATAGGTTCCAGCCTTCCAAGTTTTGTTTTTACTCTGTCCTGTAGCCACTCTTCCTTTTGCATATATATAGTTCATAAACTGATGTCAAAACTCCACGTGGTGCCTGAAATTTACCACTGTTTCTGACTTGCCTTTAACAACACAGGCAGTCCTCATTCATAGAGGTTGGCTCCATGGATAATCCATGTAAGTAAAAATCCAATTAACTCTCTTTCTTGGATTGTGTCTTTTTAAATCTGGAACAAAGGAAAGTTCTACYTACCAAAAAAATATTCAGAGTCCAGAGATTTTAATGGCCTAACCTATCAAGAGAAATATTAATCACTTAAAGTAGATGTTCGTTTGCTTTGGCACAAACAGAACTGTAGGGGGAGAAAGGAGGAGGGAGAGTAAAAAGAATGGCATCCAAAATGACACAGCACAAATTATCTTGTGATCTCTGCTGCACTGATGGAAACCACTTTAGGCAGCATTCTGAGGTGTCATCCAGTCTCTTCTCAGTTTRTCTGGAAGGGCCTACATTTCTGTGTGTGCACATGTGTGCATACGGTGGGGAATACAGTTTTACCTTACTGAATTTGAAAGTCTGCTTGGAGTAGTATTGCTCAAGAAAACCACGTCAGCCTGAGCTTTTGAAAATGCTGACTGGTTCAGAGAAAGCATTTTAATGTATTGAAGCCTCAAGCCATCTACCTCTCTGCTCCTCAGAGCTCTACCTGAAAACTTCCAGGGCTGAGTAATTTAGAGTTTTGCCTTTTTTTTTTTTTTTTAATCTCTCTCCAAGAAATGTTAGTCTGATGTTTTATTTTCTTAAAGTCTGAACTCCACATAACTTTTTTTCAGAACTGTTTATCCTCACTCCAGACATGAACCTTGGAAAGGTGGCAGAAAAAACAAACAGCTGGTGTGTTTTTGGGCAGTCTGCATTCCTTTAAACTCTCTGAGATCAGATTGTGCTGGGATTTTCAAGTTATTTGTCCTAGGGCTTAACCGCTTTCACTCCTGCTTAAAAGTGAGCAAGTTTGCCATACGAGTGCTTGTGAGAGCTGTCATGCAGAGCCTTAATGATTCAGGAACTATGAATATATGATATGTTCTTAGGGCTTTTTATTATTGTTTTGTTCCAACTTCGCCTACCTCCCTAATCTTCTTTTCTGGACTCCTCAGTGTTTTATAACTTAAGCATTTTACTTCAGATATTCTAGGGAAATTTGCTTTCATTTTCTTTTTAGGGTAAATTTGGTGCAAATTAAAATATATTATTAATGGACCAGGGTGGAACTAATCAAAAGACTGTCACATTCCCAGGGCCCGCGGTCAGAAGCGATCTCCTTCATGCTCGGATCTCTCCCTTTCACATAGGAGAGGGGAAGGAGGGCCGTCAGTCCTGTGGCAACATTTTGTGCCTGCTTTGTAACATCTGCAAAGTAACTTCTGTGCTCTTGAGGCAAGAGGTGGAAATGTGTGATGAGCCACGTATGGAGTATTTGAAGGTTGGGGCCTTCCTGTGGATTTGCTTATCAGAGAGGCATTAGGCTGCTTCTTTAGCTTGTGGGTAGTGGCCTTATCCCAAGCATGTCTTGCAGTTCCCTTGCTCTCTAGTTTGCAGAACTTTCCTGAGTAAAGAGCTTGGTTGTACCAGATTGCTATTTGTGAGGTGGATTAAATGTATTGGGCAGGATGGTGAGACCAAATGTGTGTTTACTAGCAACTAGAGTTAATGGAAAAACAAAGCAGTCAATCCAGTTCCGAAAGGCTTTTCAGTTAACCATGTTCATTCTTCTCTTTGGGCCTTTTTCCAGCAAAGCACTTAGGCACGTGCTTAAAGTTAAAGCATATGCTTAAGTGCTTTGCTGGTCTGGGTCCTTTATTTGCTCTCCAAGCATGTTGGTATGAACAGGCTGTTGGTTATATGAATGTTTGGAGAACTGTTCTTTCTACACCATTCAGTATTCTCCTCTGAACTTTTTGTCCATTTATGGAGCAGAAGAGATACTTTGTGATTTAAGTATGACCTCTTACATAACACAGATAAGGACTTGCAAACGGCCTGTAGGTTATTGATCAGTACTAATTAGCACTGTTTATGAGGAAGTTGTGTATTTGTGAAGATCAAGATCAGTCCACAAAGAGAAAAGTTTGTATCTGTTGCCTTGCTCCACCTGAATAATCTGACTGACAGAACCTGTGACATGACACGAGCATCTTCAACTTAGTATTTAAGGTACTCTAGTTCTAGCCCACGGTATGACACATTCTTCCTTCTTCCAGAAAATTCTCTTTAGATAACTGCTGCCTTTTAGGTGGCAGTCAGTGTTATTTTTTGATTTGGATGTAGATTTTTTTAGCTATTTATTTATTTATTCTGTTTTTTTATTATTGCAGCCCAGAGTTGTGTATCTCTACTGCAGGGCTGCAGATCCTGTGCTGTCCCTCCTCCTCATTCTCATACCATCTGTGGCAAGTCAGGACAAGGGAACTCAGTAAAATTGAGACCTTGGGATTTCTGCCTGCATCTTGCAGCACTGAGAGTTGGACTTTCACCTCCAGAACCATATTAGAACGTCAGTGTGTTAATTTACTTTGTGCTTTTCTTTGGTCAAGGTGTGATCTTAACACTAAGGAAAATGGCTTAATTATGCAGAATGTACAGCCTGATATTGCTGACTTAGATTCCTGGAGTGAGTAAGGACTACTTGTATAGAATAAGTCAAGCACAATCCTGCAGTTGCTTATGCAAACAAGTGAGTTGCCTTGCATAAATGCTTCAGTTGACGTCAAAGACACTATTCGTTCAGATCAGGTTACCTGCACTTAAGTGTTTGCGGGACCAAGCTCACAGATAGATGGTAGTTTGTAAAATTACATTTTTAAAAGGTGTTCTTAATTTCTCCTGCATAAAAATGCACAGCATTTTTATGAAGAGTGATCTTTTTAATTCCATCATTTATTTTGGTAAAACACACAGATACGGTAATTCTTCATTTTTAAAAAAAATTTTAATAGCATTCTTTGTTTTCTCATTCAGCTAACTTGGGGGTTTAAAATTTTAATTTTTAATTTTTCTAATTAAATTTTTTTTGAAGTTATTTAATTTTAAAACCATTCTTCTCTGTGCTTGCACTAGCTGATTTTAATTCAAGTATTAGGAAAGGGAAAGACAAATATTTTGGTGTTGTTAAACTGCATGGAAGTTCATTAGAGTTTCAAATAGTGGTAAACTCCACCCTTCTGGTTCAGCCATCACCTCTCACAATGTTTAGTGTAAGGCAAGCTCAGGCATTACCCAGCTCACCTGGGGAGGGTTAGCTCTCTCTCTTAGAGAGCTGTGGATGTTCATTACCAGACGAAGCTGTTTTTAAGACTTAAATGAAAATCAAAACCATTGATGTCTGCTATCCTTGTGTAGCAGGCTCCAAGCATCTGAAATTAGTTCCATAACATCTCTTTCTTTTATCCACTCTTCCAAGAACCTGGATTGATTTGTTTGATTGTTATAACAGGTCAAAGTGGAGGTTCATTTTGTCCAGTCACTTATCTTTTACATTGGCAGCAGTAATTGTTTCAGAGAAAAGCAAGGAGGGGAGGAATCCTAGAATTGACAACAATATGTTAGCTTTCTACTGGGAGATGATTCTTTTTAATCATGCTAATATATTCCTATATATAATTTATCTCTATTGTTATGATTGGGAACAGTCTAGATATCCCTCTATGTAGTCTAATCTTTTTTTGATTTATTTTGAGGTTTTGGTCCCAGCAATACCTATACTCTTTTTCAGTTTTATGGTGGTTGCCTGTCTGTTTTGATCGGATGTCCTTATTACTGCATTCTGAGGGAACAATAAACCCCCTCACCTGGTTTTATCTACTCTGTATCCTTTCTTATTTTTTGTATTCATATCCCATTCATCTCGCTACTGATGTAAATAAGCTGTTTGTTCTGCTGTTACTTTATGGAAATTTATATATGCTTTTTTACTCACTTTTGCCTATTTCAGAAACCCTCATGGTTCTGCTTTGTGGGTTTTTTCTTGTTTGGTTTGAAAACTGAACACGACAACCTAAATAGTGTGTTTCTGATTTACATAATTCTCTTGTAAACAGGATGGTGAGATATTGTTAATCTCATCGCTTTTTGTAATTTACTCAAAAATTTACCCTCCTCTTTGATTTACGGGAATTGAATTCCAAAGAACTATAAACTAGAACCTTTACTATTACTATAAAATATAATCTAGAAATAGGCACACTGTTATTGACTGCCATGTAAAAGATTAAAATACGAGCATGCAGTACAACATATGATGTGCGTGAAATGAACCATTTTGCTTTTCCTTTAATTTAAATGCCTTGCATTAAAATCTAACTCCCCACAATGTTTAAAAAATTGATATTAATGGGTGTAAACTTTGATCAAATGTAGGACTGACTTATGATTTTTAAGAATATGTGTTCACTGAACTAATTTTTATGACAGGAGGTAACAAAACACCTCATTGTCTGTGTAGGAATCTGTAACATGCATCTGTGACTCTTGTCCACATGGCAGCCAAATCCTGTCATTCTAACTTGAGTAAGGCTTGAAGGTGTTTTGCCTGAGTAAAGGAGGAGGGCTCAGCATTGGAGTTTTAGTTTGGATCAGTCTGCATGAAAATGTAGTTATTAAAACTTTTTTTACTTGGCAATCTCCCTGCTTCTATTCTGGATTCACTTTGGCTTTGGCCGCGAGTGCATGACAGCCTAGGTTCTAATTCAGCACAGTAGTTCAGCGCATGCCTGACAGTAAGCTGGCAAATAGTCCTGTTAACTCTACTGACATATCTTCAGGACTTTAGACTCACACCTATGCTCAAGTGCCTTGCTAAATTAGTCTCAACAGTTTTGACATTAGAACAGATGCATTATTTAGTCTTGAATTAGTCAATAAAAATGTTTCATAAAATGCATCTATATAGAGAACATGTTAAGAGAATTCTGGAATGATATTTCTCTTCCTCAAAATATCAATGTTAGGGTTTTAAGGCTTTTTTTTTTCTTTTTTTCTTTCCTTGTTTTCCTCATATTCTAATTCCACCTAATTTTGTGAGAACAACGTAAACTACATCATGAAGAGGAGCATAGCTCAGGTGGAGATTTGCTGTACCCGTCACTATACGGAGAGTCAGTGTCAACACTGCTGCTGGCTAGACACTGACCCGATCATCCTGCCACGCTTCCCAGAGCCCTGGAAAAGTTCAAAATACCTCCTTATTCTTTGTGCTCACTACACAGGGATGTTGGTGGTGCCTGTCCCCTGTTTACTTTTCATATAGGAGAAGGAAAAAGTCTTATGGAGCTAATAACTGTAACCTTCCTATCCCCTGAGAAGTAGTCTTAATAGTCTTAATAGTAATACACCTAAGAGATGGGAGAATATGTGTGGCCGTGCAGGGACCAGTGGCTAAACACGAACCGGCACTGACAGAGGTGCGAGGTGATGCGTGTGTGGACCTGAGCAGTGGCCTGCTGTCATTGGATTGGGAGAGACTGATGTTGCTGTAAGGGACTAACTTTGCCCCATCCAAAGGTGGAGAGCGAGCTTGCTTGAAACCTGGCTTCCTTTTTCTCAGTTACTTGTAGACTTTAGTTAATCTTTTGACTAACTTTGCTGGGTGTTTGGTGAACATTTGAACTCTGGTAAATTTACTCAAGCTTAGACTTCCAAAGGAAAGCTATATACTGGTACTTGCAGTTTTAATTGTGTAGTGGTTTTAACTGCCCGAAGAAGGTAACAGGAGAAGATATATTTTTAAATAGAATCTCTTAATTGAAATAGATATTTGACTTGCTATTGCAGACTGATTTGCTTGAAATACTGAGCTTGAATATATTTTTCTGAATCAATTGAACTGAAACGCTGCTGATGTTGCGTAATAGGAGGAGGTATATCCAGAGGGCAGGCTGCTGGCCTGAAGCATGTAGATGCACGGGGTTTATTTCCAGTTTTTCCTTTTAATTTGCCTTATGATTTTTTGGGTAATGTTTGTAGCCTCTCCTTTGTTTTTTAAGCTTTTAAAACTTAAGAGTGAGGAAGAGCTATAATTTTGTATATGTACATACTTCTTGTTATTCTCATATTCAAAGATTTAGACTGTATCTGTGCATAGGAAGATTTTTAATGTATTCAGCAACATGGTATCTGAATGCTAGCTCATTTAGAAATGCATTTATGGGTGATTTTGTGCCTAGGTCACTGGAATGGGACTCAGGAGTTCAAGATTCACTCCAGGGGTCCGACTCAGGTTTCCTCTTTGACACTTGGCCAAGTCACTCAATTTCTTTTGCCTCTGTTTGCCATCTTTTAAATGAATGGATTAACATTTCCAGTCCCACATGCTATGTCTGATTTGTCTAGACAATACATTTTTGTGTCTAGCACTGTGTCTTGTTCTGTGTTTTTCAACAATGCTGAAGACAATGGGCTTGAATCTTGGTTGGGTGTCTGTAATACAATACAGAATGAAATTAATAAAAAGCAAGCAATCTGACTATTTGCTTCCCGTTGCCTCATGACATGATGAGGCGTATGTGGGTGGATAAAATATTCTTATTTTGTACTTTCTCRTCCAGCTCAACATGTTTAGCTAAATGCATCCCTGTTATGAATCCACTGAAATCACTGATTGTACACAAGGGATTCATCTGACTCTATATGTTGTACTTGAGATGAGTGTTTCCCTTCAGGTCTAATGACATAACTTCTTCTAGGAAAACTGAGTTTAAGAGTCTGAGGCTTCTAATTTTTTGATAGCTTGTTCCTAAAGAGAAACACTTTTTTTTTTTTTTTAAATTGGACTGTTACTAATACTAAAAGAAACATCTTCTCATCTCCTCCTCTTCTTACCTGCTGTTGTATGACTTSTTTGACATTTGCAGTGTTTGGTGCATTTATTTATTTTTTTAAAAGACAGATTTTAACAGGTTTCAACCAGCAATTACAGACACATATATCCCCCAATCCTAAATAAATGTCTGTATCTATATAAATGTGTGTGTATATGTGTATATGTGTATTTATATACATATCTCTCTATATATGCCCATTTTCTTATAATAATACTTGTAGGTCAAGTGCATACTTTCATATACTTGGTGGGATGTACAAAGGTATTACCTTTTTTAAGATACCTTATTCAACACAGAATTTGATTTATATGGGCTGATCCTTAGAGTTTCTGAGTGCGACAGAAGTGCTTTTCCCAACGATGTGTCATTAAGTTCCAAGTATATCTGTACAATAGAACATCAGGCTCTTACCTCTTCTGGAGTACAAGAAATTTCTACTCTTTATATTTCTCAACAGATTTTTGTGCCCATTTTGGTGGTTATTGGAGGTCAATCCTAACTCGGGTTAGGGGTAGTCAGTAGGCTGATACCAGAGATTAAAGGACTGTGTTGACTCTAAACCTTATCCTGCTATCCTGCAGTCTTTGAAAATGATCCTATTGTTCTTCCCCCTGCCCCCTTCCTTTCTTCTTCTGCAAAGTGGCATCCAGGGCTTAAATATAACATGGAATCTTGCCAGAGAGTGGCTGTAATCAGGGGAGATTAATTATAGATGCGGGTGTAGAAAATTGCAGCTGTGAATTGTGTTTTTCAGACAATAAAATCTTTCCCTCTAAGTAAGCAGCATATTTCTTTAGAAAATTCTGTAATTTAAAAATTTTCAAGAGCTATACCATGAACGCCAAATACTAGAGGTTTAAGTTAATTACTCTTTTTTTCCCCTCTTTACAGAAATAATCTTAGTTTCTTAACTGGCTAATTGCAAGACTTTCTTTCCAGGCTACTTGTATTCTGATTGTCATTAAGGGCTGTAAGTGAGTCTGCAAAGTGCATGCATGTTTGTGTGTGTTCAGAAAAATCAAGAGTCATGGTTCTACAGGTTGCATCTGTCCTGACAAAAGCTCTGAAAGCCCATGGTAGTTTGCCTGCCTTGAACTGCCTGCTCTAGTGGAGGGCCTGGAAAAAGGCTGCAAGGAAACTTCAGTATTGTACAAGCAATTCTTTCTTGTACTTTCTTTCTGGATGTTGCAGAGGACTTATTTAATATTAAAATGGCACTGGCCAGCAAGCAGTCATGGAAAGGATACTTGTGAAATGTGCTTAGCAGTGCATTTCTTGAAACTGCGCAACCTCTGCCAGAATTGGAGCTACTGCTTATCACAAGAGAAAAGCTATCGTGGCCGTACCTGGCTGTTCTGTGCTCCTCAGTGCAGCTGCCCTTTGTGGCRTAGGAACCAATTTGTGCTCGAATCTGTAACATAGTGATTAAGTCTGATCTTGTACCTCACAAAATCAAGAAAGAAACTCTCCAATTTACCTCAGAGAAAACTGAAGAAAACCCATAATAATTAAAGCCCCATGCCTTTCCTCCTCTAATAAAGTAAGTTTTAAAATGTAATGCCTGTGTCTGTTGGTCAGAGATATATGGGGGTACGAGCCCCTCAAGGGCTGTGATGTAGCTGCTATTCCCTAAGAGCCTTCCTTTTACATAAATGATTAAACACTTCTTCGCAGACCGTGCGTTGGCAGGGAGAGTCAGGATGCAGGGGCAAGGAGAACTGTTTTACATTTCTAAATAAAAGCTGTGCCACCAATCCAGTGTGACTTCTGACTTTTCCACAGGTGAGGCCAATAGAGCTGCTCAATATAAATTCATAATTCTTCTTAAGCAAGATTTAATCTTGTTGATTGTGAGTTGATCTCTTAGGACCATACAAGTTCACTGAGTCAGCAATATTCAGGAAAAAACAGAGGGAATAATGTATTTTAATTAAACTTTAAACCAGTATTTTAAATACAGATTTTAAAGAAAAACATGTGAAATCTTTAGGCCAAATGTAGTACTTCATTATACCTTTGTTTGCAAAAGAATTGCAGAAGAACACAAGACAAAACAGAATTGGTTTGAAGATAAGGAAAGATCTTATACAGTTAACCTAAATATCTGTATCTTCATTAGCTTAAGTGTCACGAGTTAGCTTATAGGTCACAAATTGTTCACAGTCCTTCTGGATGGTGACTTTGGTGGGTGGTGGCTTCCACCAAACTTCCACACTTGTAGTAAAAGCAAGTGTGACCTAGTACCTGTGGTACAATCCTCGTTTTTAAACTGAAGAGGTATTTACTGAGATTCAGTTTTCCTCATGGTGAATTCAATACTAAAAAGTTTAAATTGAGCTAATGAAGGCTTCTAAAAGAAAAGAAGAGCCGAATAATTTTTGGAACATTGACTCTTAAAGGTTGAGATTTGGAGTTCAATCCCATTTCACCTTTGACATGCGACAAAATTGCCGTTGACCTCAATGTTAGCAAATACTGAGTTTTCATTGCTTCATGCAGAAAGAAGGAAAGTCAACCTAGAATTGTATTTTTTTTTCCTCTGTGTAGTGTTTTAGTGAAGTTTTCTAAGCTTCTGCTGTGAAATTTAACTTCTTTGAAAAAATCTAAATGGCAGGCAGATAACCTTTTATTCTTTAAAACAATATAAATGTTATCCAGAGCATGAAGYTAGTAGAACTGCTAACACTGATTACAGTAATTTCTTTGCTACCTTTATTGGCAAGGTTTAAATCCTTAGAGATACAAAGACTGAAAATAGAGGCCTCTGAGTGCAATTGGAATGTGTCTGCTAGTTGTCCCAAACAGTCTTCCCCACCTGTCTTTTTTGTTTAGCATATTTAGTTTTTTGTCAAAAGAAAACCCTTTTCAGGCCAGAGTCACATTGCACTGCTGTGCTAAGACAATGGGTTTGGGCAAGCAGGAATTTCATAGGGTTTGGGTCAAAGGCAATAATAATAAAAAGTAGTGTGCTGTAAATATTAGGAACTTGGAATTTGCATGGTTGGGTGGATGGAGCAGTGTCTGACATATTTCAGTTTGTGTACATGCAGTTAAAGAGCTGTTAGATAGGTGAAATGAGTAAAATGCAGACAGCCTCTGTGAAATGGAGCACACCCAGACTTACTTGGCCCTGTGGTTTAAAACTAATCTGCCAGAGAGATCTACTGTAGTAACTGAGTGACAACAGGTGCAGCTCTTCCTACACTGCTGTGAACTCAACCCACAGCTCTTTCTTTGATTCTTTTTAGCAAACATTTAACATGGGCCACACCTCATACATTTTATACTCATATGTTTCAAGGCTAAATGACTAGGTGTTATATTTTTTCTCCTATTGCCTGAGAAGTATTCCCTTTAGGGTAATTTGCCCCCCTCTTTTCCCATTTCACCAAAAGCAGCAAAATATACCAGGTAGGCAGAGACACTGGTGTGACAAGTATAAATAACAGTAGTATGTAAAACTAATAATTTTATTCCATTTAAGAGGTCATGTGTTAACATGTATGGCATTAGCTGTAATGGAGCAGAGAATAATTACSTGTTTTCCTTGCGCTCTGTGAAAGCCGCTGCTATATAGGCTTTTTCAGCAGCAATGTCCAGTTCTGTTTAGTATAAAGCTTGGATGGAGGGAGTTTGTGTGCTGTGTCTTAATGTTGTCTCTGTGATATTTTTGTAAAAACCACAGTCAGATCTGTGACTGTGTTAGAGTGGCGAATTGCTCGTTTTTGTAAAAAGCCACAAGACTATGGGATACATAATTTTGGAGGGTGTTGACAGCTTTGTCCAGATGTCAGTATGTGGAGAAGTTCACTTGAGCAGAACCTAGGCCTTGGGTTTCAATATGATTTCAAAATCTGTTTTAAATTTACAGTCTGCAGAACAAAAGGAAAAACATGTTTGATGTTGTGGGAGTCACACTCCATTGTTTCAGGTTTTCTTCTTGCTTTCAGAACCTCGTACAGCTTTCTTTGTTCTTGATTGTCAGTGGCTTTAAATAAATCTGGCCAACAGACCACAGAAAGTTACTTTGTGCTACTGCACGCTACTCCTTTTGGGACCTAACTGTTCTCTATCCTAGATTCTGTAAAACCTGGCTTTGGGTACAGTCCTCAGCAGGTGCAGGTGGTTTTAGCTCGTCACCACCAACCTTCTCTCAGCATGGGACCCAGGCTGCAAGGACATTGTTTATTTTGTCATTAAACTTACACTGTTAGTGATGCCTGCAAAATTAATCATGTTTATGCATTTAAATTCGTCTCTGACCTGTTAGGACCAATGAGGCAGAGCCTTTTGCTTTGAAAACAAAAGCAAAGGTTCCTTCACTTTAGTGTGGTCAAGATAGGGTCCGCCACCTTGAACTCTGGTAGCTGACTAATTTTCCAGGAGTACTAGTATTGTACTAACCCTCTGTGTAGATACCATATAGGATAGGGTTACTTTTCAGGGAAAAACTGTTTCTTTTTAGTAGTTACCCTTGTTGATGGGATAAGTTTTATATTATTCTATAAACAATAGTAGGATGACTTCCAGAAGACCACTGCAATTATAGAATATCCCCCAAACTGTATTTCTTTGTCAAAGATAGCAAGTATTCTCCAAGGCAGGGCAGATTTCTGCAGAGTTGGGACTCCTGTCCTTGCATTCTTTGACACTTCTTGTAGTGTGAGGGGTGGTGTGAGCAAAGAAAGACCAAAGAGATGTGGAGAAGATGTTTGTGATCTTTATCTTTTAGATACACTCACACAAAAGTGGGGAACACTATGTGGTCTTGGTTTTCTGCAGAAAGGTGTATCTGATTTCCTTCTCACCGAGGAGTAAAACAGAGAGAGAGAGAGTGCTCAAAATAGATAGACTCTGTGGGCAGTCATATATCAGCTAATCTTGAGGGCCTGCTTCGGCCAGGAGTTTAGTTGCCCTGGGTCCTTTTGAAAGTTAGTGGAGATGAACAGTTGCTTGCAGACAGCACTTCGAGAGTTAGTAGTGTGTGTTCAGTCACTGCAGAATCCCTGAAGCTCTTGGTTTTTTTCTGAGGATATACTGCTGGTGATTTTTTTCAGAATGCTGGGATTCTGGTCATACAGGACTTTGGCACAGCCACAGTTAGTTCGCAGCAAAAGATGGGTAAGAACTCGAAGCTAGGCAATAATAGAATAAGTTGTGTAATATGCTCTGCCCAGCCAAATCCGCTTTATAATGAATGTAGCAGGGTTTTTTTTCTTGAGGCTGTTGGATGCAGCTAGGATCTTATAGTTCTTTGTAGGCTAGAATTGGTAGGAAATTCTCAACATGATCACATTCCTGTTGAAATATGGTTTAAATTAAAAAAAAAAAAAAAGGTTTTCCATATGAAAGTGTTGCTTTTTTCAGTAGGAATATTCTAAACAAAACATTTTGTTCTGAACCAAGAAAAGAAATTTTTCATTTCATTATATTTAGAATATTCCTGAGGAAAACAGATTCTTCTAATTCACTTTAGTTCAGCCTAGCTAAAGACAGCCTTTGCTACTAATATCTTCTGAAGTGCTATGCTAGATTATGGAGTCAGGAAAGGATTATTGCTTGTATTATTGTCTGTTAACTCAGTGTCTTTAAACACAGTTGATTCTGATAGCGAAATAAGGGGAATATTTGCCTCTATCCATCTGGTTAATCCAGCTTCAGCTAATGCAAGTCTGGTGTTTATGAACAAATAATTGGGATAATACTGTCAAATATCCAGTTGGAAAAAAAGTTAGGAATATACCACAGCAAATATTAGTACTTTTTCCCTTTAATGCATGTCCTTCATCTCATAAAATTTAAGACCTACTGGTGACAGCTGAAATTTTCTAATAGTTGAGGATTTGTTTGTAGGGGTAATGCTTTGGTTCTTCAGCTTCCTTCTTACCATCACATCCTCCTGGATATAGTTTTTCCTGAGTTAAGTGTTATGCTATCACTTCCTCAGGGTGATACACTGGGTGAGGATTTCTGTGGGCAGTTACCGATAAAGCTAATATATTATCTGTGCCATTATATTCAAGGGTGAAAAGACATGATCAAAGTATTCTCTCTGCATGCACGCACAGATCTCTAGGATATACAAATTGAACAACTTGTTTGCAATTATGTCTGCTTTGCATTCCTCTGTTTGCCCAATTCTTTCTTTCCAGTAGAGAACACCTAGTCAGGTAAGATTTGTGGCAGGGAATTGAGTTCAACAAATGTAGGTTCTTTTGAACCATGCGGTGAAATTAATTTGTCATCATGGACATCTGAAAGAAATACTCTTAATGAATTGAGTTTCTTGAGCAATTATGTCAAAGATAAAAATGCCTTTCTGTATATAATACTTTCTCTTACATACCAAGGATTTGTAAAAGCTATATTGTTCAATTAAACATGTAAATTTTACTTGGCAATTAAGGAATAGCCAGTGTGGAATAAGGAGCTTAAACCCCAGAGAAATGATTTTCACCATCTTCTACATATTTAGACTCTGCTGAGAACAAGCTTTTCGAGGTACCTGCTGTGGCCATGAAAATAAAAATCTACCAACTTAACGGGTTAGTGTTTAGCTCAAATTTGAGGCTGCCCTTCATATCAAAACCTTCCATTTATAGATATGCCAGTTAATTCATTTGGGAAGAAATGTTCTTCCAGTTCCTATTTTCTATAATGTATTAAAAATTTAACCGGAAATCAGTTATTTATCCTTTTTCTGTAAGCACTGCGTTTATGAATCCATACAAGTAGGATGAAAATGCTCTTGGACCCATCACTATTTCATGACTAAAACATTTGCTGTCTAGTCATATCCAATAAGAGGACTAAAATACATCTGAATTCAGTGGATATGCTTAGCATGGGCCAGGTTTGTTCCTCATTCACACTGTTTCGGGGGGCTATGTATGTAATGGGATGTGGCTTCGAGTGAGCTGTATGGCACAACTGGCCTCTGCTTTTATGCTTCGATAGATGCTCTTCGATGTCCAGGGGGGCTGCTCCAGTTTCTCTTCAGATAAGCACAGAGACTCAGAGCGAGCTGCTTTGTGGTCTTTAAAAGTGAGAAGCCATGACATTTAGATGTCATCCTTAGAGCATTTTTCAGGGTGTGGCAATAGTTCATAGCTTTGAGATCTAATTAAAAAAATACGTGTTCAGTTCTGATGATAATTTGCTATGATTTGGAATTTACCATATTTGGGAAAGCTTGATGCGTTGTTGTTTTACTCTTTATGTCTAATTTTTTCCTAGAGCAATGAAAGAATATTTCAGATTCTCTTTTTTTTTCTTTCCCCTTTTCCTTTTAATGAGAGGTTTGAGCCAATTTGGGAAAAATGTTTATTTTTTTCCAGGATATTCTTCAGCCTAGAATTCATTTATTCACCCAGTTTTTGTCAAAGGTCCTAATTAGATTTCTGTGTCCGTCTTTTAAATCCTTGGAAATTGGAATTTCTTATATCAACATTTTCATTGCTGTAGTTACAAGTCATGTGCTTTTCTGTTTTCAAACCAGACGCTGAATTGTAATTGTCTGATCTATTCCTCAACTGTAAAGAGGGCAGATTCAGAACTTTTTACCAGCAAAGCAATGTTTGAACTGTAACTTTGAATGATCTCCCTCATTGTTTATATGGATATAAGTAATCATCTCCATTTCTTTTTTCCTCCAAATATGTAATATTAATCAATTTTCTTGTTAAGTGCACCTTTTTAGACATTGAGATTGTCAATAAGCATCATGTGTCCTGTAGTTATAAAAAAAACCACGGTCACTCTGAAAGAACAGAATGAAGTGAAACACAATGCATTTAAAATATACGTTTCTGGCCTGGGTGAGAAAATGGGAGTTGAGGGAAGCTCTGTAGTTGTGTGATCTTCTGTTCACCTATGTCACATAAGAGGACATACTCTAAGAATAGTGCCCTTAGCCATCACAACCCATGGTAATTCTGCCCTTACTTCTGCATCCTTGGCTCTCATTGTAAGCCCCCCAAACATAGGGAATCTGAGCTCCAGATAGTTTTCCAGCAGTACAGAAAGGCTCTTCAAGTTCTTATTTGGCTTTATTGCATGTAATGTATCAGTATCTAGAAGCCTTAGCTTTGATTTGTACGTAGTAAAGCATTTTGTTTTTCTGTTGTATTTTGTTTGCTGATCTGTTTGCTAGTTTTTGTTAATATGTTTTAATGGAGGAGAGGCATTCACTGTTACATTGCTTTGGGGATATTCCTATTAAAGGAGATATTAATAGGAAACTATGATGAGGATGTTTATCTGTAAGGCTGGAAAGCAGCAGGCTCCATTCCTTTAGCCACCTTCTTTTTAGAAGAAGATAGACCATGTCCTCTACCATTTACTGAATGCTTCTCGCTATTACTATAAAGTAAGAAGCCCTACTTTACACAAATAGGAGGAATACAGTGGGATGCCAAAGTGGTATTTGCAAGTCTACAGGTAGTTGAAATTTTCAGTATTTAGCATTATTAACACCTTTTAGTTCATTGACTTTTCAAGCACAATTAAAAACTGATCTTCTGAGATGGTTCTGAGTGTTCAGCCACACAGTCTGTTCAGCACTGAATGCTCAGGAACATGTTTTATTATTCACATTTTGGGGAGAGTGGGGGGTTGGGTGTATGGATCATTTAGGGAGGAAAGAAATCTGCCTGCTACGATAGACAGTTATTTCTGCAAGTGCTGTTGCCTTTCATTTATGTTCTGCTCCTGTACTCTCAACGTCAGCTTATCAGGAATGAGACTTGAAACAACTTAATATTGCACTCAATTGCATCACGGCTAATGTTATTTCAGCATGTCATTGAACTGTCATCAGCTTCTGTTGAAATACAGACCTAATGATAGTGATACTTGAATACATGCTATACAGAAGCTCTAGAGTTGGATGCAATTTTCCTTTTACACCTTGACCTGATAAAGGTATTTTGTACTTGCAGGTATTGAAGCAGTGTCATTTCACCTAATTACCATTGCACACATCATGTCCTTGCAATTCAGCTTGAACGTAAGAAATAGAAAGTTTTTCTAAGGGCATACTGTATGCTAAATATTGCTATTTAGGTACAGCCTGGAGAAGTATGAATCTTTCCCTGAGCTGCTTGCTGAATAGCTGTTATGCTCATGCTATACTGTCTTCTAGGCATATGTGTGGTCTGTTATTTCACTGATTTATGCAGAGAAGCGGCCAGACAAGGAGCTGTTCCAGCAGAGAAGTATCTTAAACATGAGGTCCTTTTAAAGTTTCTCATGACATTCACTCCAAACAGTAGCCTTTCTTTTTTTAATTTTAGCATTATGCTTGGAATTTTTGTCTGGTGGATGAAGAGATCATTTTGCACTACTTTCTATCTAGTCACAAGTTTAAAAACAAATGTGTTCCTTTTCCTTATTCTGTGTGTATATTGTCTCCTTTCTAGATCCCTCTGTACATTGGTGTGCAAGTGGACTTATACTTCAGATGGAGGTTGGGATGACAGTTTCTGGCAAATGATTGGCTTGGAAGATTTGGTGAAGGATAAGTATGAAAAAATAGGTACATGGGTTTTTTTGTTTTGCTTTTTTCTATATATATTAAGCCCTTGTTCTGTATTATGAATGTCATCAGAAATGTAGCAAGTCTAGATGGAGCTACAGATGGGTGGATAACAAGGCTGGATATTCATAGGTATTAGGTTTTTTACTTGTCATTGTCATGAAAAATTATGTTTAAATTTTGCATTTTCTACCCTTCTGAAACTTCCTACCTGGCGTTTCAGTACTGCTCAATTTAACAATAGAGGAGTAAATGGGAGCCTCAGCAACTGATTACATGAAGGAAGCACCTGATACTGGCATATTAGATGGCAGGCTACAAAGTAAACTGTAATAGCTCTAACTGTTACTGTTAGCATTTTGTGACCTGTACCTTCCATATAGAAATTTTCCAAAGAAGTGCTACTTACGCTTGTTAGTATCTTCATACTGCTTTCTCAGTCTCTTAGAGCCTAAGTTTAATTAGAATGTTAGCCTTGCTAATAGCAATTCCTACAGCAGATATTCATTAAAAGTCCATAATGTTAATATACCAGAAAATTTCCAGGACAACTTTATTAGACTTTCCCTGTTAAGTTAATGGACTTTTAATGGATGTCCTAAGCAGACATGTCATTAACAAGAATATTACCAGACATGAATTAAAATACGTTCATTCATCAAAGTTAATTATCTGAAATTTCCTTTGATTTTTTTTTTTAAAGTCTAACACTTTGAACAAGTTTGTACAGCAGTTTAAATGCAGTGACATGAAATGGAAATGGCATAGGGAGGATTGTAATGAAATGAAATATAATGAAATCTATAAACTTTTCCGATCATCACAAGATACACTATAAGTCATTTTCAGCTATATAAGATAATTGTACTTGAAAGCCTCCTTGAATAGAATTCAGCATCTCACCATGCCACTGAAATTGCTTATGCAAAGTTATAAACCCTACTAGGAATATTGAGCTTTTAGCTTTCTGAGATTTTAGTTTGAATACAGTTCCTGTAACATCTACCAAATGTGGCTTTTAGCAAATCTTCAACAAGTTAAAATAAGACTTGCAATAAATACCTGTTTTTTACCAGAAAATTGAACATCTCAGCAGCTGATTGTCTCATGGAAGAGCATTTTTAAAATAAATTATTTATGAAATGTAAGTTAAGGATTTAATACAATATTTATATAATGCACTTCAAGGACAGTGGAAAGCAATTTACCATTTTAAGTAACTAAACATACATGTTTCTAATGATAAAGTAGCCATTAATAGAAATGGCCTTTTGCTGTGATGGAAGCTTCATAAAACTAATCTATGTATGTCTGAAAATTTAGGAGTTTCCAGTATCATGTTTTACATTTTTGTTAAAACAGAATATTCACAAAAAAAGCAAATCAGTAAATTGACATCTGTTGACAGGAGTTACTCAGAAGAAAAAGGTGATTTCCTCAATCCGCAAAGCATCTAGTTCCATGAATGATTGTATTGATTTTCAAGGGACTAACCATAGAATACCTAGATGGGTCTCAGCTGGAATCAGAGAAGCAGCATCTGACCTAGAGAATTAAAACAAACTGTAGGCTAGAACTTGAAGCTTCTGAAGAGCACATATTTTTATTTACCTTGAAAAATCTTGTAATTTTCATGTACTTGAGCTAATTGCCTTAGGTATATCCAAAGTATAAAACTGCTCATTTTGCATAATAATGCTGAAACCTGGCCTCAGGTAGAATATATGGTTACTTCCATGACCATTTGTCTAACCTTGCCTCATGCAGCCATTCTTTCGTTCCTTCAAGTTTTTCTCCTAAGCTGTGCCTGTTAGAGCTTCTTGGAAGGGTCTAGCTTTAGTGGGAGACAAAAAGGCACCTAAGCAAACCAAACTGTCCAAAAGAAAACTACTCAGCCAGTGCGAGGTCTGTGTTGTATGCTGTGGGAGTGCTTTTCTTTCTGCCACCTTCAGTTTTATCACTGACCCTGAACATGTGGTGTACTGTTCCAAGGAAATGGGAATGGTAACAGGGTTCCACTGAAAGTTTGGGGGGTTTTTTTGTTTTAATATGAGTGTTCGGTGTTGTTTGACTTGGGAAGAGCACATTAATAAGCTCTGCTTTCCCTTACTTTAAATTAATCAGGACGGTGTAGACCCACTGACCCTGAAAGTGCCATTTGGTCACTACAGCAGGATTGGTCAAACTGCAGCTGGAACTGTCTTGCATTGTGCAAGACTGCTAGTAACTCTGAAGGTGTCAGCATTGGTGATGAGGCAGCACCACTGCATAGACCTCCTCCCAGGAACCTACCAACACTACACTGAGCACGGTGAAAAAAGGATCTCGCCTTGCACAAACTCAGCTCGGGCTGTATTTATAATACGGCTTCAGGGCACTGTCCCATGAAGCGAACAACCTCAGCTCCCGTTAACTTTGGCGCATTATCCAAAAGGAAGGCAATTTGTTTAAGTAGTTCACATGGACATCAAGACGCAGTGTGTGCTTCTAGGATGCATATAATAATGTGATATGGCTGACAAAACAGAATTCTAAGTGGTGACCAAAAGTTGACTAGCAGATTAAGGAACTCAAAATTACCAGACAACCTAGGTAGGAGCAGGCTGAAAAGAAATTGTACATGGTCAAAAATTCTTAATGTAAAGATAAAAACAAAACACCTAACAACTTTGAAGAAATCCTAGTTAGAATTTTCTTTTTTGTTCTCATATTCAGCTTGTCCAAGTCCATGTACCTCTGTTCAAGGTTTGTTTACCTCAGATTCTTATGAGGATGTACTTCAATGCTTGCATGTTCCCATTGAAAAGGTAGATAATGACATTTTTGTCAAATATCTCACAAAATGTTAGGAGAGCTAAACTCTAAATTATTGTTTCTTGGTAAACAAAGCAAAATATCACAAGATAAAATCAGCTGAATCTTCTTATTGTTGCAAAAGTAAATACGCAGTTTACCAGTTTAAACAGGCGGACAAAATATGCATTTTTAATCATTGATGAAAACAGTGTTATTTTCAGTTAGAGGAAACTATAAATGAATAGTTATGACTAGAAGTTTTTTTGAAGTACCTTTAACTTCATGACACTGAAAATAATTTTGGAAATGCCCTGAGAAAAACTTCTTTAATGCGCATATTTCTTTATTCTGATAAAATGCACATCACTTTTAAAATGGCTTGCCCTTTAAAAATATATTTACTGTAATCAGAGTGGTGCTTGTGGTTTCAGGTAATACGCTTCTCTTAGTTTCGGTTTAGCTGAACAGATGACCTTGTTAAGGGAGACCCTCACTTCTGACCTTTAGGATCTTCCACAAGCCTTTCCCACATTGGGGCATGGGTTCGACTGTGAAATTCCAGGCCTTTGACCTTTTACATTTCTCACAGCAGACTAACCTTTCAGGGAATCCACAGAATAAGTTGTTTGTGGTCCCTTCTGTACTTTGTGAATTTACTGATCACATTTGTGAAGGTAAAGATTCATATCTAGAGATGCTGCAAAATTTATTGATCCCATTAATTTGCCCACCAAGAGAGTAGAGGATGGCTTGTATTCAAAACCACTATGGAGGCGTTGTTTACTGCAGGCATTAGCATTTATCTGCTGTGGTGAAAGCGCATGATGAGTATCACTTTGTGGTATTATAAAACCTAGAAAGACATTAACAATTCCGTTAAAATTTCATGTATTATAGGCCTCTTAGGGTACTGAAGCGTATATTCCATTTGGAGGAAAACAATGCCTGATAAATTTTCACCAGAGCCCTCTACTTCAGGGGCTACTTAAGGGACCAAATAATGATTTTTTATTGAATGGTAATATTTTATGCCAAGTCTTTTTTTTTGGTTGAAGATGGCTCATTTGTCTAAGAGAGAGAGCATTACAGGCACTACAGAATAATTTTTTACTGTTGTTGTAGATCATGTGTGAAGGCTGAAATACTGATATTTTTAAATGGAAGTTTATCACCTTATTTCATCTGTGATGGAACTGCGCACTGATTTTATTTTATTTTTATTTTTTTGAAACAAGCTTCATACTTTGAAATGCAGCTCTTTAACATGATAAGAATTTCATAATCCCATTTCCCAGGTTTTTCTAAGTAGGAATTTAGAGCCACATTCTCAAAAGTGAATAGATACACAGCTGATACTTATGGGATTTTTATGAACATCTAAGGTGGAGTTGTTCAAATCTCACAAGTTTTGATGGAAATTAGGTGCATACCTTGAATTTTGAGTGTTTGAAAGTAATATGCTAATGCAAATAACTGTTGCATGCATAGATGTGTGATATCAGAAGATATGGTTTTGTACAGAAACATTATTGACAATCTGTTTGTAAAATGATGTACTCTTTCTTAGAATTACTATTTTTTTTTCTTTCTGTATGACTGGATAATCTGGCAATGAGAGTTTTATTCCTGTCTTCACCCAACGCTTCTCTACCTCTGTTTCACATCTCTAAAACTGTAACTTGGCTTCATTTGCTTTAGAGTAAGACTGGCAGAACTCTTTCATGTTTGATTTTTGACTTTGTAGGTGTTGATGGCATAAGGAAGAAYGTGTTCTGGTCCTTATACATCCCTGTACTTAAATCCCTCTCTTGGTCTGTTCCACATGCTTGCTTCCTTAGGCACTGTCAAGAAGAATGCTTCCCATTTTCCACAGATTGCCTCAATCCATCTCTAGTAGGCTTTCTTCTGATTTTTAACTTTGGCACTGTGTTTTCAATTCTGAAGACTTCAACTTGACTTTAAAGTGCATTCATAGTTAGTGGTCTTTACTCCCATCTGTAAGTTCAGCAGTGTCACCCTCCCAGTTCTGGCACTCTGTGACTATGCTTTAGTGTACAGCCCTAGCACTTTACAATCTGCTGGTGGTAATTTCTCACTTAATTCTAGGACTGAAAGCTTGATGTTTTCAGGTACCTGGGCACTTGGGTGTACCATTTATGAATGCCCTGAAAAGAATGGTCTGTAGAAGTCTAAGGCTGTATAGATGTTCTTTTCTAATGCTCTTTCATTTGCAGCACTTAGTCTTAAATTGATAATAAAGAAAACCTGTATGATTTGGGACTTCGACAAGAGAGCTGGGATTCTCTTGATCAATATTTGCTGTCATTCTTACTATAGCACAAGCATTACAACATGTTGAGTTTTCAGATGTAGGTGCAGGCCTGTGCTTCTTTAGGTATTCAAACAAGTGACAAAATAGCAGGTATCCTGGCTCCTTATTCATGAACATGTTATTATATGAATGGTTTATTGTAGCTTGTCTCAGTGTCTACTTCCATATTCAAAATGAAAATAATGATATTGTAGATCTCAATGTTTGCTGTTAAATATAGTCTTCTTAGGTATTGTGTTTTATCAGAAGTAGTCATTTTCAACACTTGGAAGATCTTCTGCTCATTTATTTAGTTTGAAGTTGAAAATGGAAGATTCAGTCCAGGTTGGGAGTATCCAGGCAATATTAACTTACACTACAGCAGCTGTGATGGGAATGGTCAGTCTATCAGTTCTGCCATTTTTTGATCTCTTCCAAGGCCTTTGATGCCAGATGCTGCAGAGTACATGAAGGATTTTCTAGAAGGTTGGGAGARAGGATCATGATGTTTTAAGGTCAGCTGGGAGCTGCCAGTTCTTCATAAAACTAGATCATAAAAAGGGGTTTTAAACACCATGCTTTGCCAATGGTAGAGAACAGGGAGTAAATAAAAAGAAGTTTCTCTTATGTACAGGGTCCCTTTATCTGTCTTTCTTTTCTCTTTTCCAATCCCAATAAATTAGAACAACCTACAATTTCAAACAAAATTAAAAATATGTTCACAGGATATTTACACTTACATGCTGTTAGAATCAGTGGAATTTATAGCTGAGTAGTGTTCCAAATATACTGCATCTTTTTGGCTTCCTGTCATTTCAGTCCATCCAAGAGCTGTAGCAACTATAAAGGAGGTGAAATTGGCCCAGTGCAAAAAGGTTTTAGGGTGTCTCCTTCCTCAAAGGTTGAGGCACTATTTTGTAATATATGATTCAGCAGTAAAAAGTTAGAGACTTCTTCTCAGAAAAGCAATAGGGTCCTCTTTTTATTTTTTATTTTTTCCATCTTGACATCACTGAATCAGAGAATGGTTGAGGTTCGAAGGAACCTCTGGAGTATGTCTAGTCCAAGCCCCTCTGCTCAAACAAAGCATGGTCAACTAGAGCAGGTTGCTCAGAGTTATGTAGTCAGGTTTTGAATATCTCCAAGGATGGAGACTCCACAACCTGCCTAGGTGACCTGTTCCAGTGTATTACCATCCTCACAGTAAAAAAGTTTTTTCTTTCTATTTAAATTAAATTTCCTTTATTTCGGTTTGTGCCAATTGCCATGTCACTGGGCACCACTGAGAAGAGCCTGGCTCATTTTCCTTTACTCCCTCCTATAAGATATTTATACACATTGATAAGATCCCCTCTGAGCCTTCTCTTCTCCAGGCTGAACAGTCCCAGCTCCCAGCCTCTCCTCATATGAGAGATGTTTCATTCCCTTAGTCATCTTCATGGCCTCTTTGCTGGACTCGCTGTAGTAAGTCCATGACTGTCTTCTACTGGTCGGCTGAGCGTGGTCTAGATGTGGCCTCACCAGTGCTGAACAGAGGGGAAGGATCACCCCCCTCAACCTGCTGACTGTGTTCTTCCCAATGCAACCCAGGAGATTGCTGGCCTTCTTAGCCACAAGGGCACATTGCAGACTCATGTTCAACTTGTTGTCCACTTGTTGTCCAGGTCCTTTTCTGCAAAGCTGCTTTCCAACTGGCCAGCCTACAGCCTGTACTGGTGCATGGGGTTATTCCTCCCTGGTACAGGACTTCGCATTTCCCTTTGTTGAACTTCATGAGAGTCCTGTCAGCTAATTTCTCCAGCCTGAGATACTCTTTGTCTTTTCAGTAACTGCTCTTTAATGGGCTGTGCTAAACACTTCAAAATATAAAGGATAAAATAATTCAGGTTTTCTTCCCTGTGTTTCCTGGGTGACAATTTTCCATTCCCCTTCCACTGTAGGAAAGGAGACCCATCACCCATCCTGTTTATCATCAGGTTGAGTTCTGCTGGCAGATGGTACCTTTCCACTTCTCCCTTCTCCCAGCTGCAAGAAGTGAGAAGTATTGTGTGCTGTTCTTTTGTCCTTGAGCTTTGTCATAGGTTAGGAAACTAATAGTAAAAGCTTGGAGCTTTGAAAAAAAATTCACCTGTTGTCCACTACCAGATTTCTGGTCTCAGACTCTCTCTACCTGAGGAACCATCTTTTCTTCTACTCTTTGGCACTATTGTGTTTATAGTTTTTGCTCATTTGAGACCACTTGAAATTGTGAAATCTTGACCTTTCCTGGTTTGAATTCTTTCCTTAAAGAGTCAATAAGTAGTGTGAAAGGCTGCTCATGCCTTGACAGACTGTGGCTTGTTGACGGAGACGTTAGATGTGGAGGGGAAAGGCTTTAAATAGTCACTCTTCTGTCAACCTACAGAAGCTGCAATTGCAGAGAGACTGCTTAATCTTTTGGTGCCATGGACAGTAAATGTACTGAATAGACTTCTGCTATAGGTTAGGCAAAAAATGTAATTTGCCAGGAAGCAAGATGAATTTCAACTACTTTTTTTGGAATGAAGGTTCATCTGCATTACATGTTTTTYTTTTTTTTTTTTTTTTTTATATACTTGTTCTTCCTAAATCTGTCAGACATGATTGCATTCTTTTAAAGCTATTATGTGAGATCGAGTGATGTTTTAGCTTCATATGTTGTGAACTTTCTCTTCCTGTTAAGTATGGAATCTGGGAGTTCTTTCTACTTTGAGTTTTCATTTTTAATAGTCATAGGAAAAGCTTTAAGTACAATTACTGTGGCATTGTTTTAATTTTAAACAAACTAAGGCAGGTACAAGAATGTGAGAATCATAGCACTAAAAATTTTCAGGAAATAGAACAATTTAGTTATTCCCAATTTCTGCAGTGTAACACTTTTTAAGCATAATCTATATTTTTCTATCCCCTTTATAAAGTCATGTCAAAAATTGGGTCTATAACCCACAGTTGTATGTTAAATGACTATACAAGAAAAATCTCATTAATAAAACAGTATTTTGGGTGCAGCAGTCAACTTACTTCATGCTTTGTCTACTCCTGATTGACAGACTATGGCCTTTGTTTATAAGATCTGTTGGATTAAAAAAAAAGATACCTTGTAATTATTGAGGTAAGTGCCACACCTTTGTTACAGAAAAAAAAATAAGGCATTCCTTAAGCACATACCACCCTTGAACATTTAGGGGAAAAAAAAAAAAACAACACAGGAACACCCAGCTTAAACCCTCTTGCCTGCGTAAATAACCCAGACACAAGGCATGGAAGGAGCCCGTCTGCAGCAAGATTCGGTACTCGCCACTTTATCCGAAGGCAGTGTGCAGTACCTGAAACCTTAACGTCAATGAAACACAACTCTTAGTTCTTAGTGTCCGCGGTTGTGAACGATGGAAATTTCTATTTGCTGCCCAGCAGAGAGGAGGAAAGTTCAAGTTTGGGCTGTTCTGGTGTTTGAGATTTGCTGGTATTAAGCAGCTGTCTGCTATATAAACTTTTTACTGCCTTATTATTATTATTATTATTTTTTGCAAATTGTGATCTTACTAAAATAAAAGATAGGAGGGAGTAGCAATCTACAATAAACTTATTTCTCCTCCCATCCTCATATTCTGTCTTTACTTGGGCCTGTTGTGATTTATATGTGTTTAAGATTTATATATCTCAAATATTATCTTCCTGTTTCTTTTTTTTTAAAGAATTTTATGGAAAAAAGTCTCAAATTTCTGGAGCATTTCTTCTTTTTACCTGAATCTTCCTCTCCATGGTACTGTTTCATTCATAGCTTTCTTTCTTTGCTTAAGTCTCACGTGGACATAATTTTTAAAACATGTCTGTTTTATGAGTCATGATTTATAAAATGAAAAAGGGTATTTCAATTTGCTGACCTCCTACAAGGCAGAGGCTGTTGCGCTCCCTAAAGTTAATGTTTAAGTAGTTTAAAGCATATCTTAAAGAAACAATCTTGATCTTAAAATTTCCTGTGATAGAGAGCCCACTTCAAACTTTAGAAGCTTGTTGATTGTTAGTTGCTGTCATTACTTAAATTAAATATGTTTTATTTTTCATCTCAGTCTTAACTGCATACTTCTGTCTGCCAGACTGTAGTGAGATGCCTGACCTGCACAGACTGAAATCTTCTATGTTAAAGAAATACACTGAGCTTCTTGAGTTTTTCCACCAATGTTCTTATAAGAACTGTCACATTTCTCAGTCCTTACAATTGCTTTCCTGACTCATTTCTGAACTCTTTGTAATGCATCAATATCTTCTCATTATGGATATTAGAACTGGATGCTATGTGAATGTAGTGGAGAATGAGATTGTGCAGGCATCAGAAGCTTAGCTGAAGGATTCAAAAACATTATTTCAATAACTGATTAGGGTGTTCTTAGTCTGTCATTTCTTTTGGTTTTGAAAAAGGGGTAATTATTTCTTCAAAGAAGAGTTGCTGTCATGTGAATTATTAATAAACATCCAGTAATAAAAAACATTCTGTTGAGTAATAATCCATAATTAATACAAACTAAATTGCATGTGCAGTATTAGTGACTTACTATACCAAACCAGAGTCTGATTACTTGCAACTCTGACAAGTGTAGCAGTAGTCACATTATATACCTTGATGATGCTTTTCGAGCTGCAGTGTTTAGAGAGACTGTTGGGAATATTGTACTGTAAAATGCCAGAAACCTAAATAATCGGTCTATTGAAATTATTGTTTGCAAGCAAAAATATGAGGTCAGACAGCTGATGCAAATATGTTACATCTAATTACTTAGTAAGGCATCTAAATATATGTATTGTGTATCTATATGTATGTCAGCATAGTGAGTAGTGAACCGTGAGAGATGTTCATTCTGCACTATTTCACTGAAACGTAGTTACCAAAACTCAGTCGTGTCCATCAGTGTACAGGCCTAATGATCCAATGATGCAGAATGCCTTTCTTTTTTTCTTTTTCTTTTGGCCTTTACCCAGGAAAGCTTATCATTTATATATGAAATTGAACTTTTTCAGTTGGACAAGAAGGAAATAATCTTTGTTGAAGTAGGCACCTATGGTCTGCAGACCAATTTACTTTTCAGCTTAATGAATCAAGAGCTGCCTGCACATAGGTTGCTGGCTTTTCCAGTATTTAGAAACCTAATATGTCTGCCTTAAGTAATTTTGTCTTAGGTGATTGAAATGTAGTTCACCCAAAGGCGTAGGCTGTATAGGAGAGTGGGATGGAAAGGACCCAAATCATATTTCCCTGAAGCTACTATGGCAGCTCATATAGAGAGATGAATTTTGAACTGAAGAAGGCCAAGTGATCTGGTTTAGGCAACTGTTTTTCTCCCTTTTAAGTAAGCTGGCCTGTAATACCACAATTAGTTTTGGTTTTCCTGAATGAAAATTCTCAAGTTTTCAGTTGCCAACCAGGAAATTTTAAGGAGGGTATTTCCATATTAAACAAAACAAAACAAAACTGACTTGTTCTAACACCCTTTAACTACCATACCTTCAGCCCAAAGAAAGAATGAATATTATGATTTTCCAGTCCACATCATTATCCTCCTTCCTTCTTCTCTTAGTGATATCCATTTGTGCTGATCAGCTATGTTTAAAAATTCTAGAATAATCAGCTATACATAACTCAGTTAAATGTGAATATTGTGTGTGACTGGGAGGGTTATTTGGTAATGTAGAGTTGGGAGGTTGCAACAGAAGAGTTCTGATATTATTATTCAGATTCCTTGCATATCCCAGACTTCTGGCATTCTGTGGATTATTATAAAACACAAAATAAAAACTGGAGATTGCCTACAAGCTTTGTAGTGAGCTCAGCATCCAGATATGCTGTGTGAGGTATTAGCAAAACTTTGGAGAAAATGTTCCACCAAGCCTGTAATACTGTGGCTGAGAGGAGAGGACAAGTCCCTTGCATTACTTACTGTGGGTTCCACTGGGGTGCATGGTGCCTCCTTCTACTAAGGTCCTGTTTCCTTTGATGCTTGTTTAGCACCGCTTTGTTTAACTAGATAACTTTCTCAATGCATGTTGTAAACTGTTCATCGGAAGGGATAGCTGTTTGTTGTATTGTCTTTTAGATGAAAACGCATTTAGAACCTTGGGTTTTAGAGGGGATAAAAAAAGGAGGCAAAATGGTATTCTTTGGTTGGGTTTCTGTCTAAAGTTGCTGGGATTTAAACAAGGGGTTGATATATCCCTTTAAGTTTGCTTGTGTCAAGTTAATGAAGAAAGGGGGCATCACCATTTGGTTTATTCTGTATTTTTATGCACTCATGCAACCAAATATAATTACATATGAAATGCAACCAAGTTCTGCATGATAGATTAAAAGCTGTTCTCAAACGAGTAAGTCATAGTTGAGTCAGCTGGGCCCCCTGCTGCGCTCTGCTTTTGTTATTTTTAAAAAGGTCTACGTGCTAAAAAGTTGGTTCTTTAAAAGTTGGTTCTATTAAATATTAGTAAGACTGTGTAGTGAGTTTAGATTACTAAAGTTGACTGAAGATGTATTGTCTGTTGCGTGTGTCACATCTGGTAAATAGCTGGTTGCTGTGGTAACTGCCTAAAAAGGTAGAGGGTCGCTGGTAGTGCACAAATTCTTTAAACAAAACCTGATCGTAGCAAATTCTAACATTAGTCTTCGAAGAAGGATAAAAGAGGAGGAAGAGATTCAGACAGCTTTTTCCTTTTGTAAACTTGCTGCTTTATAGGGGAAAAAATAGCTAGAAATAGAGTGTCTCATACAAAATGAAAAGGTTGTGGATTAAGGCATTGCATTAGTGAAACAGCTGTATGAATGTGAAACAGAAAGTTCTCCAGCTTCAGCCATTACGGGTTTGTTTGGTTAGGTCTAATTTTGGAAATCATTTAGCAAAGGTAAATGACTTGCACAGGAGACTACTGTAAACAAAAGACTCGATACATTTACTTTGGCAAGAGTCTTAAGAAGACTCAGTCCTTTCACTGCCTCTTTTATACAGCCTTCTGTAATACTCTCACTGACTGCCTCTGTATGCAGGCAGTTCTTATTTCCCTTCCTCCCCCTYTGACAGCTTCTTTCCCCTGGCAGGTAGGATTTAAGGGTGGCAGCACCTGCTGTTGAATTACTGGTGTGTAGCTGTTTAATAGCCTTATTCTTGTAGTAGCTGTGCCTTGACTTCTAAAGCCAATGTGTTTTGCTCAAGTAGGAATCTCTTCATTCTTTCCCAGTCTAGTACTGGAGTGTAATCTATTTAAAATGCCTGACTGTTTAATTGTGACTCCTATTTGCTTACTCTTTTTGTGTTTTTGCTTTACCATTTAATAGCTTTACACCTACAGATTTTCTAGGCATGTTGAAGCTTAGCTGAGTTTTCTAGTTTTCCAGTGAAGAGTAAACCATGAGGGTTATGATTCCCTTTCCATGCCTCTCTATACATGTGGTAAAGTCAAGGCTCTGCCCATTCCACACCTTCTTACTCACACTTGTGTGGGTGGGGAAGCAAATTCAGCGATGAGGGACAGAGTGGCCATGCAGAGCCTGCTTTTTCTCTTTTATGAAACRTACACGTGTAGCACAGCTTTCATTGATTTTGAACTCTGTGAGGATAAAGTAGAGGAACAAAATCAATATCCTCTCGTTGCTACACTCACTTGCTGGCACCTTTTTCCTGCACTCACTGCTGGGTGGCCTAGGAGACTCTCCTTTGTGCTCTTGCTTTGGTCAGTGTTCTTTCTTTTTCTGGGTGGAAAGTGGGTTTCCTTCCCTTGTGTTTCACTCAAGTGCTTTCCCTGCCATTGAATGACATGTCAGCTCCACATCACCTCCTATCTTGCTGTTGAGAGGTAGAAAGGATTTTCCCTTTCTTCTGGCTTCCTGATAAGGGGAGAGGAGATTCTCTTCTCCTAAGTGAGGGTTTGAAAGGGGACCAATTCTCTGGTTACATCTTTCCCATGTGTGGAAAGTGGTCTTCTTTTTCATTTCCCTTTCTGCCATGCCATGCTGTTCTCTTTTTTTCCCTAAAAGGAAAGACTTTTGTCCAGTTCCTTCCTACTCTTGCACTTGATTGGGGCCTCCAGTTGGTTCCGTTTCCYCAACGCTCCATGTAATGGCCAACTACTGAGTTTTGTCACTTTTGAGATTGTCAGGCAGTGGTTTCAGTCAAGGAGTAATTAATTATTCAGGTTTACTGTGACTCCTGAAACAGACTGGGCATACTCTGCCTTTAATTTATTTCATTAAAACATAAAATTATTATACTTTCATCTTCAAATCACAACAAACCCATCTCTACGCATTCCCGCAGAGGTTAGCAGTGCTGATGGCCATTCTGATGAATTGCTAATCCCAAAGGAATCTATATGGTCATTTTCTACTGCTGCCATCAGAAGAGAAGATTATCTGTATCCCTGAAATTGCTCCCTTAGTGCTCATTAGCTAGAAATACAATAATCGAAAAGCTGGTAGGAAAAGGTTTTGTCTAATAGTAGTAGCCCTGATCTCTAAAATGAACATTAACCATATAGTAATTATACATTGAAATGTTTGACCTGTACAACTGATATAAACAAGCCAACAATGGAAATAAATGCCTGGAAAGAGGTTTTATTTCAGATTAGTTTCATCCCATGCTGTATATATAAGATATCTGTACACTTTCAGGTCATGCAACTGATTTCTGAAGAAAAAGATGTGGTTTTAGCTGCGTGAAACTTTTTTGCACTTCCTTTCGCCTGCAGGGTCTTTGAATGTCAGGAGAAGCAGACAACTTTGTTTTACTGGTATTATTCTCTGATGTCTTAAAAGACCAAAAAGGCAACACAAAATGTATCTTAAAGAGAAATATCCTGCTCTCCAACTTATTGAAAAAAAAACACCAGAAAAGATAACACCTTTTGGAAAAGCTAGCACAGTCCTTCTGAATTTACACTAAAAGTTAATGAAATGTAGACATGTTTCTGTGAGGAAATAGCTTAATATGATCACTTCCTTTTCTATAAGCTACAGGAGAGCCTGAAATACTGGCTTTTGTTTACTACCCCTTATATTTGAATATAAACCCAAAATTAAGTATGAAAGTTCTGGCTGTGCACACTTGTTTTAAATTTCCATCATGAGACTTAGCCTAAAACTTCAGAAGAGGAGGTGTGATTATCAGAGCAGAAACACGTGGCTATCCAGAGTTTCATGGGTAGGGTTCTAAATGAACTTCAAGAAGTTTTGCGTGCTAGTCACGAAGTGCTCCAAACACTTGATCGGTCAGGAAATGGGGGCCTTCTTCAAAATGAATTGCTTACAGCAAAGTCAAGGATCTACCACTGTGGTATATAAAACTTAAAGACCCATTTTCCACCTGTGAATTTAATATCATAACCTTCTTTTCACTTAACAGTGAGGTAGTATAACTATATTTCCAGAAGGTTATGCTCAATAGCATCAGTATATTCCTGATAACTCTTACGATATACTATTCCTGTTAATTAATCTCTATTGTGGAGGATGTTTTACTTGCTTTCTAGCACATCAGAATGTGCTTTAAGAGTAGCACATTCTTATTATAATCTACCRTGAAAATAGGCTTGTCCTATAATATAGGCTTATATTTTAAACAGGAGTTGTGCCAACTCTGCCCAGAAGATTAGACATGTACTATTAAATGAACATGAAGTCTCTGACTTAGAGCCATGATATTGCTAGGGAAGTCTATAGGAGCTCCCACTGTACCTTTTACTGCCTCATCCACCAAATCTTTAGATAAAGAGAGAAGTGTGTGTGGATTCCTGGAGCCATCAGGCTTTCCCTATTGCTTTGGGCCTGGTCAGGCTCAGCAGCCATCCCAGAGAGGATTCTTCTACCCAGAGATGAAGCTGAGGAAAACAAAGAAATAGCCAAGTGATCTTTGAATTCTGAAAGATTTGTGACTCTAGATCTGCTCTTCTAAGCTCTGAAACATCTCTATCATTATTAAAACAATCTCTTTTCTTTTTAGCAAAAAAAAAAAAAAATTAGGGTGATAGAGATCAACACAGGCAAGACCTGCTAACAGATTCCTTGGTGGCAAGATTGAGAGGGAGGGGTTACACTGATTATGTCTCGGGTGACCATAATGTTCTTTATATTTCATAAGGCCATCGAAGACTCAAAAGTGGATAGTTTAAGGCAGTGAGAAACGCAGCTGGAGTGGCAGAAATTTGCTTATTTAGCCAGTTTCTCCTTCAGAGTTTCTGTTACTATAGCCATCTTATTTCTAGGGAAACCTCTTGGAGAGGATAGAAATGGAAAAACTGGCCACTTTGTTGCGCAGCAGGTGCCCTTTCCAGTTACAAGCACGGGCTGAGCTGAATCTCGTTCACATATGTAGAGACTGGCTGCAAGTAGCGTAGTCAGTGACTACAGAAGCAGCTTGCAATCTCTGTGTGTGTATTTCCTATCTATTGGAAAGATGCTAGGCAGAATTTCATGGTTTGTGGTGAAGTCTCTCTCTGTGGCTGGGTAAGACACTGAATACTGTTGCACTTTTAAATTACTATGGGGCAGCCTGATACAGCATGGTTGTGTGTTTAACATGCACACACATAATGAAGTGTATTTTATAATCAGATAGAGTTCTTTGATGAACCTTTTTGTTATGTGTACCACACTAAGTTGAGGAAGAGGAAAGGAGTTCCTGTAATAACATACGTGTTTGTTTTTCTGTTTAGTAAATTGACAGGTGTTTGGTTTTTCTTGTGTCTGCCCAGGAAACCACGTCTTGTCTCCTGGAGAGTCTGTTGGAAAAGGTCTAACGCCAGAGGCTGCGAGAGATCTTGGTCTCCCCGAAGGGACTGCAGTAGCAGCTTCTCTCATTGATGCACATGCTGGAGGACTAGGTATTCAGTTGTATTTACTGTTCTTGGAAATAGGCGTGTATTGAATTAATTTAAGAAAGCTGTTTTTCTCACAGCTTGTTTTATATCCATTTATTTGCTCTGATGCTAATATTTGTTCTTATGCAATAGTGTAATTAAAGTAAAAAATGCCTTCCCAATAACAGCTCCTGTTGAATATCTGTTTATAGGAAAGGGTTTAAATATCACTAAATATCACTATCTCTGCAACTGAATTTCCTGGGTATCCATTAACTCTTGTTACTTCCACTTCGAGTTCCTGAACTGAAATACCATTGTGTTTTCTCTCCAGCATGCTGAGAGTTTGCATCTCCTGTTGCTCAAAAGAAAAATCAAAAATCGAAGTTCTGAGGGAGAAGTCTCGTGGCTGAGGCTTGTTCACAGTTAGTCTTTCTTGTTAGTTTTAGGAGCAGTTCGTCCTTTGTTTAAATAGTGCAATAAAGACTTTTCAACATGCGTTTATGTTGCTAGCACAATATAGGATATATACCCAAAATGCTGCTTTTGATCTACCTCTTAGAGTATGGGTAATAGTGTATGTARGACAGTGAAAACAGAGTAGAGGGAGAACTGGCCAATGAACAGCATTGCCCTTCTGTGGTGAATTCTGAGACTCTGAACATGTTATGTCTAGCTGGAGTGGGAGGCCTAACGCTTGGATTTTTTTTTCTTCTCCAGCACAGTATTCTGAAGTGCTCAGTTTCAAGTGTATTGAAATGAAATGTTTGGTAAGGCTGAACTGCWTCATTTTCTTACTGTGCTGTTTGGCCTTATCTAAATACAGTCAAAACCAAACTGATTCAATGTAACTTTTCAGCAGGAAATTGAGGGTTTTTTAGTTTGATAGGTTAGAAAAAAATGTTACCTCAGAAAGTTTCAGTGTTATTGAAACACTGCTGTTCAATGGAAATCTATTGCTCATCAGAGCATTTTTCTCTAGATCTAAATGAAATGTGATTAGCTGCTAAAATATCAGTTTTCTTTCTAGTATTTTGCTGTGGTGTTTCAAATCTATTTTTTTTTTCTAGTAGTTGTGGCTTGGAAATTTTGAAATGTTTAAATCTGTTTGCTTTGCTTCTGATAACTGTTTCTGATGAAGTTAAGTAATCGCGTATGTTGCTTTTCTTATTGCCTCAGAAAGATTAACTGTAGATCTAGTGTTTTGTTTTGACCAGCTGCAAAAAGGAATGTCTATAGCAGGGAAGACTGAAGTTGTTAGTGTCATAGCTGTAGATGTGGTGTGTCTCTACAACTGTGAATCTCTTTAAAAAAAAAAAAAAAAAAGTTTGTGTTTGTATAGATTAGTATCCTAATTGGCTAAGACATATGAAATGTAGGTATGTAAAAATGTTTTTAAAAGTATGTGCACTGGCAATTTTCTGTTCTTAAAAAGGATGAATTGATAAGACAGCCTGAAATAGGAACATTATTGTGCCAACAAACTCTGAGAAGTTTCCTTTTTTTTAAAGCCAGGTCCTTAATTTAAAATTTTACATTTCATTAACACAGGTAGTTGCTTTTTTTTTTTTTTTGCCTCAAATATATACAGACAGACTCCTCCATAGCCACATAACCTTTTCTTTCCAACCTGAACTATAGCATCAGATCTTTTGCTATAAACATGTATCAGTAAAAGCTTTTGCAAGAGTTAAATCATGAACATTTAGTCAGGAAGTTTCTCTTCCTGTCTTCATACTATATATAGTAAAGCAAAGTATTTATTTAAAAATGGAGAATTATTTGCTGAATCCCAAATCTCTTTAGTATTTGGAGTTAAAATCTCTATAGAACTACAGTGAAAATGCAATATTTGTGCCAGTGTTAAGTTTTCCTCTGATCTAAACCAGATATAGATGACATGAAAAAATTGTACTGAAACAATTCTGAAGATCATGTACCAGTTCATAATATGGTGTAGTATTTGGAGTTAATCACTCTTTTTGTGTTGTCACCTGCATGGTACTTCAGTGAAAATATGCAAATGAAAAGTAAATTTTCGTATTTCAGTAGTCATCGTCCAGGGATAACTTCCATATGTTTGAAGAGGAATGCGCTGTAGAATGGAGTGTGAGCTTGAAATCTGTTCTCTTGACTCTACAAGAATTATGGATGGGTATACTTGGACAGGAAAAAATAATTCCATTTCTCAAAGGGGAATTTCAAAGTTTGATTTTGCTCCTATTTAGGTATGAAAATCAAAACTGTCAAAATAAACTATGAAAAGAAATAGAGTCCCAGCCTCCATAGCAGTGTCCTCAAAGACCTTAGTCCCAAGACTTTGAAAGCTCAGACTTCTTGGAAATCTGTCCAGGTGTGCCAATAGTGAAGCACGTAGGTGACATTGCATGAAATGGAGCAAGTTCTGACTGAGGGCTACATGATTCCTGCAGTATTTCAGCAATATAGCCACTCTTTTCCTGATAATTTTGATTTAGCTGTATTGGTGAATTCTAGTAAATATTCTTTTGTTGGAGTTTTTTCAGCTAGCTCCAGTGGTGAGGAGTGGAGAACCTCCTGTGCAGAGGAAATAACGGTATGCACCAAGCTGCATCAGCAATTGCTAGAAAACTAGACTGTCACTTTAAAATGACAGTAGAGGGCCTTCATTTAATTTGCCTTATTATGTGAATACTAAATTCAGAACACAAAAAATTTGCCCAGTAGATTTCATGTACTGCATTAAATGAATTGAATTTAATGAAGAAGAGAGAGCAACTGTCTGTTCACTTGCTACAGATTTCTGTAAAGGAGCTCTAGCATTAGAAATCTCTTCTGTAATTACTGGCATCCAACAGAGTAGGAAAACTTCAGTGGATGGAGATGGCCTGCTTATACAAGTCCTGTTTATGAAAATATGATCATAATATGTTTTCCCAGATGACATCGCAAAGACTAGCAGACTACTGAAATCATCACGGGGGGAAGAGATGTATAGGTCTTTGTTAGAGAGGGAGAGATGCATCACAGAGAGGAGTCAGTAACACAGCAGGAGAACCTGCATGCAAATCACTAGTAACTGAGTAGAGTCAGGGATAAGAGGAATATTTGTGATGCAACTCATCCCTCTTCAATCTAGGAAGGATAAATAGACAGGGGAACTAACAGAAAAGACAGTAAAAGGGAAAAGATTTGGTAGCAAAAAGGACAGCAGGAGCCTAAATGAGAGCCAGAGAATGCAACTGTATATGAAGAGAATAAATAATGAGGCTACATCTCAAATGTTGAATTGCTCTCCTTCATCCATAGTGCATATAGCAAGAACATTCATCATCTTCCAGTCTGGTTTAACCTCCAATGTATAGAATACAGAGCTGAAAGTGGTGAAGGAAAACAGAAAAGCAAAAGGAGAACACAGATAATAAAATTAGAAAGAAATGAAGAGTCTCTAGTTCTGATAAAAATATGCCCAGTGTTCTGATAAAAATATGAAGAATGGCATTGCACTAAAATACATTCATTTTATAAAAATGAGAGGAAGAGGCACAGAAGAAAAGAAAGTAAAGAAGAGATCTGAAACAGTGAATTAAAATGTGAAAATATTGAAATGATAATAATACTGGAAATCAACTCATAAATGATGTAAAACTTTTATTTTGAAAAGGGACTGATATATGCTCCAGTGTTTACTCCATGTTGTGCTCTGTATTGAAATGCTGAGGATTACAGTCTGTTTAAAGGATATGACTTGTATATTAATATGTGTTAGATTATTTTGCTGGGCAGTAACCTCCAGTGGGTGTCGTTATTCTTGAACACATTCTGCTGGTAGTATTAAAAATAGTCTATAACAGCAGAGTAAAAGGGCTCTTTTGCATCCTGCAGGCTGAACCAAAATGGCATGATGGACATTTTGTTTTCAGTGTTAGTAACTTTTGACACAGGATTCATAACTGCTTTTCATTGGATATAAAGTGTGTTTTTGATGGTCAGGGTCCTGGAATTTAGAAAGACTTTGAAGTTCTGAGTGAAATAAAGTGGAGATGGAGAATTATTTGATACTTACATCAGTGGAGGTCATCTATGATGCCTGAATCAGTCCATCTGATACCTGTTATACAAAAGTAAAAATCTAGAAGCTGGCTAGATATATGACTTTCATTTTGACCTTCTGTATTAATTTGAAAGAGCCTACAGATAAAAATGTGAGTATGGGAGACCAGTCTGTTGGGATTGACTTGAATAAACTAGATGTTTACCTTGCCCCTGTTAGAAAAGACACCATTTAAGCAAAAAGTAGATAATTTATTGTACAATATCTAAAGTACTTTGTCACTATGGAAAAGAGCAAAAAGTGTGAATGCTTAGCATTGCCTGCTTTCTTAAAATGTGTCGTACAGTTTATGTAGTWTAGAGACTTGTTGGTTTCAGTCTCTCTTGAGAATCTTCACAAAATTTTGAATCTTTCTCAGAGTATAAAACAGTACAACTCAGCTAAGGGTAAAAGTGACTTTTGGCAGCACTTAACTTATTCTTAGTTATTTAAACATCTAAGATTTCATTATTACTAGAATATTACAGACGTATTTGCTATCCAACTTCAATTAATCACAAACAGGAAGACTCCAGTAACTCTAAACACGAGTAAAGTTGCTGACAAAACTCCCGCTGATTTTGACAAGGCTCAGATTTCACTCTGCAGAAGAATGTTTTCTTTGTGATTAACAGGTATCTAAATATGAGGCTCTTCAATCTTTTATTGTTTGTAGAAATAAATTTGCAATATATGCTGATAATTCAGTAGATTTGTTTACTCTAAAGTGTGAATGATAGTTTAAAGTATTTTTAGAAGTTTTAATGTGATATTGCCTAGTACAGAAAAGTGCCTTTTAGACAACCCTATCCAAAACGCTTAAGACGAGCTTCTAGGTGTCTGTGTTTGAACAGTGAAAAAAGAAGCATAAGAGGCAGAAGCTGTGCTTTGCTTTCTGTTTCTCCTTACAAATAAGCTCTTTATATGACAGGTATGCTACCGACACAGTCATAAGCCAGCTAGGATAAAGGGACATAAGGACAGAGTTTTGAAGGCTGTGAAATTTTAGCCCTTAATTTTCTGGATATTGAAATGACTTCCAGCCATGATAATACCATAACAACCTTGTAACTATGATAAGACAAACTGTAACAGACTGATTTGATAACAGAATCTTGCAGTGGTGGCCTAAATGAGAGGGCGTTAAAGACATGTCACATACTAACCACAGGTAACACATGGCATCTTTAACTTTGATTTTGAATGTACAAAATGTGCAGCAAATGTCTTAGTGATCCTCCTGCAATGAGAAGAAATGTAGCTTGACAGAGGAGATCTGTAGTTTTTTTCTTAGTCTSTCTGAACACAGATTCCCTATTTGTAAAATAAGGATGATAGGGAGACAAGAAAAAGGGAAATATTACTGTTGTTTATTTATTCAATATGCTTGTAGTTGGATGCCAGGTTAACCAGAACTTTGAGGTGAAACTGCTTTACCTTTGGTTAAAGTGTGCACATTAAAATACACCGAAAAGTTCCCATTCTCTAAAGCTAAGTTTTGCTGAAAAATGTATTAGGAAACTGGACACTTCATAGGAAACACATATCTCCTGGGTAAAACAGATTAAAAACAGATTAAAATAAAAGATTTGAAAGAAATCTATCCCTTGCCTATTTTGTCCTTGCAGAGTTGGTCCATTGTTTCAGTCCAGCARATTTTAAAGGCTTCCTGGCTTCTCCAACATCCACACATTCGTAGGGAAGTTTCCCTCTGTGACCTCCGAGAAGCTTTACCTTTATCTGACCTAATGCTGGTCAAGAGGGGAGGGCTTATTTTCTGTCCTTCCTTCTTTTCCTGCTCCTGCTCCTCCCCTTGTACCCTGTGATCATGCAGTGGTAGGGTGAGTTGAAAGACTAATTGCTTTTATCCTCAGGACTTTTTCTGGTAGGATTAGCAAACCAGTCTCCAAACCGCTCATTGATCTGATTGAGAAATAATGCTCACRAGAAAAAAGACAAACAAAACAGTATTATTTGGCCTTTGCTACTGCATTTTTGCTGGATCCAGCACGGTGTGGTGCGAGCATGCAGCCTAAGAGGAGGAGGAGAGGGCAGAATTTCCTTTGGTAATACCCTGTCCTTAAACTGAGCTAATGCGTAATGTGGTGCTGCATCCTGAAGCTTGGCTGTAGGTCTGCCCTGTTGTGTAGGCAGGACCTGGCTTCTCTCTGAGACCTCCTGGTTTATACTTGGCTGCAGGCTGAGCGCTTGCTGCATTTGTCGTCCTTCCTGTCCCATCCCACATGCAGAAGCTCCTCCAAGCTGAGCACAGTTCCCCTTTGGGAAGGAGCAGTCGCTCGTCTTTTAGATGGCTCTGTCTGACATCAACAGAACAGCAGCAGCAGTCAGGACAACAAAACTGGCAGCCGTCCGCTCTGCTGCCAAGTTACCCCTTTCTCCAACTCATCCCCTGACAAAACACAACATGCAGTACGTGCATGATAAACTGTGAACAAATAAACATATCTGCACGCTACTGTAGTGCCTTTCAGAACAGGGCAGCCTTTTATTCTACAAGTTAGTACACTATCTAAGACAATAAAGGTCTTGGCTATAGTTGAAATGTTTAAAAATTATGATGATAAACATGAGTATAGAGAAAATGATCTGGTGTTCTCATGTATCTGGAATGAAAATATATTTTCTTCTGAATCAATAAAATAAAGTTGTTCATTGACTAAATAGACCTTTTGATTTGTGGTATTGATGTGAGATAGCAATTATTTGTGTGCAAAAAAGCTCTGTTTTGTGAGGGTTGTGTTATTCTTCTTTTAAAATGGGATTTTAATTTTATTTTAATAGGAGTAATTGGAGCAGATGTGAAAGGACACAACCTGCCATGTGAAAATGAGCCAATTACATCCCGAGTTGCTATGATCTGTGGAACATCTTCATGCCACATGGGGGTAGGTTGTATGCCTAGTCCTAATTTGTACAGAATATAGTAACCAGTTTTTCTGAAGGGAAGAATGACCTCTGTCTCTCTCACCCCTTTCCATTTCCTTGATTTTTCTGGTAACTGTAGCTTTACCTTTGGATATTAATTATATATTACCATGCATTTACTACTAAGCAAGAACTTTAATAGTAGTAGAAATCAATACTGAAAAAATGACATGAAAGGTAAAAACCACGATGCTGGAGTGGCTTAAAGAGCAGCCTGAAATCTGAGCCAAAGACTGAGTTTGAGTTATCCGTGACAAGCCTGTCGCTAATGTGTTACAGAATAGTGTATTTGGAGGAGTGTATGTCTTTAGTCACAGCCCTTCTCCCCCACCTCTTCRCTTAATCAATATAAATCCATCTACCTCTGAAAGCTGCCATGATCTATAGAATTATGATATGTATCATGACTAAAGAGAAAGAAAAACCCTGATAAGCAATTTTCACTTTGCTAATTTTTCTCTSTGAATTAACACAAAAGCTTTTTCTGAGATTGCAATTAAAATTTAGTGTCTGCTTTTGAAATTTATACCTTTTTAAAATGTATGAGTCTGAAAGCATTCCATTTAGATAAGTACCCTTTTCTGCCACGTTTTTTATTTAAAACTCATTACAGTCTTAAATTTAGACTGATTATAACTTGGATTTTTCCTAAATGAGCAAATGGCAATAGGAGTGCTAGAGGCTTTAGGAAGGACTGGCATGCTTCATGGAGAGAGCTCTCCGGTAGAGAAAAGAAGTTGTTTAAATAATAAATAAATAAAATGGCAATCTTAACAGAGTCTGTAAGTTGTCTTCATAGTAACAGCATGTTTTAAAGTGATGAACTTGTCATACAGATTGTAGTTCAGCAAAGCATTTAAGCACATGATTGAATTTAAGGATATGAATAATCCCAGTTTTGTGAATAATCCCAGTTTTGTGAAGCAGAGCATTTAACAGAGGCTTAAATCCTGTGGAAAACTTGGAGTGTATTTGGATTTCTACCTAAACCAGAGTTTCAGGCCTTGAATCCCACCACTGTTAGACCTCCTCTGTCTCTGAAAAATTACACTGGTATCTGTGCTCGTCAAGGCGCAGGCAGGGCACTCTGCAAGTACCAGGACTGGCAGAAGAAGTTACCGTTCCTAGCCTGCTCCTACCTATTACAGTTTCCAGTTCTTTTGATGGAGGTTTCTGCCCCTTCAGACCTTCAGAAGAAGCTATCTGTGTGAACTCTTCCTAACCTGTTTCATTTAGCTGAGTTAGTTTAAATCATTAAACTGAGCTGGGCTAATAGAGACCTAATACTGGACTGAAATGAGCTRAGCAGCACTCAGTTTCCCCAGAAGGTCTGAGGGCAATGTTGAGCAGCTGGAAATAGGCCAGTTGGCTGTAACTTATTTCTTTAGTGTAACTGGTTCTGGAAGAAGATATTTGTATGGTTATTTATTAATTTTTCACATATGTACACTGATAAGTTTTAATGTAGACCCACTTACACAACTAGAGCTTGTTTTGCTTCCCAAACTAGAGCAAAACATACCAGTATACACGTACTCCACGGCAAGGAGAGATGTGGCTCCATTAACTATGCTAATGTAACAAAAGTGACAAATCTTTCCACAGTAAAGCCCATGTTGATCAATATTCTGTTCTGTGATTGAAGTCACCCTGAAGTCATACATAGACTACACACCGTAGACAAGGTGGAAGCTTTTAAGCTCTTAATCATTTGAATGCAAACTCAGGAATAGATGCTTGTGCAATTTTTGGATAAATTTAAATTGATTTTAATTTAAATGTAACTACTCAGCATTTCATAAGCATTTCCTTACCTGCCGCCTTTAACTCATCTGCTCAGAGGTATAACAATCTCTAGCTGGCAGACAATAAGCAAATTTTAAGCTTCTCTGGATTTAATCTGTGAAAGGACTGGTTTACTATTCTTTTATCTATACCTGCATAAACTGTATGAAGTGAATATAGAGCACACACAGCAGTTGTATTTGTGTTTTACTAAGAGTTATATGCAGCTGCATTTGGCTGAAATTAGCTGTTCCTTTTTTTAATTAGGGCTATAAAATGAAAGTATATTATACTTGTGTTTTGATAGAAATATATATTTTCTCTCTGTGTGCACCAAGGGACCCTCAGGGCTACAGAGATTAATCATCGGGTTTAATTTAATGCAGTGGGAGAGAGACCTGTGTGGTCAGGCGGGCATTAAAAAGTGCCTTTGATCTGCCTCAGGTGCACCGAGCCCCAGTGAGCCAGCAACAATAATACCTTTGTGAGATGATCAGAGAGGAGAGAGGGAGAAAATGGCCTGTGTGGAAACTCAAGGCCTTCCTTTGTTGTGGTTCTGGCAAACGAAAGAGCCAACTGTCAGGAGAAATTCAGAAAACAGAAAGCAGGGTGAAAGTACGGTTGGATTTCTTTCAAGGGATCATAACAGGAAACTGTTCAAAATCATCTGCTGTGCTGCTTTTTTTTCCCCCCTTCCTCCTTTTAGTGGGGGCAGGGGTGCTACTCTTGGTGTATGTGCCTGGGTACAGTGTTTCCATTCTCTGCACTGAATGCACCATGAGTCACAGAAGCTCCTATTGCTTGAACGGGGCATTTACCTCAAATTTTAAGAGAAACTACTCTATGACCCAGTTTTCGTTACCTCAAGGACTCCAGAGGTCTTGAACAAAAGACTTTGCTAATCACGCCTTTGATATTTTAGAGAGTACAAATGTGGAACCTAATTTTACTCAGGGCTATAATAGCTTAATTTGTGGTAGAACTGCCATTTTTAAGTGAGGATACACTTCTGAAATTAGCCACTGACAGTCTTGTAATGGGACACACACAAAACATTTTGTAACAGTGTTCTGCTGAGATACTTGGATGGCCCATGTAAGAGGTAGAAAGCATGCTGTAATTAGGTTACTGATCCAAGTCCAGCTCCAAGTTGGTAGTTGCTGAAAGTCACTGCCACCTCAGGGCTCATCATTTTCTCACCCACGGGAAAAAAAATGATGGTCTTGAAAATTTTTGTACAGTTATTTATATTACATGATTCTCTGCTGCCTCCTTTGCTCAAGCAAAAATTGTCAGCAGAATTTGYATTTGGAATGGCAAATCAGCTGTCCTTTTACATTTGAAAGATTGTCCCTAGTTTAGGGCTGGGATTAATTTGCTGTAGCTTTGATCTCTCTGTGCAGCATAGGTATTCCTTTCAAGTGACAGATACTCAGTGGCCGGCATTTCTGAGTGGGCTGCTGCATGTCATCGTGCTTTTTAGACAGGGTTTCTAAACTCAAGCACCCACATTTAGTCTTCAGACTTTTAAGGAGACTTTCCTTGTGTAGCCATGGTGACTCTGAAACACATATTCAAAATGTGTGAGTGTTTTTTCACAGTAAAATAGCAACAGGTTTGAGGCAGTGAAAGAGCAGCTTGCATAATATTCCCGACTAGTAGTTGCATGGGTCTAACATACATGCTCTAACTTCTGGGAATCAGGTAATTGGTTTCCCTAAAAGCCTCTCCTCCTGCCAATGTCTTATGGGCCTGACATTTTAAAAGTTTCAAAAGTCCTTTGTTTTCTTCTGAAACCTTYATGTGATTGGAGGGATTGCAGGTACAGACGTATGTATCATTTTGTCCCACTCCTAAATGTAAGTGTGCTTGCCCTTTTGCAGATGTGTAAACCCACCAAGAACTGAGTTAACTCTTGGATGCCAGTTAGCAAACAGCAGAGCAGTAATATAAACAAGCAGAGTGACACACAGTGCTCACAAGTAGAAACTCCCAAGTATTGCCCGCAGTGGATAGTCTAGCCRTACTGCTGCTTCTTTCTGGTAGATAAATCCTGCAGTTTTCTGTACCTSGTGTCAGTGTAGCACTCTTCCCAGGCACGAATTCTACAGAGTAACACCTTTTTTTCCTGAAAGTAAAATGTTTCTTTAGGTTGCAAGCTTTTTGATACAGAGACTATGGCTTTGCATATGCTTACRTGACACCTGATAGATGGGGACCGTAGTACTAGTCAGGGTCTGTCTTACTAGAACAATACATTAGTAGCAGTACCGGTTTCAAGTTTAAAAGGCCTGAGGGGAAAATGTCTCTCGTTATGGTCRTGGAACTGATACAGTTAGGCAGTTTCATTTGAAGTCTAAGCACAGATGCTGTGAAGTGAGATCTGTAGAATTTGTTGATGGCGTTTTCAGTACATTGTGTTRTCTCTGGTCAAATGAAGGGATAGTAGATGTTTACTGCTATGCACACATTCTCTTTTTCTGTCTTCCAGGGTCTCTTTGGGTTAAATTGTTTATAAAAGCAACCTGGTTGCCAATCCTAGTTTTTCAAGTCTCGGTCAGAAGCAGAATCAGGGGCCTAATGATAGAGGCCTGACCAGCTGAGGTGTCCAGTGAGAAGGCTGGATGCGAGAGGGTGCCAGAGGTGAAAGGGAGCATTAGGCTGAGGTGCTAGGGTGACAGTGATACGGGATTATAGCCAAGGACACCAAAGCCAGCAAGAGCTGTGAAGGGGAGAGAGGGAAGGGAAGAAGGTGGGAGTGCTAGAGAAGGTTTGGGGCTCTGATGCAGAAGCTTGGTGGGGCACATGAGAGGCTGTGTGGAGGCTATGAAGGTTTAGGGGCTCTGGGACAAGTGTGTGGAGCGCAGTGTGACCTGTGTGGCTTTGGTCACCTTTCTGCAATTGTTTCTGGTAGCCAGAGATTTTGAAAGAAATTAGTAGTAATTTAAAATGGTAAGCAGAAATGGATAGATCTGGAGTGGGARCACCACAAACGCTGAGGGTTGTGGAGTCACTAGAGCATAATGCCTCTTCTCTGAGATTGGGGCTTCTGTGGGGGACAAGGAGGGACAGGGACATGCATGCAGAGCTGCGAGATTAAGTCCACTGTGAGGGAGAGCAGGGTTCTTCTTTCCCAGCACCCACTGTTGTCTGAAATCTGGGGTCCTTACTAATCTTGTATGTATACAGGCTATGTGCTCTTTATGCATATTGAATAGAGATAAAGTAGGAGAGCACCACATAAAATAGCCTTCTTCATCATATATATATATAATGAGAGTTTAAATATATATATATAAWATATWTWTATWWTATATATWWTATAWAWWTWTATATATATATTTAAACTCTCATTACTACCTATTTTGTGGTGAACTAGGCTCGGTTAGAGATCAGTGTTCTGCTTTCCACTTGTCCCAGAACAGTTGTTCCATGATAAAAATATTTGTCATTCTTGCCCTAACACCTTTTTGGATTCACAGCTGAAGGAAGTAGTCAGAGCAGCTTCTAGTGGGAACATTGTTTGGCCTGATTTCAGCTTACTGAGGCAGGGGTGTGTGTCTAAATTTGCTGGCAGTTTGAGTCCCAAATATACAAGGTATGCGTTCCTTTCTATTCAGGATCTCTGTTTTGTTTTGTTTYTTTTTTCTCTTTTCATTTGATGTTGTGGTCTGTGTGCTTCTTTAGTCATTCCTTCTCCTTTATCAGCTCTCTGTAGGCCAAACTTCCTACCTGGGATGATCAGGGAATCTTTTCTGATTTAGATGTGGTCTCTTCCTTTTCATCTGTTTGTGTATTCCTGTGACTCTTGACCTTGGGAATTGACTCACCTGACTTGGTGCACAGTTCTTTTTTTCCTGCCTGTGCTGATGTATATGTGGTTTGAAAATTGTAGTTTAGTCATTTTTAAAATTGAAGAGGCACAAGTAATTTATTTCTGTCTCATCAAATTCACTACATGATCTAAGAGACGGAGATGGAACAACTACATGAATAACAAAATGGGCAGTTCATTTTGCTGTCCCAGTGTTTACTATGGATTATTTTAGAAAGAATATCCCATGCTCTCTTTTACCAAGCCTAACTAGTCTTTGTCTGTTTCTGCTAAAGGAACTTCAGCCTGATTTGCTTRTTCTAAATTTGTTCATTTGATTCTCGTGATGACTGGCAAACACAATAGAGCTTCTTTGCTCCACAATATCCGCCCAAGCTGCCAGCTTTGTTCACACAAATAGAGTGTAAAGCACGTTTCCACCCCCAAAGCATGCACAGTACGTGTCCTTTGCAGTACATCCTGGAGAGGAGACTGCAGAGACATGCTGGCTCAAAGTGTTCTCATAGCCTGATCTCTGTAATCTCAGTGGGAGCCAGACCAGCAAGTGGATTCAGTATATTTTGGCTCTGATATGAGAGCCTCCTCTTCAGAACATGCCACGTTGTTAAAGCAGCAGACTTTTGAGTAATTACTACAGAGGGACTCCTCAGCTGCTTGAAATCATCTGTGAGAGGGGAAAACTTGCTGGGACAAAATAGCCTGGTACTTGCTTTGCCAGCTATATTTAATCTAGGTGGATGGCACTAGGCAATGAGTTTCTGGAGGGTGAGTCGGAGGACTGCGTGCAGCACTTCAGCCTCACGCTGTTAGTCACTGCTGCACATGCATCCCCGACGTGAAACGTGCAGTCTCCGAGGGGACAAGGCCTGAAGCCCTGGGCAATGACTCCGAGTGCCAACTGGCTGTGGCCCAGGGTTTAGCAAAGGCAGCAATTTGTCCTTCTCCTGACCAGAGGAAAGGGGCTGGGCTTAGGAGGGTAGGGAGAGTGAGGAGAAAAGGGAGGAATACGCTAGGAAAAAAAATAAAAACAAAAGCTAAACTATTGAAACTGAGGTAGCCTAGAAAAGTTTTTTAAATGATCTGTGCAAGCTTTATGAAATGGATAAGCCCCTGCCCTCTTGCTTTTTTAATATTCTTCTCTTCTGTAAGGCCTGTTTGCCACATATGAATCACAGAGCTAGTGTCTTTCAAACGAGAGAAATAAATTAGTGCCACAGGAACCTCTCCCTTACTCTGTCCTCATTCAGTTCAGCTCTGCTGGCTTATATATGCATTTGGCAGCAGTCACAGTGCTGACTTCCCAGCTAATGAAGATGTTTTACATTCAGTGCTGCATGAAATGAAAACCACATTTACTTCACGACTCTGTTACAGGTTGCCCATCCTTACTGGACACAGTCTTCTAAGGAAAAGGTCACAGTACCTATTTATGTGCCTTTTCAGCCTGTGGCCTTGGAAGGGTTGCACTTCTATAGAAATGCTGCCTTCTCTGCTCGTCCCTCAAACAAGTCCTCCACACCCTTTTTTTAATGAGACTTTCTCATTCTGTGTTCTAGCATCCTTGGTTTAAAAAAGAAACAAACAAAATTGTAATATTCCCTTCACTGGCATTAATTTGCCATAGTGTGCTTTGTTTTGTTTTTAAAAGGCGAGAAGTAAAGTATTTTTGCTAGTAGGGTATATAAAAGATTGTTGCTTTTCTGACCTCCTTATTATATTAATAAAAGCTAGGCAGACTTCAGTAGTGGTGGGAGATCATGTGCAGGCAGTCTCCAAAACCCAAAGCACTTACTTGCAGAACTAGTAAACCACAAAGCTTAAGATCTTGAAATGTAAATAGGAAGTTGGAGAGTTTACTTTAAAACCAGCAGTGGTGAGTCTGTATAATGTTTATTTCTGCTTGCCTCCCAGCCTTTCCTAAAGCTTGGCAGAGATGAAAGGAAGGCTTTCTCAGTAAATGAGTTATTAAAAGTTTTTGTTATGAGCAAGAGTCCTTTGTTCCTGGCCTGACATAATTCAAAGCTCAGGTATGCCTTGGTAACTGGGAGAATGGGAGGTTCCTATTTAATGTATGCCTGTCATGGAAATCTAAGTTTTGCATCCCATTGCTTTGCTGGTAATCAACCTGTTCATGGGAATGTTGCTGAAAGCAGTACAATCACTGTATTGTATGCACAGCAGATAATGTTTAATAACATTTGCAAAGAAGTGTGCAGTCAACTCTCCTTCCTTTTTGTGAATAGATCATTTGAGTTCAAAGGCTTACAGAATAGATGTGGAGAGAGCAAATGCTTTGAAAAATATTCTGCTTGGAGACTATATGAAGACTGATATTCTACAGACGTCTCACTGACATCAATGAAAACGCTTGCTTTGAAAATTCCAACAGACACAGTGATTTTCATACTGTGGTTAACTGCAAACTATCCCATGTGACACAGCCATATATTAGGGTGTCTGATTTATTATGCTAAGCCTTTCTGCAGTGTCTTCTGTCTGGTGGTCTCAGGGTTCTTTGCAACAATGAATGAATTGGATAAGAGAGCAGGAACTGTTATTCCTGTTTTATTAGGTGGGAGACTGAGGCACTTTTTAAGTTAGTTGATTTTTAACTGTTATGTCTTTATATTTACAAACTACACCTATCCAATGCTTTGGAAGTGTATGACATGTGAGTGACAATTTTGGCTTGTATGTTTAAGTATGCAAGGCTCTTGTGTGTCCTGAAATGACAGCTTTTACACACTACAGGCAATGCTTTATTGCATTGCATGGTAAACAAATCCATAAACCAGAGATGTGTTTTCTTCCTTCCTGGGGTTTTCTATTCTATTTGATGTAAGCACAATAGATATAAAAGCTTATGTTGGACTTCCTCTAGATCTGAGTGCTAATAGGGCTCCTCTCCCATTCCTCACCCCTTATCCCACGTTTTGCCTTAGAAAGGGTGAGCGAGAGAGACTGGCTTCATCTACTTAGGTTGAGACTAGTAAGATTTGTCCAGTCTGGTGGCTAGAAATATTCTGCTGCCTGATTTGGGCAGCAGATATCTGTATATTTTTGAAACAACTTGCAGACGTGATATTCTGCTGTTGTATGGTGACTTGTATGTGAATGATTTTGAAGCTGGGTTTCCTCCTTGGGTCCTGCAGAAATACAAGTTATCTGTTGCACATGGTTCTGAATACCAATTGCTGCCTTATTGTTGTATAGCAATCCTTCCAGCATGGTTGGACCTCTCTTTTTCTCTACTTAAAATACTGTGGAATTGAAGGTTATCTTTTAGGAGATCTAGATCTAGAGGCTAGTACCGTTGCACCTTTATTTCCTATGACACTTGTATATTTTAACAGGGTTTGGGGCTTTTGTTTGCTCTGGTAGAGGAAGGAGAGAATGAAAGAAAAATGCTGCTGTATTCTGAATTCCATAGCAAGAAATGTTTGAGAATTTTGTTGCTGCATTGATGTACAGACACCACAGCATCGCTCCATTGTAAGAGACAGGATAAAGTAACTTCTAATTCACTCCTTATATATTGTTATTCCTGTCTTTGTTCACTATAGCCCATCACTGGCAGTGACCCTCCATTGTAACAGAAGATTTTCCTTTGTTTCCTTTTGTATGTTCTTCAAAGTGATGATACCAAATTTGACAGGTTCAACATCTCATCAACATTTCAAACTAACCAGTTCTGATTCCTCCTCTCCAGACCCAGAAGAATGTATCAGCCTGAAGCCCGCAGTCTCGGTCAAGCCCGAGCTCCTTATCGGAATGTTTTGTTCCTAGGAGAACTAAACATGGGATTTCTCTCAGATCATGAGCATATTTATGTATAATGCATGGTCTCTCCAGTTGCTTTATTTTGCACTGTTTTTAGGAGTAGGCATGAATTTGTTAAACAGACTGCTTATTCTGTGTGTCTAGATCTCATAGAGGACAGAAAGGACTGGTGATGTCTTTTGCTTGTGTTAACCCTTTTCTTAGAACTTACTTGAACTGCGAAGGAGGGAGTAGAATACAGATGAAATGTGTGATTATAAGAGAAGTCCTCAGTCATCAATTAGGATGGTCCTCTGTCATCAGTTGGGATGTCTCTGGGCCCTGAAACAATTAAAAAGAATTTTTAAGGGAGTAAAATAATTATATGAAAAGCAACTGAATTGTTTTGTGTTACATTTAAAATTTTGGAAGTAGCAGTATTTACAATGAGTAGTGTGCAATTTGGGGCTAACATCATAAATTTTGTTTAATTTTGCTGACTTGCTATATGATTCTGTCAGATTGTTGCCTTTCCTTAGTTCAATGACTTGCAATAGGGGAATCAAACTGAAGTGGTGCAGACAGAGATCTCGGTAATGGAAGCGTGATATGCAAGTGCTAGGTATTCAAGGATTGCTTGGGTCAAGGTGGTATATATGCCATAGTATTTCTAAATTTCTTTTTTCTTTTCTAAACAGCGACAAATCCACATCCCAATCAGGCAAACTTCATCAGTATTTGGGCAGTAGATTTCTTACTAAGGCTTGCTTTTTTTTTTTTTTTTCTTCCCTTTTTTCAATTTTGTTCGGCCTCTGATGAAGCAGTAGTTCTTCATTTAAGTTTCCTGTTGCTGCTCCAACTGTGGGTGGGGGGAAATCTTAGTTGGGGCAAAGTTTATTAGGGAGAAAGTAAGTCTCTTTTCATACAGTCATTCTGGAAGCAAAGTGAGGAGAAGCATTAGCTGCTGCTTTTCTCCCAGTGTCAGTTGGGAATCACAATTTACATTCAGCTCATTGTTTATAACTGTGGGTGAAGGCCTGAGGTCCTCTCTCAGTGTTTACTCTGTCCTTGGGAGTTTGTCTCAGTAAGTAAGGGCTGAATAAACACCAAGTAAGGTTTTCAGGATTTACCCATTTAGTTATTCAAATAAAAGCATGTTTAAAACAGCGTGTGGTGGCATATCCCATATAATGTAAATCTGCTTCCAGTAACTCAGGGAGAATGCAAAAGAAGTTTTATTTTACCTGTAAGTAAGATGCTGCGGGTGGTAGTGGCCTTCACTAATAAAGGAATACTAATGGTGAAAAAGAAAAATAAATCTCTGAAATGGACTATGTTATGCAATAAATAAATAAGAGGAGTTTTAAGGTACACAGGAAGGGCATGCAGAGTAGATAAGGTAAACCAGACTCCATTTGAAAAAATTGTTTTTCCTTGATGTTTTCCATTGGTTACTGCACTTTTTGCAGAATTATTTTTCCCCATAAATGGTGAAATAAGGAATGGTACCTCAGTGGAAAAAAGTTAACCTGCCTGTTTAAATGCCACATCTGAGATTTTTTTCCCACCCTCCCTTAAATTTCTGTCACAACATCAGCTACTAAGCTCCAAGTTCTTCAGGATTGTCACTACCTGATACAGTGAGTTGACTGGACAGGGATATCGGGGTTTGGCCTACTTTACTTGCATATTAGAGATAATCATGAAAATACTTTTCAAGAGAAGACAAGGGTCTTAGATTCAGTCTCCAGGAAGGGATATAAGACGGGTAGCCTCTATATTTTGGTACAATCCTGCAATTTGACTCTTCTGCCATGAGCTCATTGGAAAAGGGTCAGTGCTAGACACTTTTCCTGTGGAGAACCTGTGCTCCTTTGCTGGGCCATCATGTCACACTGCTGTCCTCTGGTCACAGTGACAAGGACTGCGCCCGCCTTGGACTCCATCAAGAGTTTGGCTGGTTGGCTGGATCGAAAAGATAATGTAAATGGATTTTTTTTTTTTTTTTTTTAAGTAGCATTTGGGAGTGAAGTTGTTTTGTGTGTGGTGAATGTGGTTCAGCATTTACCAGTATTGTTGGCACAGCTGTTCCATGTGCACATTTCCTAACCTTTTGGATCAGGAGAGGCCTCGCTGGGCTCATGCTGCAAGGGGTATCTGTGGTGTTTGTTTAGGAACGAGAACTGAAGTAGAACGGCTCTGATTTAAAGGACTAGCACTTCAAAAACTCTGATGTTCTTTTAAAAAATTATGTTAATCTACAAGTAAATTTATTTTAAATGAGCTAGTGGAGTTTTTTTACCTAGTGACTGCTAACATTCGTGACAAATTTGTTTGCAATCTTAGACAGTTATGAAGATTTAGTCTCTCTTGTTAGTTGGAAGTAAGAACAGGAACTTGCTGGAACCTCAACTCACTGGAGACTGGGAGAATATTCTTGGGAAGAATTATTGTATGTTTGCCCTGTTCTTATGCTCTTCCCTTTACATCTTTGTCATCTGTTACTGGCCACTGTTAACGACAGGTTAGTGGGCTCTATGGTTCTTTGGTTTGACCATTTTTTTGAAATGTTGAGAAGAGTTAGTTCATATTGTGATGATCTTTTAGGAATTTAACTTGCCTTACCAGGAAATTATAGTGTTATAAATTGTGTATTTAAAATGGCCTGTAGTTACTTGTCTGTGCTGGAAGATTTATAATCTTCACATAGACTGACATTTTGTGACAGTGAATATCTATCATTGGAAGAGAAGTAAAAATAAATGGGTGGTATAAATTGTTGTAGCTCATTTGAGGCTCCGTATCCCCAGTGAGCTATTGTTGTGAGAGGCACAGAAGTATCTGCTGTGAGTCATGGAGCAGCATTGCTTTAGAAGAGTACATAATAGCATTTCAGCAGAGGACACAAGTAGAAGCTATCATGTAACCAGACAACCTTTTAGTCCATTTATCAAAATAGTTGTAGTTCCCATTTCAAGGAAGGCGACATAGTAAATATGAGCAAGAAAAGGTTAATCTGTATATCTGTACCAGGCATTTCACTAAATAAAACAATAAAATAAATCAATGCAGAACTGCTAGTGCTTAAGTGCTTAGCAAAAAGCTTCTGAATCCATTAGGAATGTGGACTTTTTTTTCTGTTTTGGATCCTGAAAACAATTTAACAGATTAAAGCTCTTTTTTGCCAATTTGTTTAAGAAACCTTGGCCTTTGGGAATAAAAAGAAAAGGCCACTGTGTGTCTATTGTATACTTTCCCAAGCCAAAACAAAAACTATGCTTAGTATTAGAGTGAATACTGGTAGAAGGCAGGATTAAATGTATATGAACGTTCACACATAGACTAGTCAAAATTCATCTAGTTTTAAGGTTTTGTTTCAAAGGTGAGCGTTGGATCAGGGTCCTTGATAGGTATTTGAAGTTCTTGCATCTCTGATTTAGGCAGATGGAAATGATGAGTTGGAATTGAAAGCTGAATGAGTATGGAATGATTTCAGTGAACTACCCATGAATTCATTCTTAATTTTACCTTCTTCCAGAGCTGAAACTCTTGTCCCAGGCTTAGCTCCAAATTTGCTTCCTGGAATAAATACTAAAGGTTAAGTTCACACCCAAGAACTAAAAGTTACAGGGGTGCAAATTCTCTGTTGAGGACACCAGTACTGTTTTCTGTGTGTCTGAGAAGAGCAAACCCAGAGAGAGTTCTAGAGGCAGATGCTGTGCTCAAATATCTTTCTGCTCCCATTGTGATCTTCTGCTGACCTATCTAATGTATGACACTGAATGATCTAACTGTTCATCTGAAACCAATCTCTGCTTGCACAGACCAAGAAGCTGTTTTACTTGCTGGCTTCAGCCTTTCCTTGGGGCCAGTTCTCAGTTCTTGGGTCCAGTGTGTCAACCAACAGACTTTGCCTCATAAGACTCTTCTTTCTATAAAGAAAGCAGTGTCTGTTCTAGGTACATCTATCCCTCTGGCACCTTTTGAGTTCATGAGATCTCTTTGGAAGATCGTTTGTTGGTTCACAAGCAGCCTCCCTGGCCCATTGACCTCAGGAATCCTCTTCAGGAATCCTCTTCTACCCCTTCGGTCTTTTTGACTGTTGCTTGACCCCAAGGATAGATGTTATTGCTCATGTTTTCTGTTCATTGGTTTCGGTACAATAGTTTCTCCCTGAACAGCATTCAGGCCTTGCATCTTTAGAGCAGGAGTCTCAGGATCCAGCTTCCGAGGTGGAAGAGCTACTTAACGCCAACCTGTTGTCCTCTTCCATCCTGATTCATGTAAATGATTTGGAGTTTTTTAGTGCCTCATGGGTGGATTAGCCACACGAATTCAAATGTGAGAGTCTGCTGCTGTCAGTAAGATCGGTAAAGCCATCACTGACCCAGCAGGAGATGGCTGGCAGAAATCTGCCAGCTCTCTCTGGATCTCAAGTTTGAGAAACTGTGTGTATTCCAGAGCCCTGATTTTTTTCCTCTGTCTGTCTCATGAAGTGGCTACAGTTAAGAAGGTAATTATTTAACTCCTGATTCAGATACCGTTAAGCCATGCTCTTCTTTAGCTTGTGCTTCTCAGTAGCCAACTACCAAACACTAGTGGCCTGTTACAGCACCCATCTTTTGCAAACCACTGGCAACTTCCAGCAAACAACTGGCACAGGCCTTCAGGAACCCGTTGTTCAAACATGGCCCTCAGAGCTTCTGTGGCCAAAGCACTCCTGGGTAAAGAGTAGATGAGGTGGCTGAGAGATACATTGCACCTCTTAACACTCCCTTACGCTTTTTTTTTCTTTTCTATTTAGCGGCAGCATCGTCTGGCTTTTAAATTGTGGGTCACGGATCACAATGTGTTTGTGGATGTCTGTAATCCTCCTCATAGCTCCTCTATTATGGCACTCTGTGAGAAAGAGGAGGCTGGCTCCTGTGCTTTTAACGCAAGGTACCTGCGGGGACAGGTGTGTTGGGAAAGAGGTGCATAAACAGCACGTTTATATTACTGGTAGCCTTGTGAAAGTTCAGTGGCTAAATTTCATATGTTGTTTGGATTTCAGTATTGTTTTAGAACTGGAGCATCTGTTCTGTTTTTGTTCTATCCTTGTGAGGAGAAAATACATCATTGGGAAGGTTTAATGCGCTCCTAAATTCACTAAGACAAGCTTGGCTTTCTTACAGCTGAGTTGCCATGCTCAGGTCAGGTAGGCAACATATAGTGAGAATAAAATGTGGCACAAAATACATGCTCACCCTATTTGATTTCTTATTATATATACCATATATTTCATTCTGAAAGTTGGGTGAGGTTTTTTTTTGTTTGTTTGTTTGTTTGTTTTTTTAATGATACCTTTCCTTGACTGAAAAGGAGATTTATAAAAATACTTTTTTCTGGTAGAAAAATTATTTTTTATTAACATTTACCTTTATTATATAGATAATAATAAGGGGGGAAAACATTTTGGTTCCAATATCATTTTCATTTTTCTAGTTTTTATATTCTGCTTTTGAATTTGGAGTTTTCCAGTGGAAAGAGAGAAAGTCAAAAGTTTATAGTAGGAAAGGTAGGAACCATTCTTACACTGTGTGTTTTCTCCTGAGGAAAATGGCAAAATGTTATGTGTATGAACAAAAATTATTCTATTTGAAACAAATCTCAGTTGTCCGGCTTTACTGGTTAATATTTGACAGTTCTCTGAAGAGTCTTTTCAAGCTTCTTTCATAAGATTAATATTAAAAAAAAAAAGAAACAATTGTAAAATCAGCAGAAGTATACAGCACTTTTTATATATAAGTAATAAGAGTATGGGCACATGAAAAAATTAAGTGAGTAATCTACAGTGTGTATTTGCACCATGTCAGCAACTCTGCAGTAACACTCCTGGTCCTGGTTTCCTGTGGAATGTGCAAGGTCCCTGGGTTTTGTCACATGATACACCACAGGAGACGATGAGTAGAGGTGGTTTTTGCAGGGCAGCTGACCTCCTGGTTTCATCCATAATAATTTATTCATGCAGTTGTACCCCAAGACATACTAATACCATACTTAACTATTGGCTGAAACCTGATGAAGTGTGTTGAAGAAGGTATAAAATACCCACAGTCAACTCAGATGAAGAAACTGGACCAGGCTGCTGTTATCTAAAAATGGGCTACCTTGCAGAGGGGTCTGTTACTCTGTCAAGGAGTTCAGTGAGTTATTTTAGCCCCACAGCATCCGTTAGCGGAAGGTTTTCTCAGAAACGCAGCTTCTATCTTCCCGTGGCAGAAAAGCTGCTTATACAAAGTGCTGCTTGTGACCTCTTGCATTCCCTGCTCTCGGCAAGGACTCAATCTGTTGCATTTAAAAAAAACTGTAATAAAATGCAGCTGAATGAAACAGGTGTTTTTTGCTAAATTTGAACAATTAAATATGTTTATAATCAGTTTTAAGCAACATTTTAGTTGACGCATTTAACTGTTTCTAGAACCAGTTTCCTGTGGCTGTGTGTGTATGGAAACCCCCAAACCCCTGCCTTATAGTTTCCACTGATAGATTAGTTTTAAAGCAATATACATTTGAGGATGTAGTGATCCCCCTTGAAGGAGGAGCAGGTCTAGTAGTCATATCCAGTTCTCAATTTTTGAAGCATGCATAAGGAGCTAGTGTGGTGGTGTTCTTTTAGGCAAAGCCCTGACTGCAGGAGTTGTTTTCCAGTACTCTTGTTCCCTACCTTTAGGAAAAGAAGAACATGAGCATTCAGAAGCAGGTAGATTCCCTTCTTCTTTTTTTGTGTCTAAGTATCTACTGTTCGAAGTATCTACTATTCAAAGAGGTGTCTCTTACTTGCATGGACTGACATTCCTAATTATAGACACTCAAAAACCAGGGCTGACTTGCTTCCTAAGGGTAGGTGCCCAAGTCCATGTTTGAACACCTAAATGTCTGGCTTCGTGTTCTAAAGTTCCTAAGCCAGAAATCAATGGGAAACGTGTCTCTTTGTCTCCTTTGAAAAGCAGGCTGCTCACTTAAGTGTCTAAATATGAATGTTAGCCCAGATCTTCAGATGGTGTAAATCAACATAGCTGTCATGGTCATCGAAGTCAATGGTAATGCACTGGTTTGCACAAACTGATGCTTTGGCTCCCAAGACTGGAAGCACTGGTCCAGTTGACTTTCTCTTGGTCTCTGCACCCATAAATACAAATTAAGTACAGGTTTAATAACTAATATTATTGTGATTCAAATTAGTCTTTTGTTAAAAATTGTAAGAGTTCAAAAGCGTTAAAATATCTTTCCGTATTTAGCCTTCAATAAAGATCTCACAGTAGAAATGTGTAATAATAATCTCAGTCAAACTTTCCTCTAATTAATTCTTGTTAGATATAAAGCCAGGGTGTGCAGTATATAATCCCGTCTCATAACTCACCTGAAATATTCTCAGAGATGAGGCAATCAAGTTGCCTGAGGACTGTGGTTTCTTTACTGGGCATTAATCACATACCTTGTTTGGTCTATAGTTTGCAGACTAGTTAATGCTTCATGGAAAATTTAGAAAATGAGAAATAGTTCTGCATGCGTCAGTAACATTTTGCTGCTTTTCTCATAAGGGTTGCTATTCAGAATAATTACTTACAATAGTCCCTGAGAATTCATCTGCTTCTCCTATTTGTAAGTTGTATTGAAAGTTTTGTCCAGGTAATAATTAAAGCAGGGCTTGAACTGGAATACTAGCTCCAAATCGCCATCATCAGAAATTTGAGATCCCAGTCTGCCTTTTGATGAATACTATCTGTATGTTTCTAATTCTGATAATTTTTACTTAAGTGTGTTGTGGCTGTAATCGGTTTGATTTTGTCACACAGGTGTGTGGTGTTTCTCAAGTGGAGAATAAGCAAAATCAAAAAGGTGTGGGTATTTTTGTGGGGGGGAGGGTGTTTTAATATTGTCAAACATGTCCTTTGCTGGTTTGAGGCACTTGGAGCCTTGCTAACCTGCTGTAAAGTAAGCTGGATTGAAATATACTGGACCTGTGTTCTTAATATTTTCATGGTGTGTAAATAAGCAATATCACTCTTTTCCTTTTCCTCTCTATTCCATTTCCTGGGTGTAGACTGTTCTCTGAGACCGCTCAGGCCGATTGCCTGAGGCCCTATGAGCTAAATGGGCACATACGCTTCTGCCAGAACTCCAGGCCTTTGAGCACTCGCCATTTGCAGTTACCTCCAGTTACCTCTGCATGATACTAAAAGCAGTGAGGGGACATAGGTGACATAAGAACATGTCTTTACTACAGCCAAAACAAAAGAAACAAACTTGGGCAAAAAATAATACTGAATACATGTTCTGTTTCAACTTTCCTACCACAGGTCAATCTCTGGCCATAAGTCTGAGCTACTGGCAGTGCCCAGAAACCTTTGGTTCTGATTCACAGCTTTCCCCTTTGAATGATGTACGTCTCTCTGGCTGTCTCTTTTAACCTTGGCTGGTTCCACAGTCAGAAACAATATCTTATACTGCAAAAATGTTGCCTGATGTCTGAGCGTTTTTCCATTGCACAACCTCAGATAGACATAGTTGGACAATTTTGCTTTGCTTTCATTCCTTCTTTTACCATTCTCCTAATGAAATGGGAGTCRCTAAGCTCTAGTAATCTTCCAGGTCTCTGGGTTTGGTAAACCCATGACATAGCCTTGACAACAAGTGATGGATTCCACGTTCAGCAAGGCATTTATGAAAGTCTTTTCACCACATCAGCCAGAATTCTTAAATTGTATGTAAACAGATTCCCCAAATTGTCATGTGGTCGGATGTGTTCAGACTGAAGACCATGTTCTATCTTTACTTTGTCTTCACCCAAGTGACTTCCATGCCTTCAGTGGGATAAGTTAGTTGGATGCACAAATGTTTGTGGTCTAGTATCTTAATATCATTGCAGAGCAGCTCTGTGGATGGCCCACAGAATGCCAGCCTGTCACATGGAAGAGAGCTATGTGACTTGCCGCCGCAAGTTATGCAGCTACACAGCCAACCAGTGATAGCCAGAGGACATAGGTTTAAAATATAATCAAACAAATTATTGGTAGTATATGACCCATAAGAACTGGAATATTAATGCATTTTAATTTCCCTTTTATTCTGAAGTATACTTTTTGTGCTTGAAGATCTTATTTTCCTAAATGCCTTTTGCATCAGGCTAAAGCTTGAGTGCTGTTGTGTGTTTAATATGTAATTACTGCTAATAATAAGCATATTTTAAGAAGAGAACTGCACTCACCATAATCTTAACATAGTGAATTGCCTACAGAATTACAGGAAAGCTTAGTTTTAAACCCATTTAGTGCTTGAGCATTAATGCCAGGATGGCAATTTTGGAGTAGGCATCAGTCCAGTGAGACTACGATTGTGTGCCCCCACTCCACCCAGTTAATATATATGCCATCAGAAAATTCTGTTACTAATTCATAAATTTAGTAGCTACTACTATGACCTAAGTTTGAACCAGAAACCTAGAAATGAAACATTCTTGGGTTTCCCTTTGAATTCTCTCCTTTTTAAGAATCTCTTTCGTTCTTGGTCACAAAGTTGTGGTCAAGTAGCTATATAAGGCCCATCTGTGAGCAGAAGTGAAATGATACTGTTTTCTTAATACAGGATTTTACGCATCAGTGTAAAAACCCTTGAATTTAATGAATATCAGTATTCTCAACCCACAGTCAGTCACAAAGTTTGAAAGTCAGCAAGGAAGTTAATGAAAGTATTTGACTTGTCAATGATCAAAGTCCTGAACTGTAAAGAGCATTTATTAGTTGCTGACTGGTACCATGCTATTCCTACTTTCTTTCCCTTCCCTCCACTAATATCTTAGATTTTTTTAAATACATGCCATAGCCTAAAAGGACCAGCTGTTCCTCTGAATTTCTGACTATAGAAGCTGATAAGTGAAATGATTTTTCAGACAAATTTTCTGACCTAGCTTCTCATTAACAAATAGTTATTCTAAAAAAGTTCTGACAACAGAATGAAGGCTTAATTTTGCTTTTTTGTAAATAAGTCAAGAATAGTTCCACTGAAAACTGATTTTGTCTAAGACGTACTGCAAGTTTATAGAGAATCTGATACTGATATTAGAATGCTGCCAGATATCAAATGCCCAATGTTAGTTGTTGAAATGAAAATGGAAGAAGGTGCCTATATAGCAGTATCCTATTAATATAAAGATTTGCTTCTTAGGTGATAGCCAAGTTCTCAAATAGTGTTACTGCAGGAATTCGTGTAAGGCTACACTAGCAACAGATGGTGTCAACTAAGGAAGAAAATTCTGTTGGAATCCATGCTTCCATAGAACTGCTCTCACCAGTGTGGCTGGTTTTATCTTGTCTCTGATTACTGTAATATATACCTAAAACTGAGGAGGAAACACAAGCACGTGCCTGATCATTATGCTAGTCTAGCAAGACAAAGCTAAGTAAAATAAATCTTGCATTGTGACTTACTCACTCTATGGAAAGGCTATATACCTAGGTGCTTCTCCTCTTTGAAGGTCTGTGTTCTTTGCCATTCCTTGTACCAGTCCTGAAAACTGAATTTAGTTTGGATTAAAGGCACTGATGCCTTTGATTCACTCACATTAGCTGTAAGCTACCCTACAACTATAATTGGTAAGYATAGCTTTTTTCCACATAAACTGCTGCAATAGAGGTGGATTGTTTTTGTCTGTTCTTGTTTTAGAGGGGGAGGTGAGTGGGAAAGACTAAACTAAACTAAATACATTACAGATCTCATATTAGTGCCATTGAAGCAGATCCTTTCATACTAGAACTTAGTTCTATATAGCATTATATATTTTAAAGACATTTTTCATTTCCGTGGGCTGCCAGATGTGCTGCTGATACCTTCTGATCTTAGATAGTTTGACATTGATTTTCCCAGCACACGCCAGGGTTGAAATCTGGTCTGTAACTCATCCAAACGACCTATTCATAACAAAAAGTGCCTTCTGGCAGTTGCACCACAGCTGAATACTGTTAAACTGAATTCGTCGTTTAATTTGTTTCTGATTGCTCTATAATGTTTACATATCTTACATATTAGAACGATCTTTTATAGAGCACACACTGAGGTTAAATCCTCCCAGATAGAAAATTTTTTCCCCTTCTTCTCCCTTTCAGGAGATGTTGAACTTCTTTCTCCCTTGTGATGAACCCAAACCTTGGAATTGTCTTATCAGAAATGATGGGCTGAGCAAGTAGGAATGTGCATGTTGGGGAGACATGGAAAGGTGACGTTTTCCTGCACAAAAGAATTTTTCCCCATCCACAGCTAGAACACCATGTGGTGGATTTGCTCTTCAAGGAGTATAATACTTCTATAAGTAAGCGTCATAGATGAGGCAACAGTCTGTGTGAATATGCTTAACTTAAATATTTATAGATGCTCATTACAACTCAAAATGTGATTTGGTTCAAATTCCTCTCGTCTCCCATCTTCAAATACCTGCTGCAATAGTTACTGTGCAGAGAGCATTCTAACATTGACTTCCTCTGCACATGAGGGTGTGTAACTTTACCCTCTTTGTGCTTCAGTTTCTCGATATGTAAAAAATAATCAATGTTGATGTGCCTTACAATAAGAGTATGCTAGAGGATGGATTTAAGTTAAATAGAAGGCAGAAAATCTGATGCTCCTTTTGAATATTTATTTCAACTTTCAAGTAAGGATGACATTTCTTACTTGCTTTAAAAATAAAAATCAACTGCCCATAAACCTAAAACAGATGTTGTTTTTCTGCTAAAAAGATTAAGGATTTTCTTAAGCTTCATTAATGGCAAAGAAAGTAGTGACAGTACATTGATCCATCTATTATCATCATAAGAATGTCTGAAGGCAATAGAAAGCTATGAAAAGGATGCGGTGTTAGTGTAACAAAAATAACTCTGAGTCTGGCAAAGGATGCTTATCTTCTGGGTTCTGCAGCAAACCTTGCACCATTTCTCCAGTCTCACACTTATGTCTAGTCACGTGTTCTGGAGGGATTGAGCGATACGTGTAGTCAAACAGGATTTGAGGATAAATTTTGATTATGAAAATACAAATGCCAGCTGCTGCATAGGTTGAAAAACTTAAGGATCATCCACATTATTTCAAGGAGTGGAAATGGAAACCATTTGCTATCTCTTATACATACATCTGTGGAAGAGAGTTCACCTGGCTGCTTCACAAAGAATGTGTGCCCATTTTGGGGAGTTTGTTACTTCCCGCTTTTCTCACTTTCCACACAGTTAAGCTACGTGCCTTTGAGTCTGTAAAAAGTGAATTAAACTTTTTAAGTGGAAGAGGGAAATAGGAAATAAGATGATCCCATATACAGTCCCAACCCAGCATGATCACCAGTATTCTTTATTCCAACTGAGAGTTCCCACAGCAGAAAAAAAGATAATCTAGTACCCCACTGGCTGTATTCATAAATGTGGAGATAACTCCCTTGTTTGCAYTGTTTGTGTGTTGAAAGTTTGCTGGAATGTGTGCAAATGGTACTTCAGTAGTAAGATGATAGGAAAGTTTCAGCGTAACTTGATAAGAGCCAGCATGGAAATATCCTGTCCTGGCAAATTCCTGTGGGTGTCCAAAATACTGAGCCAGAAGTACTGGCTCCAGGGAGAGTTTGGTCTTTTAATCAATCTACACCTTTGAGTGTTAGTACAGATACAGGACAATTTGGAGAATAGTGGAGTAATGACATAAGAAAAGGTTTTTAAACTGTATTGTTCTTTTTAATGTTTAGAACTTTCCATGCATTCATAAAGCATTTTGGTCAGAGGGCATTGTATCTTTAGGATCTTTAGCCTGTCTGGTCTCTTCAGACTACTTAGCAGTTGAGCATGGCTCAGTGCATTTAAGCTTGATACATGTGGCATAACTAGACTCTTTAATCACAGATCATAGTAGAATACAGAGTATTGCAAACTTTGCTGCATCGAAAATATTTTGAGATGAGACTTCAAAAATGCTGTGTCCCTTCCCACCTTTAGAGACACTCGTGTTTGTCCACAACTAGAGGAAAAGAATGAGATGGGACACGGCTTGTCTTCCCACTCCCATCACTACCTTGGAGCAGGTACTAAGTGGGAATCCTGGCTTAATACTGTGTTCTCAATAAGGTCAGTGCTGTAGAATTGGTCTAAAATTCAGGTTATTTTAAATTTTTAAATTTTAGGATCATTTAATCAATACTTTCTGTTGCACTGCTTTTTGTTATTAAAATTGTAAAAGAAGACTTGCCTCATAGAGGTGTTGAAAACTCAAAGATATATTAATTTGTAGTTTTAAGAGAAAACAAAACAAAAACAAATGCCTTTGCAATGTTTTTTGATGCAGCTTTGTCCACTTGGAGTCATAAATGCCTTTTTAAATTCAGTACAGCTATTCTTGCTCTTTAGTGGGTTTAGCTGGCCAAAATCTTATGCAGACACACAGACGCATGTGCATGCACGCAAACATCTTTAGTGAAAGTCAGTCAGCACATTGGAGCTGATAGAGGAGAACTGAGCAAGATTCTCTTGCTTGTTAGATGTATTCCTAGGAGAAATCAGGATTGCTTGAAACTGTAGTAATGTATTCTGAGAAAACAGTTTTTATTGCTTTGTTTTCCTACTTAACTTCATGTTCCTGACAAGAATCAGCTGCAGTGTAAGTTGATGGCTTCAGCAGACTATTGTTTTTGCAGAAACCTCCCTGCTGGTTTATTTACTAAACATGTGTGATGCACAAATGCCAGTAAACTGTCTTAGAGCATATTCCCTAGTTGATAGCAAAAACTCTTTAAAGTTTGGCCTGTTTAAATATAGGGAGAGCGTGCATTGAGTTTAACAACAGAGCTTGGATTTTTAATTATGACTCATGAAAACAGTTTTGAGGTGAAAACCTGGCCTTACTGAAATCAATAGCAAACCTCAAGCAACCTCGGTGGGTCTAGGATTTTGCCCATGAAGAGCAACGTCTAAATACAAAAAAAATTTGTCTTGTTGACTGAGAACCTTCTTTTTGCTGAGGAAATTTAAATCCACACCAGCCTTCCAGGAGTCCCTATGTTGAAAACATATAGACTAATATTGTTACAGAGATCTCGTTTCCTCCTCTTGGAGTGCTTYCCACCTTCTAGAGAGCAACAGTTGCAGATCTAACCTTCCCATTAACATTGTTTAGTGGGAAGTGTATTCATGCATCATGTGGCAGTGTAGGACTGCACTGCCATGGGCCTTCCCAGGAAAATCGTGGATGTGTATACCTCGAATGTATCCAGCTCCTTAGTCCTGGAAGAAAAGACATGAATCATGCTTCAAACAGAAGCTAGGTAGCCTGCTTTGGGGAGTGGGTGACCTGTCTTCTCCAGCCTCTGCTGCAAGAATTATTAACGTATTCAACCAGTGCAGAACACACAAAAAGACTTTGTAGTAAGTACTGGGACCCAGGTTCYTCCCTGCCATTACCCACCCCATTCTGTGCCTTATTTGCTGGACTAGATATCATACCTCCTTACGCTATCTTTCTGGACCAGAATCTATCTAGATCCAGACCAGTGATCTATCTAGATCTAGACCAGGGAAAGTGAAACAGCTTTAATAGGAGGAAGGAAGAATACCCTCCACCCTTATAAACTAGTAATTTGCATCTTCTGAAGCAGAGAAAGGAAGTGAACCAGTGTCTCCCACATCCTGAGTGGTCTAACCACTAAAATATTGCACAGAAGCAGGACATCGCTCTATATGTGGGTGGTTTATCTGTATGCAAGCGGTAGAATACAGTTGTACAGTTTCTGAAAGAGAGTGTTTCGGTACCCACCTTCATAAAAGGGTTCACAGATGTGAAGGGAGAAGTGTTTTGTGTAAGAGTAAGCCCAAGTAAGGGGCAGAATCGGAAGTTTACCCGGGTGAGTTTTTCCTGTTAACTAACACAAGAAAATCCCCTTTCACCCAGCCCATGTTTGTGGCTTCCACCCAAGGCACCTAAGTCCCCCGTGAGTGCTGTGCAGAGCACCAGGAACTTGGGGCTCCACCGCAAGTGTGGGGGTTTCAAGCCTTCTGACAGAGCTCAGATCACCTCCTCCAAATGTTCATTTAAATTAAAGTGGGTTGAGGAACAGGGCAGTTTTTCTCTCCATATGAAATACAGCTCCTATCCCTGGAAGTACTTGCTCTTCCACATGGCCAGATCCAGCTGTTCTGTGTGTGCGGCAGGGGAATAAGAAGTTGTGCAACCAGTAGCTGCAGCTGTGTCACGTAATCTAAAAATGATGCAAGCTGGGGGACATATTTCTCCACGTTCTCCGCATGGTAAATCTCCACCTGTACTTCTCCATTCACGCTGGTAACTCCAGTGGAGAAGCAGCAGTTGTTTTCAGCACTGGACTCTGATAGCTGCCAAACATTACTTGTGAAGTACCTAGTTTGACAGGCAGTTTGATTCACTAGAGCTTTCTCTTACTCTTCCAGGTAAGTGAAACACCCATTTTTGTGCCTGGTGTTTGGGGACCTTACTTCTCTGCTATGCTGCCTGGATTTTGGTTGAATGAAGGAGGTCAAAGCGCTACAGGAAAACTGGTAAGTGTTTGGAGACGCAAACAGACTCCAGGAAGGCAGGCCTGACATAACTGCTGTCATTGGGGGTAGCTTCATTTGCAGTTCAACYAGAGCTCTGCCTGAAACATCTTCATAAGATCATAGGAGAAGTCATCCTGTGGAAAGCAATAAACAGTTACTTGTTTGTTATGTCTTGTACAGTCTGTTCCTTTTCATACTGAGAGGGGTTTATAGATGAGGCAGAGCACCAAGGGCATGTCTACCTATTATTATTGTTGTTACTATTTTGCAAGCAAATAGGCATTCTTTCTGTACTTTAGTAGGAGGCTGAGACAGACTTTGAGATATAAAACTGTATGTATACTTTGCAATATATGGAAGAATTGTGCTCATTGGGCATAAATAAGTGAAAGGCATACTGTACACAGAATAGTAAGACATTAGTATGTTATCCTGTCTAGATAGAGCCTGAGTATATTGTCATCTCAGTTATTTCTTTGAGTGCAAAGAGGCTGACTATATTAGATTAATCTATCAATACAAATAAAAAAAGACTGGGTCCTCTAAAGCTGATTTTTCTTACCTACAGTAAGGCACTCAGAACAAAAATGCTTAAATCAAATTTAAAGAAAGAGTAGGTGTATAAAACAGTATTTAGGCAGACTTTAGGTGCTTGGATCCAAAACTGTGATCGAGACCTCAGTGGCTGCTTAATTCTGAAAGCTTCTAAAACTCCCCGCGTATCTCCCTGCTCAGTTTGAATGCAGAGCTGCCCTGCCCTGAGCAGTGGGGTGCCAGGCTCATGCTGAGGTTCAGAACCTACAGGGAGCAGGCCCAGTCCTGTAGGTATCTTCTGTAAGCTCACCAGACAGGCAGGTGGGTTAGGCCTTTCACAAATTGCAGGCATAATTGCTGTCTTACTCAGACATAGCACCACCCACCTTTTTAAAAGCTTAGTGGTTGGAGCGCTTGCCCAGGAAATAGTAGATTTGGGCATCACTGCATTTATGCATTCCAYATGAAACAATCACCAAATGAGAAACAGAAATAATCCTGGAACAGGAAGCCCATACACACCCTAACCACGGAGTTATGAATTGGTGCTCCTTCCTGCGCTCTGTCCTTGGCCACGTGAATCTTACGTTCCTGTCTGCTTCAGTGGGACAGTCATCCCTCTTCCTCTCCTGCAGCCTCCACTTCTCATCCCATCTCCGGCCTCTCCTTAGCCTCATGGCTAAAGCACTCTCCCAGCAGGTGGGATGTGTAGCTCTTAAATTCCTTGGGCCAAGGTGGGGCTAGAACCAAAGGGTCCCATTTTATGGGCAGTGGTTACAACCACAAGAAAAAGTTAGTTTCTGCTCGTGATGATAGCACTATAAAAGGAAAATAGAAAATCTTGTGCATTTCTTTGTAAGAACACTTTTGAGAGGAGTAATCCAAAGTGGTTCCACACTTACTAAGCCCTAAAGAAGATGCAGCAGGTCAGTGTTTTCTGTTGGCTGGCTCAGGGTGGTTCCACACTTAACATGTGCTGTAAGAGTCAGGGCATTTCAGAAAGGCAATTAAAAAAAATGCTTTTCAGTAATTACAGATATTTGGATTCCATCCTAGTGCCAGAGAACAAGATGTTCCTGGGTCATTTAAGAAATTGCTGGAAAAATATATGTTCTTGTTAGGACCCATAGCAAAAGTCAGCAATAAATACTATTAGGTATATTAGGGAAGCTGTCTCATTAAAACATTCTAAGAATATTTCATGTGGTCTTCTTGAGGTTATACGTACACAAAACACATGGGGAGCCATAAGAAGAAACAGTGTATGTGCACACTGGTGTGGAGGATAGGTTGCATCCATTATCGTTGTAATTTTAAAGTGGTAGTCATTTTAGGATCCTGCTCTCTCATACTTTTGGTTTTCTGAAAACAAGTGGACATTTGGGGGAATTCTTTTCATTGCTTGGTCTATGCCCAAAAGTGAATTTTTTTCATGAAGTTTGAACAGTCTGTTGAATTCTTTAGAAGCAAAACAGATACACTTCTCCTTAAAAATCTCTAATTAAACTTCTATTGATATGGTTATGAAACAAATCTGTTGGATTTTGAAAATAGGTCCAGACTGAGTACAAATTACTAGTGACTCTGCTTGTTTTGAAAAAGTTTGTTCATTTGTCTGTTAGCTGGGCTTTTGTGTTGAATTTTCAGGAAGAAAGATATTGCATAACAGAGACAAAGGATGGCTTTACATCAACTGTAAAATAAAGAATAGCTGATGGGAGCAGAAAAGAAGTTCTAGGATGCAAGTCACATTTGGCCRTTTCTTGAATATAGAATGTTAAATATGTAACTTCGTAAGCGCTGTAATATTTTTGTGTAAAGTGTTTTCACAGCACACATATATATACGATATTTGTTTATAGATTTATTTCTGAATTTATAAGCTCTTCCTATTAATTATTTTCTCAAGAGATTATTTAAGATTGCAAAATTCAGTCCAGAGCTTTGTTTTTAATGCATATACGTGCTTGAGTTTTGTCTTAGATGCAAATCTCAGAGGTAACAAGCATGCATTATGTTTTCTTGCTCTATTAATATGTGCATGCCTTGTTATATAAGTTTTACTACACTGTTAAGGCCCAGACTCACACTGTTAAAAATTAAATACCTAATGTGGCTTGCTGCCAATAGGTGTTGCCAAATATGTTCAATGTTTTTGAGTACCTCTAGTTTTGCCTCTTTATGTTTACTGTCACCTCTGATGGGGTATTAGCAAGAGGCCACAAAAGCTGCTCAATTTGTTTTGTGAATAATGTTGGACCAGCTGATAGGTAAATTTAGTATAGACAGAGTCTATATTGAGCTTTTTTTGTAGCAATAATTGCTTGTCAGGGCAAATATTTTGTTTCCTGCAATGAACATACTGAGCGTTTATTAGAATGACAACACACCTGACATTTTATTTTAACAGTGATACAGAAAGACGTAGGGGTTTGGGCCAGGAAGATGTTCCTGGTAGAATTCCAATGTAGGTATGCATGCAAGAGCATGGGAGGGGTTAGTGGACATACGCTTAGGTATTGTTGGACAGGTAAAAATCATTCTTTCAGCTTACTCTTCTGACTAAGGAGCTGTATGCTTAGCATTTTGCTTATTTTTGGTGTAGCATTGTTTTTTCGTACTATTTTTAAGCCAAATTCTGAATCCAGTAATGTCAGTGGGAGTTTTGTCTTTGGCTTTACTTGGGCAAGGAGTCAACACTTCGTGAGTATTTTAGAAGCTCTCCTGTCTTTTAGAAGTTGTAATGCTGCATTACCCTTTTCTGGGACTGACTTTTTAAGATGTATTCATTCCAATAATGTTGCTTTCCTCTTTTTCAGATAGAGCATGTGGTCCAAGGCCATGTCGCTTTCCCAGAATTACAGGCAAAAGCTAAAGCCAGGTCACTGTTCTTGTTTCTTTATGACATACGTGCCTTATGAATTGATGATACACTGATACACATTCCCAGCCCTGCAGAACTGCACTACAATATCCTTATTCTGGAATGCGGGAATCAACAAACTGAGAGTGAATTTGGTCACCTGGGTTGGAAGTATCTACAAAGGCTTCCCAAGCGATTGCTGAAAGATCAAAGCTTTAAATTCCCCTTAAACATTCACCTCGGGGGTATCTAAGTGGTGATGTTGACTTTCTGCTTGTCAGCTTTTCTTTTGTAGCCAGTCCAGTGTATTTTGTGGTACCCTGCCATCAGCCCTGTTCAGCAGACCTGTGTGCCTTGGACTAATAATGTGTTTTAATTTGGAGATGACACTGTTAAGCTCCAGGGATGATCTRTACTAAAAATATATTAATCAATGTATTTGGAACCATCATCTAAATGAAGGGATAGCTACTGTAGGAAAAAGTACTCCTGAGTGGCAGCACAAATAGAACATAGACACCCAGGATAAAGTTTTAGACAAAACTTAAGATGTGGGAGTGAGTTGCAGGTAACTCCAGGCTTCCTTGAGGACTAGGCTGTGTGAGATGCAGAATTTTAGTTTGGTCCACTTTTAAAGTAGATGAAAACTATCCAGGGACTTCTTTCAGATCTGAACTTTCCCAAGCTATTTTGGCTCGGATTCCTTTTAAGATAGTTCACATCACKCCCAGAGAGATCTTAGCCGAACAGTTAGGCACATTGGATGAAAGTATGCTTGTCTTTTTTAATTTCTTTTTTTCCTTGGATTAAGGAAAAACAGCAAACTTGACATTTTATCTTCACTCTGGTCTGAAATGCAAGGGTCACTCCTGACAGATGTATTGAACACATAAAGTTACTTTCCATCCTCTCTGTGACCAGAAAGCTACCTGATTTCTCTGGATGACCTTCTCATGCTTTGCAGTGTCCAGTACCTTATTTGCTTGCTGAGAACTTGACCAAGCGTCCCATAAATTTATTGGGCTTCTTTCAATATGAAATAGATTCATGCTTCCTAGAATTCTCTATGCGGTTCTTAAAAAAAACAAAAAACAATCCCCCCCCCCCCMAAAAAAAAAAAAAATCTCTGTATGCTTGGACTAAGGATTGATCTATACTGTTCGGGGTTTGTTGTTTTTTCTCTTCATTTGGCTTCCAGGCCATTTTTCCAGTTCCTCCATATGAGGCATGAGCCTCACAAAGCTTACAGCAGTGGAAATTGGTTTAGCAGGTAATGCCAAGACAAACCATTTTTTGTGTTGGTAAAGTAAGTATGCAGAAGTGGCCTGCTTGTCTATAGTAGGTCCGATACTGGACTGACCATAACTAATTTCATAGTGCAAAAGGCTTGGATTGTGAAGGAAAGAGGTTCTTAGATATGGAATATCAGGGGTGTAACTTCATGTTACATAGAAGGTATGGGGCCATGACTTTGAACTTGAGGCTTCTGCAGTTAGTAAAACTGTGGAGGATAGTATTGATAAAGAGGATTATGATATTTTATCAAGTTCATTTGCTCAATGTTGTTTTTATAATGTTTTCCAGATACCATTCAGATTTCATTCGCCTAACAAAATGTTTGCATAGCTATAAATTTAGTAAATAAATCTCTTACTAGTTGACCCTATTTTCTCTCTCCCTCTCCTCTTCAAATATTTTTAATGAATTTAACTTGAACCTATAAAAATCAGGAACTTTGCAGTTTGAACTGAATTTTTCTCTTCATTTCTTCATGCTGTGCATACCTGTTATGACATATTAGAGCACAAACTTGGACCTTATTATAGTGACTAGAGCAGCAGCTGTACAAAGTGCAAGGCATTTTTTTTAGTGAACAGTGTTGGCCCAAACTTTGGATTATGTGTTTCCTTAAATTAAGTCAAATACTTAATAAAAGCATGCCCTCTTGTTTTGGGGGATTGTTGATGATGGTAGGTTATTTGCCTGAGAATCTCAGTAGAATTTCAGAGAATCAGTTTTATTATATTCAGTATATTCTTTTTGTGGGTGTAGGAATTTATACCTGTTTTGCAAGTACAAATGGTTACAGAAGGAAAACAAAATGAGAATTCTCTAGTTATGTGCTTAGTTGCATGCTACCTTTGCTTCCCATGCAGGGTGCGACACTGTCAAGAGTTAGGCCGATTTTGTAGTGACAAAGAGCACGTGCCTGTCTGGATCATTTAAAAATGAAAAAAACATCTGAGCTCACAAATCTGTGCCTCTTACTCGCTGCTGTTTTTCACCTACTTCCACCTTCCCAGGCCTATGTTTCCTTCCTCCCTGGCTCCCAGCTTTGCTCATAAGTGAGTTCGGCAACATCACAACAGTCCCTGCTGAACCACTGGTCTCAGAAGCTTCCCTGTGCGCACTCCTGCTCCTCTGCATGTACCAGGGGTAGGAGTTTGCAGGCTGCAGTTACCACGGGTTCAGCTGATTTGTAGTAACCTGTTAGGGCACAAGGCGACTTAGCCGGACTTGCCAGAAACCAGCTCCCACTGACCACGTGTGCTGAAGACTGGCCGGTCTTGTGCAACCCTCCCAATCCTATCCCCACATTCCCATTTCCCTTCTTTTACTGGAAGTGGAGAGGACTGAGTTACATGAGGATCGTCTGGATGGCTGTAAATTTAGCCATTGCTCTAATTGCCATGCTCTGTGGGCAACAAGACCGCCTCTTTTCGTACACTTCAGCGAGTCGCAAAAATCACTGTGTAGATAGCATATTTGGTCTTCAGTCTCTATGTTGTGTAGGTCTGACATCTAGCCATCGCTGACGTGGTAAAATCCAAGATACGTAGGCCAGAGTATGAAAGAAAAGAAGGAAATAACACAATCATTTATGCTCTAAGGTTTAAATAGTTACAGTTGCTAGAATCAAAGTTTCTTGTCTTCTGGAGGAAGGAAAGTGTTTTACTGTTTGACATCACGGATTATATGTCCTGTGGCACTTTGTGAAGAGGTATGTGTTAGGACAAAATTTCTTTCCCTTCACTTCTGAATGCCATTTCCCCATCTAAAGAGATAGCTCCTGGAAAACAGCAGTAAAGTGACACACATATATCTGTCAGCTCTTCTGGGATCTTTCAAGCAGTAGATAATAATAGTATTTGTCAGTTTTCTGCACCTGTAGATTTTTGGGGCCTTTTTTTTAGATTGAGAAATCTAAAATATTAAGATTTTTTCCTGAAAGATACCTGCTGGCATCTTGTAAGATTCCTGAACAAATTAAATACCAAATTCTTGTTGCTTTCTGAAACTGTGTCCCTAATACAAACATAACTATGGGCAAAATTGTGTTAATTTATTACTCTCCACTTTCAGCATAATTCCTTTTTAATACCAATAGTTTGCGTTCAGGTCTGCAAGCCAGATCCAGCTGCTACTGATGCCTTTTCACAGGACTGAATGGAAAAGGCTCCAGAGAGCCTGTGGTTTAATACTACATATAGCCCAGGCTTGGTRGGGACTGGAACTGGCAAGTGTTTGAAGGATTTTGCCAATAACCCTCATTTATACATAGAAAAAAAGAAGAAAAAGTATGGAGAAGTGTAATTCTAAGGTTATTTGGGTCTGAAGAGGATTTGGCTGAACTTCAGCTTGTGTTGCACAGTCCTTGTGTTCTGTCAGAGCTGCCCGAACAGTTAAACCCTGCGAGTGTGATCGAGCAGTGGGGAGATCAGATAGAAGCTGGGATGGCTGGTAGGCCTCTGGCTGAATGAAGTTTTCCTTCCTTTCTCTTCCCAGACATCAAACCAAGATTTAGACTGGAAATCAATGACTTTGTCATTAGCGAGTAGTGTTTATAATATGGTCTTTAGGGATGTAGAAAAAGGGCCACTATTAGAATGAGGGAAAAAAATGATTGTGACTTCCAAATTATGATAATTCAGGTCCAAGAAGACATATAAAGCCCATTTAAAAGTATGTGAATAATGATGTGAATTAGTTATTTTAATGTCTTCCAAGTGTACTTCATTTTGAATGATATCCTCTGATAGCATACACATGGTAAGGTATAATTGAAAAAACATGCAGCTGAATGGTTGAATGCAAAGTATAAATATACAGCTGCTAGGAGGTCAGAAGTCAAACTAGTAAAGCATATGCCAAATTCCCTTAGGGATCTCATTAGTGCATGATTGAATATACATGTAGAGGCTAAATGAATATCACTGTTTGGGTCTACAGTGGATGAGACAATGGCTAATCAATTGTAATTAGGGTTAGATGCTATTGTTGACCCACATGTCTAGAATTAAGTGCCCCACTCTGAGATTTCCTAGGAGTTGAAAAATATATATGAATCTGTTTATGATGGTATGAGTGTTTGAAAAAAATATTCTGACCATAATTGCAACATTTTTAAACTGGAATGTCACTTAAGTTGTGGCAAGCCAAAGCACTGGAGAGTTCATCATCAGTCCTACGGTTACTGTTGGCCCAGGGAGAAGGCTGTGGGATACTGTGGGGATGGGTGTAGTGTCTGAACTTAGATACAAGCATATTTAGGCCCATGTTCAGCTCCTCCCTAAAAGAGCAGCCACTTGCTTTCTCTCCTCCACCCTTATTGCTGCATTTTAATCATAACACATACTGAAGTAGTTACGGTTTAAAAAAGGAAAGCTGCAAGTCCAGCACTATTGATTAATCGGAGAAATTATTAAACATTGTAATGAAATTTTATTTTCATTTCTCTCTGGAAGCCTCCTTATTCCTCTCTCTGGGCTTTCCTTTCTATAGCTTTCACTTTCACAGTGTCAGCACCTGCTTTCTGCTAGAGACAAGCATCATCAAACCCCATAATATCAAACAGCTTTGGCTCCACCAGGGACCTGTGGGAGGCAATGCACAAGGTCGAGAGCATCAGCTTCCACGGCCTCCCCTCATCCTGCTGAACTGAGGAGTTTGGGCGCTTTGCTGAATGCAAGCGCCGATAGACGTCCCTGCTAGCCGCCCTCTGCAATGCCGTGTGCCGGGCGAGCAGCGGCTCTGTCTTTCTCCCCCTTTGTTTTWTATTGGGGATTTGGGATTCTTTGATGGTTCTTTTGCATTTGGTAGTAGAGGTGCAAATGTTTTATGTTTGATGAATAACCTCCCCCACTTTTTTTTCCCAACTTGTTTTTCTTCTAGTTCTCAAAGTATATATACATACTTGAACAGTCACCTGGATCTGATTAAGAAATCTTTGCCTGTGGGTTTCCTCACTGTTGATTTACATGTTTGGCCAGATTTCCATGGTAACAGATCTCCCTTAACAGATCTGACACTAAAGGGCATGGTAAGAAACAGCCTGTCTTTGCAAAAAGGTCAATATGGGGTAAAAAAAAAAAAGTTTGGAAAGAACTTTTTTTTAATTTTAAACATACTCCTCCTTAGCTATTTAAACTATCCCATAGGGTTTTGGTTTCTTGCTGTATTTTGAAGTGTGCTAATGTTTCAGTAGAAAACCAGAGACCAGGATACTTCAGATATTGCTAGAGCCACATCTATTTTCTAAAAATATGAGGAGGTGCATGTGTCTCCCAGTACCTTTCATAGGAATTACATTTCAGAACACTGAGTAGTAATGTGTGCTGTTGTTGTAAACTCACCTGTCTGCCTAATTTTACATTTTCATTGTGATGAGTTTCAGCACAAAATTGGTTATGCATATCTGGAAAAGGAGTGAAATATTCTGAGGAGAGATTGTTTAATTCAAACAGGTAACTGTTGAGTAAATTTACAGTATTTGAGGTGCTGGGTGGTTAATTTGAAGAGAAACTCAAATGCTCTTGTGCTTGTTATTAGGAATGGGCGTACATTCTCTCATGATTAGAAATAAGCAACCACGGTGCTTCACACATCTCTGCTCAGAGCCGAACCCAATATTATATGTATATTCTGGCTTGTGGTATTAAAAATGCTGCTTCTGGAACTCATAGGGCAATATTGAAGTACTGTGTTCTGTAAAGAAGTTTTCAGAGCATTACAGTCTAGAACCAAAAAGAGCAGCTTTTGGAAGGTCAGCAGGAAACCTCCGCTGGTGTGATTTTCAGCTCATGTTTAAACATTTGGAGGTTTCTCTTCRCTGAACGTCATGGTGGCAGATCAGCTAAGCCACAGGCCAGGATGTTACTGCACAGGACCATGACAGAAGAATACCATAATGGTATAATTTAATGGTATCAATGTATCTATCTGGTGATTAGTGCAGAAATGCACTTCGAATTGGCATGTTGTCCTTGGAGCAAATATCTCAAGCTACTTACCAGTACCAAAACCTACTRTATTTGGGACTGAGGTAGAAAAGGGTAGTTTTAAGTACTACAACACATTTTCAATCACAGACCAGGGAAACATTACAAAAAAAAAAAAAGTTGATGGCTTGCATATTTTTGGGTCCTAAGTAGAACTGCATTACTTCATGAAAGAAATACTTGCTGCAGTTGAATCAGAATTTCCTTTGGTATGATGACGTTATGCAAATATTGGTAATAGCAGTGCATCTTTCCTGCCAGAGTTATGGCTGCATTCAGGTCTTGCCTATGTTGATATTAATCCAGCATAATTTATGTCAGAGCAAAGGGGGTTAAGATATAGTCCTTAATTATGAATTGTCTTTTGGTGTTAGGGTGCTTGGAAGGGAGGAGGAGGAGAAGGGCTTTTAAAATGTTATTTTTATGTAATACTTTATTCATATTATTACATTAAATACATTCACAAGCAATATCTGAGTCATAAAATAAAACTGTCAGAGATAATCTAGCTCTAATTCCATACAATATGCTGTTTGTTTTATTTCTTTGCAAGGGCAAGAGCAATTTTTGTGGTTCTTCCCCAGATCAGGAATAACATGTTTGACATAACATTATGTGTACATCTCACAAAAATAGGGCTTAGAATTAGCACTTAAACTTGTTACAACAAGAAACCACAGAAAATAACGGAGTTTTACCTTGGCCAGATTTGTACATTTTCTTTTTGATCTTTACACAGGTTGTTGGACTAACGTTGTCTCGGGGTCTGGATGAACTTGCCCTTATCTACTTGGCCACGATTCAAGCCATTGCTGTAAGCCATTTTAAGTGCATAAAAGAATAAATGAATTGTCTCATGTTCTGTGGCAGACCGATCGTTCCCTTCTGCTAAATAGATTTCTAATAATAGATGAATTCACTTAATAGGCTTCTTAAAGGAACAAGATATTGTTTACCCACATTGGTGACTATTCCCTACCGTAAAATAATGGACAAGGGGAAGCCAGAGCGAGGAGAAAATGTCCCCTAAAAAGTTTTCTCTCTGTGACAATTCTGTAAACGGAGCCTTTGCCTCTAGTGCAGATGTGAGGCAAGAGCCTGATGCTGTATGGGTCAGTATTAACATCATGGGCTAGGTAGAGGTTAAGCTGAGAGAGTGGTGGAAAAAAAAAAGCYTTGGCAGTTGTATGAAGGAACTTGGTCTCCCCTACGATGCCTCAGCTTCAGATTGTTCCTAAAACCATGGATTTCCCCTTGTTGCCTGTTAGATGAGTCAGGACTCTGTACCACAGCAAGTCAGCGTGGGTCTGTGATTCAGCTCCTAACGCTACAAACTGAACAGAACCCGATCCCATTCCTCCCTTGGTCTTCCTGTTGCAAGGCAAGCTGTTGGCTCGGATATAGCTTTTCCCAACCTGGGGCTGTTTAAAAGTGGACAGAGAGACAGTCTTTATGAAAATGTCATAGATGTTTGCTAATGTGCATAGATGGGTAATTTTATGGGAACACTTGTTCCTGCCCTAGTTTTCTCAGGTGAGAGGCTTTCTGGAACCCAGGATTTCCAGTTCACAAGAAATTCTAATTTGAAATGAAATCTGGGGTCAGAGAGGCTGTTTGAAACCCTGGCGCGCAGTATTTCCAGTGATGCACCCTGTCCCCAGGCATCTGATGACTGACGTTGACACTCCTTTGACATCCTTTTTGTGATTATTAAAAAAAAAAAAAAAAGTTTTTTGAACTTGAGATGTTTTCAAAAAACATGAACAGTTTGATGAATTGAGACTTTTCCTGACAAAACTCTGTTCAGTTGGAAAACTTCCAAACTGCTCTACTGGTTAAACAACAACTAAAAGTCTTTGCTAGGCTGGGTCAGCCATCTGGGATAGAGGGTGGGCGGCTGCTGTAAATTTACTGTGAGTCGTATGCCTAATGTATTAACCCTCCATCTTCAGCGAATAGTGATAATTTAACCCGAGTCTGGAATTCACTGTTGTCAATTTTGATCCTTTTTAAGATGAATGTAGCTCGGTTATACCTGATGCTTTAGTATAATCCCACAATTTAAATAAGAATGTCTAGGAGAGCTTAAACAACGCCAGCTACTGATACTGTCCCGTGAAAGAAGCTGAAAACAAAACTTTCCAGTATCGAACAGGTGCTCCGTTATTATATTGTGCTAATGAAGTGGAAACATTCTCTGCTGGACGTCCTGGGAAAGTCACCTATTATCTGACTGTATGGTACAACTCAAATTTTATTGTGAACCACAAATGCTGTGTTTAACACTAAATTCAGCATTGGTATGTCTTTTTGATAGTTGATTGTGTTGACCATGAGATACAAGATAAAAATAAAAGACCATACCGTAGCTTTCTTTTTATTGCAAGTTAACAGGAATTCATTTTTCTTAAAACAGCATTGAAACAGTAATTAAAAAGTAGACAGAAATAGACTTGTTTTTGACCTGATATGTTTACTAAATGCTAGTGTGATACCCAGAATATTTAATTTTCCTCCCTTATCCTGACACTCCAATTTTAGCTTCGCTTTTGTTGAAGGAAATACTTCTTGTTCAGGACAGCCCCAATCCTGTACCATTAGTTGTCTTCAATGGATGCAATGTAGACTTTAAACCTAACTGAAAACCTCGTAAAAAGTGTAGGCCTGCCCACAGAATGTTAATCTCTAGTTTTCTTTTCAGCAGGAGACTCTTTTTTCTTTTTATATAAAATTTGCATTTGAAGACCCTCAATTTGCATTTTCTCCAATCCAGGATTAAATTAGTTCCCCCCCACCCACAGTGAAATAAGTCTAGCTTTAATTTAAATTTCTGTGTGAATACAATTTTCCAGGCAGGTAAACACAAAATAGTTTTCACAGCATGTTCTTTCTCAGGGTCTTAGGAGTGTGTATGTTGTGCGAGAAGTTGTTAATAAATTTGAATTTCAGAAATAATGAAAGAGAATATCCTTTTAGCTATTCAGTGCAAAATGTGATGCAGCAGTTAAAACTGAGGAGAACATGATCAGAGATATAATTGTGGCCGTCAGGCCAGTTCTGAGGAGACAGTCTCTTTTTAGAGCAGTTTATTTTTCCATAATTAATATTGTGGCTGTGTCATTTGGAAATTAGCCCTCTGTGTCAATAGGGAAGTGATGGATTTAGTCAGCTGGTGTTGCGGCTGCTAGAGTTCCTCATAACCACTTGCCTTAAAACCAAAATACATTTGAAGGCCTATCCAGAGTTGTGCCAGTCATTCATAATAAACATCTCAAGTCTGATGAAACTCTGCTAGTTTCAATTTTCAGTAGTTTTATTTGAAGAGGGGTTTATTGCAGGTTGGAGACCTCTTAATGAACTCGGAGCCTAAGATGAAGAAAACTTAAACGATGATTTGTGAAAACTTTGACCAGATGGTGTTTTGGGGGGCATTTACATAAAAAACAGTCAGCTTGGGCAAGATTTTGGCTTAAATTTGGCAGATAGTCAAGTTTGAGCTTCCAAGTGAAGTCCCGGGAATATAAAGAGCTGACAATTTGGGGGATAAATGGTTTGTCGAAGGAACTGACAAGGAGGGAAGGGGTTGACTTCAGTGAATAGGTGGAGGCAAGCAAAGCAAACAGAAAGAGAAAGGATTTCTTAGAAGTGGCAGAGTATTTGCTTTCATCAGTTACCGAATGGAACACTGAACTTTTCTAATTTGACTTTATCAAAGTGTAGACTTTAAAAAAGAGTTTTTAAAAATGCCTGTGTTTTAGATAGGTTTCAATTCATCCAGGCATGAAATGGAGCATTTTATTTTGAACTGTATGAGGCAAAAGCCGTGAGTTAAGCCAATAGAAAATTCTTCAGATTTTCCTTTTTGCTGAAAAGAAAATATATAGCTTTCATTTGATTCTCTTTTGTTGTTCTGTTTTGCTATTTGGCTCCAGAATTGAAATCTCCATACTGAGAGTGATTTTCAGATGCTGTCGTACAAAGCGGCTAGGAGTTTTTGATGGGGATGTCTTTGCCACGTAGGGCTTAGTTCTGGGAATGTTTTCTGTACTCTGCAGCTCTTGGTCACGAAAAGCTGCTTATCACTGCCCCCAGTTTTTCCCGACACCCATTTCTGTGTATATACCCATTTTCCTGATACCCGTTTCTCATAAGCGCTGTCTCTGGCTGTGCAGGTCCCTGGGAGCTCTGTGTTCCTGTGTGCTGGTTGCTACCTGCTCTCTCCTGCAGCCAGCCCCAGGAGGTGTCTTTCAGTCTGCTGTGCTTCTCTACTTCCCAGTTCTTTGCGCCATCCGTCTAATTTTTCGTGTTCTTAATTACAGTGGCTGTTACTGGCTAGAAGCTAAGCAGAGGCCCTACCCCTGCAGGCCCATTCCCAGCCATCAGGTTACTGTTAGGGGCAGTTATATCTATGCATTTCTATCATTCTTTTAAGCACATTATTCCTTAAGTTCTTTGCCTGTGTCTGCTCTCCTGTGCTCATCTGTTGTTTTTTTTCCCCCTGCCCTTTTTGAAGTTAGGAACGAGACATATTTTGGAAACTATGCAGGCTGCAGGGCATCGTATCAACACGCTGTTTCTCTGTGGTGGGCTGAGCAAGAACCCCCTCTTTGTGCAGATGCACGCTGACATTACTGGTAAGTTAGAGGAAGTGGGGGGAAAGGAGTGTGAACTACGTTATTATTTTAGGTGGCTAAATACTTTGTCTTCAGAAAAATAAATGCTTTCTTTATATAGAACTGTATTTTGCTGCTTGGCCAAAAATTGTATGATGAAATGTTGCTTCCTGGAAGACTGGGTTTCCTGAAATTTAAAGACATTTGAATAACACAGAGACGTGGTGCGAACAAAGCTCCATAATTTGTATTGTTAGAAAACAGACTTCCTAGAGAAACATTGAACATGATATCCAATCTGTAGATCTTACCCTTAAAGGTTTTTCTAAGAAGGTGCAATGGAATTAATATGAAAATTTTGAATGGAACTACTGTGTATACACACATGCTTTTCACTGTCAGTTTTTAAAAAAAAAATTCCAAACTTTCTATAGAAATGATTCCATTAGTGCGATTACAAGATAGACAAGAATAATACACAGTACATTTTGTGAGCATGTTTCACATAAGACGTGTTGTATTTCTTCCAAAACCTCTATTAGCTTCGCCCTGTTTGAATTCTGTGGGACTTCTCCTGACGCTTCTTGCTCACAGTGGACATTTTATCAACTATATAGAACCTTTTTCTCAGGATTGCTTCAGTGTTTGTATCATTAAAATGATTTAGGGCACAGTTTGTGAATCCTTGCTCCTGCATGGAGTTGCATTTGATTTTTGTAGAATTCCTGATGGATGGAAAGGCCTGTATGTATGGTACTTTACAGGAAGAGGTCTCAGGCTTGCACAATATTTTTAAACTCCCTTTAACCTGCCTGCATTGGATATCTTAGCACACCTGCAAGTCCGTTCAATATGCCTCAAAAAACATGGAAAAAATAGCAAAATTGAGTTTAAAGGACTTCAGCGAAAGTTTGAATGATGTATATTTTGGGTATATTTYAACTTAAGACCAGTTGAACTGTCATGAATGAAGTTAAGGCTCAGATTTGGGGCATTTGGTATGAAGATCTGACTTGCCCTAACATCAGACCATACTTCATAACCTTGAATCAGGAAGGAAGATGAAAATACGCTTTTTGTAATTACCTGAAGAAAAAACAGAAATGGAGAAGCAAATAGCATAATAGCCATTGACCTAAAATTCACTAAATACATTGTTGTCAGAGTAGCACTTTCTTTTTATGAAAAATGTTGTTGTCAAGTGCACACCTTTCCTTGTATAACTCAGATGTTTTAGGTGAATTTCAGCTGCATGTAGAGTTGTGATGGTGGCTCATGATGTTTAAAATAAAAGATCTGTGAAGAGGTATTCTGATTAAAATGTAATCAGGAGTCCTTTGACTGTAACTAATGGCCAAGTACAATTCAGTATGAAAAGGTCTTTTTGCAGCCTGTAGTTCTCCCCCATTTGTACAATCAGTGACTGACAAGGGATGTCAGAGTTCATCTAACTGAAATGCTCTTGGTTGTGTTGAGCTCATTAGAGCCTATCAGATAAAATAACTGACATTCCAGGATCAATCCCCCATTCTTTCACGAAAAGAAAAAATCTGAATATATTATTGTTAGCTGGAAATGCCCATGACTCAGTCATGCAGACGTCCAATAGATAATTTTGCAGGCCACTTAGAAAGTGTCTTGATTGTGGTGTTTGCCTGGTAAGAATCCTCTATGTGTTCTGATGATGCGGGAAATGGGCAGTGAATTCTAGAGCATGCTGAAAATTGTCTAGTGCTTCAAAGCCTGGCAAACACCCCAAGTAGCTGTAAGCTTTAGTTTTAGATTATCTACCTGTGTTYGAAGCTGACCCAATTCCTGAGCTGTGGGTCCATCGTAAGAGGAGGAATGCTGAGGTGACTGATCCTACACCAGTATTTTTAAGATGGACTCATTTGGTCTCAGTTCAGAGCAGTTTAAGGGATGGTGTAACTACACCAGTTTTGCTTTGCTGTTAGTAGTCGTTCCAGCAATCAAACAGCAAGCCCTCACTGCATCCACCTTCTTTCCCTGACATTCTGTCTGTGCTAACTAGAGGGAGAAGTGGCAGAAAGGCCGCTGTGACAGCTCTGTGTTGCTGAAAACTGATGGCAAGCAGCTTTAYGCTGGTGGAACAGCGCAAAGTTGGCATAAGGTGCCTGGATGCCTGGGATGCTAGGTGAATCTGCTTTGTATTAATAACTGTTTCTTGTAATAATTGTTTCTTGTATTAATAACTTTATTCCCCATTTTGAAAAGTGTCTGTTTGTCTTTTCTGAGGGAAAGGCTCTCTAGGAGAAGTTCGTGGCTCGCTGGTCTCAGTGAGAGATCCTCTTCCAAATTTCAGCTCTTTCTAATTGTACAGTTGGCTCTGAGGAGCAGTGCTTCTTTTTTGAGTGATATCGTTGGGACTATTCACAGAAGGAAGTCCATCTCCCAGCAATGTGTTTGCATCCTCAGTCATCGAATGAAATTATCTCAGTAATGGAAATGTGCACACATGCCAAATACTGTAGGAATATTAAATTCTTTGGCTTAGTGACGGTGAACATCTAATGTGTAGCTAGAAAAGTAGTTAGACTGATGCTATTATTTTAGTTTTTTTAAGGAGAATTAAGAAAGCAGGTGACTTTTATTTGTTTATTCTCTTTTTCCTGCTGTTTTTACAGTAAAATACAGATCTTAGAAAATTTTTTGTGAACTGAGGGAAAGTATGTTCATGATACTACCCATGGTAATGAAACTTAATTTGTGTAGAAAGCAGTTAGTATTTTAATTCTCCTTCAAAATATATAGTGAGTTTGTTTGTTTTTCTGGGATTTTAATCTCCTTTTCATGTGTCTTGTGAAATTTGGAAGACAAGACTTCTATGATTTAATGCATAGCTTATGAAAGCTTACTGCTCATATTTTTATGTCTTCCAGCAAAAACAGACTGACTTTGTTGATTATATATTTAAAAAACAAACTCAAAACAAACTCTTTTCTATGCATTACAAAAGAAACAAAAAGGTTACCACCCTATTTTCCCCTCCAGGTCACCTTTCAATAGGTGGTGGGTTTGTAGGGTGTGGGTAACAGGTTTATACCAGGCTGTTTGAGATAAGTAGCTGTTGTCAAAGATCTGGGGGGGTTGTTCTTTGTACGTTTTCTGTTCTGCCTGAATATTTTGCTGAAATTATTTTATTTAAATTCTGCATTTTTCTTGAAGCCTGGAACCACAGAGCAGAGATATTTGCAGTAGTCTACAATAGAAGTKTAGCTCCGAGTGGAGTTGTGAACTTGGTTTCCAAGTCAAGTCCTTTTTCCTTTCTTTTTTCTTTGTATTTTTTTGCTTTAATTATTTAGTCTGCTGTTAGTGCTGCACTGCTTCGTTCTTCCTAACAGAGGCATGGCTTTTTCTTCTATAGGCAAGCCTGTTGTCCTGTCCAAAGAAGTGGAGTCTGTTTTGGTGGGTGCTGCTATTCTTGGAGCTTGTGCTTCTGGAGATTTTGCATCTATACAGGTATGCAGTACCTGGATTTCTTTCTGTTTTATAACCTTTTACACTTTGCGGTTTGGCACCATGCACAGACTTTAATTTAAATGGAAAAGTTGGTACCTTCTGCACAGCCAGACAAGTGCCAGCATCACATGCATCATTTCCTCTCCACCCCCTTTTTAACYCCATATGTTACCTAGGTGTATTGAAGATTTATTTGTGATGGTGGGGACATGCAAGTGTAAGCTGCTGTCTGTGAAATTAGGCTATGTAATTTTACAGGCAAACAAGGGAGTTTGGGAAGGTCTTGATAAGAAGGTCAGACTTTCATCTCAGTTATAATATTTATCCTACTTTGATTCCTTCGTACTGAGGAATCTTAGACATAAGAAACAACATAGTAATATTTACGCAGTAAAAAAATGACACACTTATAGCTCTTGTTTGGCCCACAGTGAATGTAGAGTTAGTAATGAGGATAGAACTTAATGCTTATTCTTGTTATTTTAATCCATTAACAATTCTAAAAGTAGCGGTAAGGCTTTTATCTTCAGTGGATCAGCCAGAGCATGACTTAGTTGCATTTATGTAAGCAACAGTAATACACAGAGAACTGAAGAAGGGCTTATATGCCCCAGATCTTATCTATTTTCCCACCTGTCAATTCGGCTAATAAAAGGCATTTCTTCTCCTCATGTTACGCATAAGAACTAAACACTACATTGCAATCCATTTATACAAAATCATTTTTCAAGACGGTCTCTAGATGCATTTTTCTCTCTAACATCAGGCACAGATTTTTGTAGATGAAATTTTGAACTAAAACTTAACTGAATGTACTTTCTGAATAATGGGTGATCTTCTCAGCCTGGTTAAATTGATGCAATACCATGGGAATCAATAAACAGATGAACATCAATTGAGCAACTGGCGCATGTTTGGAATTTTTCCAAATGTGAAAGGGAATTTGAATGTTCTGCAAAGCAATATAGATTAGCAGGAAGAGTAGTTTTCTTTCATTGGAATTGTTCCATTAAAATTATTCCCATTGCAACAAACATTGTACAATGTAATGTCTCTGCATTTAATAATTATAGTGCTTGTAACTAAAACTTGATCTTTTTGATGAATGTAATTGATTTCAGTAGCAGCTTTTGGTTACAGGACTTCAGGTTTAATTCCTACTCCTCTGTTAATCTTTTGCGTATCTTCTGCCTGCAAATACACAGATATTTTGTTCCAAGTTTAAGATTTTTTGCACTATAATGCAGTAAGTGAGCACCTCAAAACTGTTTTTATTAAGTCTGTCCTTATAACGCTTATAAAAATCTAATGCTGCAGAATTTTATCTAATGTGTTTTTATATTATTTTGGTATGTTCATTTACATTTATTTTTTATCCCTACCCTTCTATACCAAAATATTTCAGAAGCATATCCAAGAATGTCAGAACAGATATATATTTTGCACCTATGTACATACATATCGGTCAGCATAGCATGCTCCTTCGGAAATCTTTTTCAGTGAAACTAGATCCTTTGAGCCAGTTGTGTCAGAGATTTTTTAATTTAAAGAGTGTTTGCTCTTTTACTGTTGTGATGTGTCAGGAGGTTCCTACCTCCTGGCTTATAGGAATGTTTTGTGGCTTGTCATAAGTACAGTGTAGGCTCTATGGATCTTCCTGGGCTAAACTTTATTAATTGCTTACCCGTGACTGCTGGGAACAGGACTTGAGGACTCGTTATGCTCCCTTCCCATCTTTGCTTCAACCAGAGAGGTTAATATAAGTACACAAAGAAAAAGAATAAATATAAATTTGAATCCAGTGCCTCAGCACTGCGTATGGAGTCTGATTTCCCAAATGCAGCCTCTGCCTTTTTCAGTTCTTCAGCAGCTACCTGTGGAAGGCCTGACCCAGGGTTTGTGCTAGTCAGCAGGAATGTTTCCCTTCATTTCACGGAGTTACAGATCAAGCCCATATACTTCCTTGGAGTATCTCTGCAAAAGAAAAGGGGAAACTAGTTTGAAGACTATTATATTATAAATGTCACTGGGCATTTGTACCATGTTCCATTCTATCATACTGGCTGTGGTGGTCACTGGGAGCTGGGTGAGGCCCGGAATCCGATCCTGGATACTAGAACATTTCTGCAGTGGGAAGGAACCACTCACTAGAGGTTTTGACTTAGTAGAAGATTGTTGTTAAAGAGGTGCCACCTATGGCAATACCACTTGTATCAGGCAGCAAACCATTAGATTCTGTAAAAATATTTTTAAAAGAAGTCAGATCAAGAAAAAAGAAACTCTGTAGGTGTCTTTTGGGAGGGAGGGAAGAAAATATATATCTTGCACTGCAGTTCAATAGAGCTCTCTTACATTTATTTTTCTAACAAATCTTCCAAAACAGATATTTCTTAGAGATGCTGCTGCAAAAATTCAGTATCATTGCAGTCTTTGCAAGTAATAGAAGTTACTATCTGTTCTCCAGTCGATGGTTTGTGCTTATTTAATGTGCCTTTCAAAGGTCTTTGCTCAGTCTAACAGCAAAGGAGAAAATTGTGTTTTTTATACCAATAACCTCATAGCTCTGTTTATTTGAAGAGGGATCTTTATTGTATTTGTCCCAGTGATTTTGGTCACATTTCTCAGAATGATTTTTGGGTATTTCCACTTCTCAATGYCAAATCAAAATGCTTAAAAGCTATATGGTTTTCATGGGTTGGCCATTCTCCATTTTCTAGAACTCAGACCTCTTTAGGGAAGCTCAAAAACAGCACCCAAAACCAAGATCCCTCAAAATCACCTCGGATGATCTTAGTGCAGCTCTAACATGCTCTGCTAACAGAAATACCGGCTGTTAAAAAGACATGTAAAATCCARTAGTGATAAGCAATAGTACTAGTGCTGCCAAGCTTCTGCCCAGGAATCCCATACAGAAATGTGTGCATGTGTGCAGTGAGGCTGATGCTTCCGGGAGCTGGTGAGCCTGTTGAGCAGGGCTGTTCTTGTATCTGTGCAGTAAATCAGAWGCTTTAGGGATATAATGTACAGGAAGTGTTACAGTTGACTTGCCCGTGCTGTCGGTGTTGGGGTTTTTTGGGCATAGGGCAACCAAGTCAGAGCCGCAGCTCCAGCAGTCTACTGTTCACTCAGAAAAATTTGGGCACCCAGAGAAGATCCTCAAAATCTGTCAGGGCTTCTCAGTAGGGAAAAAAGATGAGTCATCTAGGGAAGACCCAAAGATATGTTAACCTTACACAGTAATTAGAGTTAGAGGCTATTTAGATTAACAGTTGGGAAATGCGTTGGAACTGGCTGGTGTTTCCTTAGGGATGATGCGTCTGAATGTGCYGTTACTCCCATACTTCTGTACTATGGCGATCCTTAATCCTGTGGCATCCCAACACTGGGATCTGGAACTGGGGTATAGTGTGCTTCAGAGACAGATGCACTGGAGGATCATTGCTCCACAGGACAGGGAGCTGACTTACCTACATACATACCACTGCATGATGAACCTGATCGAAGTACATGTGAAACAACAGGATTCTCACTCTTCACTTTCTTGGGCAATTGGTCATAATGCCTGGAACAGTAAAGAGCTTTTCCTGTATCCTTTCATATCCCTAAATAAGTTTCTTCTCACAAAGAACCGAGCTCTAGCCTACCTCCTGTTTCCTTTCCCTTTATATATATGTTGTACAGCAGTGGCTGTTTGCAGGATGCAATATTTTCTTCTTAATTCTCATATCTTTTTATTCTTATTTTAAATGATTTGCCAAGTAAAGGAGACTTGCATGATCTTTGTTGACCACATCTGTATTAGTAACAAAATTTTCAGTATCCTGAACTTTGCAAATAAATGTTGGAAATGCAGGTTACTGCAGTATTTGTAACCATGCAGGTTAATTTGCTAGATTCTAGTGTGTTTTTAAAAGCTTCAAGCCCCTTGAAACTGCAATTTCATCTTTAGGTAATTCTACCGTGGAAAGATTTATAACCTCCATCTCTCATGCCTGGTCACCATATGTTGTTCCTTCAAAGAATGTTGACTTCCCTATTTTCCTCTTCATTTACCCTCTCTGCATTTTTCTTCTCTGTGGTAAAAGAGAATTAAAACAATTGGTCTATCCAGAAAGAAAAAAAGGATGTGCAGTGAGATGAGAATTATTTCCCATTTCATCTTTCGGTTATTTAATCTCTAGAATCTCCTGAGAGGGGAGAAAATCTGAATTTCTTCTTGCAATTTGGTTTATCTTTCATTTGTCCCTTCTACACCTTTTCATTTTAGTGGGTTGTTATGTCCTGATGTTGTACCTATGAACTGTAACAGTGCCTAACCTGGGCCAGCACTGACACAGAAGACAGTGCACTGTAAAGTTGCATGACATGAGGATTTTGAAATATATACCATATTTGGGGGTTTGGGATATTTGAAATATATACTGYATTCAGTGGAATAACCTTAACATTACTGATTTAAATGGGTCAATTTATTGGTTCTAGCCATTTCTTTCTTGCTGAGCAGCAGGATCCTGGTCTTCTATGTGATTGTTTCTGTAGTAAAAATATAGTTTCCGGTTTAGCAAGCCAGCAATTCCTTCTCAGTAAAAATGTTCAATAAATAAATGTCAAAGTTTCCAGTATATCCTCATTACTCTGCTTCACTTGTATGTAATTGAAAATGGGAAGAAGGTGCTGTTTGATTTGGCAGCCATCCAGCTCTTTTTTTTTTGGGGGGGGGGGGGAACCTACTCTTTGGGATAAAGTTGTGCGCTAGGGAACAGGATTATTGCCTTATAAAATTCTGCAGCCCACTGACTATTCCTTAATTGCATATTAAAACCATTAATAAGATTACCTGTATGAAATCAAATTACCAGATTTATCTTGGATTTGGTTATCTTCAAGTGGGACAGTATTACTGGCCAATATGGAAGAGAAGAATCTTCATATGGTTTGTTAGAATACATTTTACTAGTAGCTTTCTGTAGTCAACTTCCTGCAATGATTTTGGGTATAAAACATCGACAACCAGTTGGACTGGTTTTCTTTCCTCCTCGGAGTCCTTCCGTAGGACCTCATCTTACACTGACACTGTTTTCAGCCTCATGAACATTTTGATAGTCCTTAGCAGAACAGTGAGTGTTACCAACAAAGAAATAATGAGTACCAAAAAGTAGGTAGCTGTGGTGATGGTGGTGTCCTGTTATGTGGAGTGGCTTAGATGTACAACAGCGTGTGTATTTAGCAACAGGTATGGATGTGTATCAACAGCCCAATCTGTGATGTGCATCTTTGTGAGTGTTTAGTTGTGTGTGCAGTATAGTGTGTGGGTGTGTGATGGTTTGTGTCTCTACCTCTTTCCCCCTTGTTCCCCATCAGTTTGCATATATACTCCTTGCATATGTCCACTTCATCTTACTGGTTGGGGCCAGATTCCCTTCTAAAATAGGTACTAGTATTCTAGCAATATGTTGTTCCTCTTTAGAAAGACCGGTAGTGTCTTTTCCTACGTAGGAGGAATGCTACTTTCCAGAAGAGCAGCACTCCCACCCAGAGAGAAGCTGGAAGCTCTTCCACCTTGTGGTACCCTCTTGGTGAGAACTGCTGACCAGAGTGCTCACTGCAATGTATCAGTCACTGATCAGTCCCACAAGTGCAGCTGAGACACCCATGCGCAGGAGCACTTTGGAGTCAAGAATGGGCTCTTTTACCAGGGAGATGGACAGGAAAATCCCTTTTCTTCCCATGACTTCTCAGACCTTTGCTGCATTTGATTCAGCACTAATATTATAGCTTTGGATTGGATGTCACTGTTGTTGTGGCATGAACATGACCTCAGCTGTTCAGTTAGAGGCAAATGTGGGCTGTGAGACAACAGAGAGGTCTTTTATTTTTCTATGCTTCTTTCCTGTGAGTTATTCTAGAAAACAAGGACTATAAGATTTTTCAGGTATAAAATTGACTTTTAAGGGAAGTGTAATCTTTTCTTTGTTGGCTTTGATTGTTATGCAATTTGCTGATACATATTAGAAAAAATGGGGAAAAGCCTTTTTCTTTATTGTATTTATAAAGGGGATTGGAGGTATACAAAAATGATCTATATTCTGTAGAAAGAGATGTTGGTTAATTACCTAACATATATTAGCAGAATTGTTTAAGCAGCAGTTGTAGTTGAGCAAGTGAACTACCCCTTATGTGTGATTTACATCTTCTGAAGCAGCCCCAGAAGCTGTATGGATAAAGGTCCTCTGAGTTGCCTTCAGGATAAAAGACAGAGTCCTTATATCTCCTTCATAGTTATTGCATACAGGGGTTTGAAGTTATGATGATGCAGTTGAAATGATTCACTTACAAGTCTGTACTAAAGGAACTTGAAAAAGTTTTGTTTGCGCACTGTTTGGATATGCTTAGTTTAGTGGACATTCTCTCTCAATTGGCCAAGGAAGTTGTTGGGTGGTATAGCATAGATGGTAAAAAAAAAAAAAAAAAAAAAAAAAAGAACTCCCCCCCCCACACACACACAAAACCCCCCACACAGTTAACAGGATTTATGCAGATCAGTCTGGAAGAACATACTATACTCAGTTTATTCACCTCCTAACAATGAAGATGTAATAGAAGATCATGAATATAAAAAAGTTTGTTTTTCTTTAGTACAACACAGTTAATCCAAAATCTAGGTAAGGGACCAACTGGTGATTCTGAATGGACAGCATTTTGTGAGAACACCCATAAATAGTATTGGTACCTGATACATTTCTCTGCTGGCAGAACTGGAGGTGTTTACGCTGTTTTCACTTCTGAACCAGGATGTCAGTGGTGTAAATCTGATCCTCTATTCCTCTTCCAAAGCATTACCTGTCAGCTCGTGGATTGACATTAACACAAATGTTCTTGCTGATTTCCATATTTTCAAAAGAAAGAACCAAGTGAAAGATCAGGGAGGGGATAGTTTTTCCCTTAGAAATGTTAATAACTTGGGAAATCAAAAGAGGAAATAAAATTACTTCTCCCTGTTGAGTTAAGGAATGTTGCCTTCCCTTGTCTCATTAAAAATTTAAAGCACTCTTGTTTTTAAGCAGGGTGAATTAGTAATTAAGTGCTATAATCAAGTTATGTAAACATAATATTGAAGGAGAAAAGCAAATTAATCATTTTGCTGGCTTGCTTTACCCAATTAATGCACCTTTTACTAAAGGGCTTCCTGTTGTGTTGGGATTTTTTTTTCTCCTATTTCTTTAATCAGAGGATTTTGGAAAGGCAGAGGACAGAGATGGTGGTTCTTAGGCATCATGCTGTACACAGCAGTGTGTTGAGGTGCTGTGAGCTTGCCTTCCTTTTCTTCAAGAGCTCCAAATTTGAACATTTACAGTTTGAGTCCATGGTTCAGTGGAGGCCATCGTTGGGCAGGGTTGGGTGACATCTTTTGCCTTTCGAAGTAGTGTAGTGGCTGGGTATGGTCTCTTTATGTAAGTGATTTTTTTTTTTATTTCTTCAAGGATATGTAAATAATCAGTCTCTATTGACAGGACATGTACTCTGTAAAAAAATTACTTTAATTTTCAGTGCGTAACTTATATACCTATTCTTAGAGTCAGCATTCTAGGGGTGGAAACAGCTGAGTCTTCGCAGTCCATTCCTTTGTTGTTCTCTCAGTTCTGACTGTCAGCAAAGTTATCAAGGGATGTCATGGACAGTTCGTGATGCGGACTCTAYGGCTCACAAAGAACCAGACAAACACTGTTAGTCTTTTCCATATAAGCATCTAAGGTGGTAGATGGCTGCAGAATACATTTGCAGCTACCAAGCCTGAACTCAAATCAATGACTCAGCAGTAGAACAACTCTATCCCTTTACCTCTTTCCTTGGTATTTTGACATTGAAATATGTCTTTGCCTAAGTGAAAGGTGTTTTTTTTCTTGCATAAAGAAGTTAGATTCAATATGGCAGGCATGAAACCACCAAGATACTGGCAATGCCTCTGGCTTTTGTATAGAGTCAGCTGCCTTCTTACCAGAAATCTTTAGAGAAATATAGATGAGAGAGAAAAATTAAAAGGCAGCGATTTGGTGGCCACTGTCCAGTTCCTTGTGGCCTAGTGTTTATGGTACAGAGAGTGCCTTTTTAGTTAGCATATTTTGGCCTTACTGTCAAAAGTCTTAGCAGTAAGAGTAAAAAGTGGATGACTCAGAACTACTCTTTTGCCCTAAGGATGATCCTTCTGTATTAAAGCTGAGAAATATAAATGCTCATCTGTCCCTGCCAAGCACAGAATGAGCTTTTAGTCAGTTTGAGAGTTTTCAGTGTGAATTTTTTTCACTTTTCAAAAGCCGCAATAAATATAGGGAAGCATTTCTATTTTCTTTCAGCTGACTTCAGTGGACGGTATTTACATATGGTTGGAAATCTTCTCTTGGTAGGAGTTTAATCATATATACAGGCACCACCACTTAGCGAGTCAAACAGCTGAGATGTGGTTGTAGCTGATAGCATGATGCTTTCACAAAAGTGCTAAGAAAAGTACCCTCTGTCTTGTTGCTGTTTACTGACATACGATACTGGTTGACATCTGTTGCCCTTCTCATTTGAGGTCTGTTTGCTTTACTAACTTTAACATTTCCACATTGCTATGCTGCTGAAGTGAAGATACGCAAATCTCCTTGGAGTGTCCAAGGTCCTTTTATGAGAAGCAGAGTTGCCATCATTTGATCTCATCCTCCTGGCCTCTTTTTATACTGGAGTTGAGAGAAAGAACCCCACTGCTTTTAATTATTCTTGGTGAAATGGTATGTCTGATGTTATAGGTTGTCATACATTTGATGTATTATCAGATTGGTACGTGCTGTACAGTAGTGTTTGGTTCATTGTCACTTGAGATRATTTGTAGTCATTTTATGTCACTTGAAATTATTACAGGTAAAAAACTTGTCTAATAAAATTTCAAAGTTTGTTGTAGTGTGTCATATAGCTACTAAAAAGACAGATGATCTTAGTCCRTAATCAAAATGTCATATTCTCAGTTAATGTAAATCAGCGTTGATCCAGGATTTCAGTGAGTGACACCAGTTTATTCCACTGCCTCGATCCACTCATGCTCTTAGGTACGTCATTGAACTTTTAAGTAGGCAAGAAGTTCAGCTGAAGATAAGCAGGACTACCCATGTGGTGAAGTACTTTACTGGATCAGAGCCCAAACAGGAATCTGACACACAGCTCACTTGTAGATGACACATCTTGAAATGATAAAGGCTATTTGGGCTCTTGCAATTGGTTCACATTATTACCCGTTCACAAATGAGTTGTGGATACTGTAGGTAATAGGATAAAAAGGCAGTGTCTTTTGTTCAGTGCTGTTGTTTTCTGGAAACTTAGAATGCTCCATTTTAAGCGCCATCCAACACAAACGTTCAGATTTGGAATTTCTTAGTAACACTTTAACGGACAAAGAAAGGCAGCTGCAGTAACTCAGTGTAATATATTGACTATGACAGAACTGTACCTATTTACATTAGCTGAGTATCTGGCACAGAAGTATTGAAGTTGGAGGCAACAGTCTCAGCAATACAATACTTAAAGATGTGACCATACCATTTTTTTGAAAGCAGGTGTTTAAAGAAATATGACACTCATGAAATAAAATGAAATGTGGTGTTCTGTTTGGATATCAGTGAAAAGGGGATGTGGTACTGTGTGTTGGGAGTATCAGTGTGACTTCCCTGTTTATTAATTCTGTCTGAGATTAGTCATAAAGATTTTACTACTTTTTTCTTACATTTATGAGGACGGACGAGGCAATGAAGACCTTTCAGAATGCTCAAATGACTCAAGAGGTCTATTTAATCCTCTGTCTTTAAGTTGAAGATGCAGCCAGCTATTTACATTGGTATAGCTACATTGACTTCACCTGAGTTCTAGATCTTATGTACATAATTACCATATTAGAAGCCACATATAAGTAAATAAAATCTTTTCTGTCTGTAGGTTCAACACTTAGTTTGTCATGCCTCTTAGTTTTCAATAAACTCACATAAGCGGATGTTGGCATACCATAGAGTTAGTCTTGTGTTAATCTGCAAAAGGTTTGCAGATTACTAAACCAATAGTTTGTGCTTAGTAAACCAATAGTAGTATTTTCATCTGATAATAAGTCCAAGACCTGGAAAGCAGAAGAAAAAATACTGGCCAGAATAGCTCAGATTCTGCTGCTGTGTATTTTTGTAACGTACCATGAACTGACTATGGTGGAGTTCATGTAAGGAGTTGTACAATTAGCTGTTTCTTTTTCAAACAGACTAAGATTCAGGATCAGCTTTTAAAAGAAGTTGCTTAATAATATCATTACCTAACAGTTATTCTAGCTTGCTGGCCTTGTCTTTTCCTGAGGAAAACCATAAATATGAGGAAACTGTAAATGTGTCTTTATAGGAGATGTTTTCTTTAAAATGTACAGTGATCCATCTCCGTTCTATTTTAAGGCCAGATTCTACCCACATATTCAGAGACATAGCTGAAGTCATTTGGACCTTGGACCCCCTTCTGGCCAGGCCATTTAGGCAGGGAAAAGTGTTATAGCAATATTTTATAGGAAGGATGAGTACAAAGGAGGATACTACAGATCCTTTGCATCTGTCAGTAGACAATGAGGTCCTTTTCAGAGTGTGTCTTGCTTAAATGATGTTCAGGATGTCAAATAAGTTAAAGTCTCTCTGCCCTCGCTTCTTCAATAGCTGAGCAGAACAACCTTCAAGTTATGCACTAGAGAACTGGAAACTCAATCTGGCTACATTGTGAGATTAATTTTCCATCTGGGATTTGAACTCTTGCTATGTCGGCACAGGGGATCAGGCTGTTCTGAAGGGAAGCACAAGCATGTAGAGCCACAGTGCTAGCTGTCTGAAATGCTTGAGGTTTTTTAAAATACATTTTTCAAAGGACATCATGATCACTTAGTCGCAGGATTTGATGCCAGTAGTATGTATCACCAGGACATACTTTTGCCCACCCTATATCTGAAGAAGTTTGATACCTTACATGTACAATTTTTGTCCTTTCACCTAAAGATGTCTGGAAGGTTTTATTTCTCAAAATTTATCCTATCTGTATAGTTTAACAAGACTCTGTTTACTGCAGTATCTAGACATTTCAGATACTTTACATTTTACTGTGGTTAACAGTAAATAGATTCTTCTTTATTCACTTTTATGTAATCATGGATCTGAAATAATAGCGGAGAGAGCCCATAACCTTTATCACTTTTATTAGCAATAAAAGCTAGTTGTTTTACTAGAATTTTGTCTTTGCTCATTCTCAGAATTGGAATCCAGCTCATTCTCCTTTCTTTGTTCAAATAAACCATGTATTTCCATCGGTTTTTGTTTCCTTGGTTTCTTAGATATAAACATCTAACAACCATTCCAAACCCTTGTCTTCTTTCTTATTCTGAAGCAACCTTTCACACTCCCAGTCAGTGCTTAAATGTTTCTGAGACATTTTGGTATTAGAAATTGGACAGTGACATGTAGAGAGGATCCATATGAAATTGGTTGATGGTTCTGATTTGTTTTTATTGGGACAAGCGTCCACATAAAGATTAGCAAGACCATAATTGTCACTCTTGAGGGAAAAATAAGCAGAAGGGCTAACCACTAACTAGGCAGGGAGAAGCGTAAGCTGTAGATTTTTACAGAGATATTTCTCTAGATGAGGATTGAGAAACACTCAGAGAACATGAATAAGGAGGACTGCTGTGCCCATATCTTGCTATTTCTTATGAGTGTATAAGCAGAGAAAGTGAGCTGGATTGTCATCTTTCACAAGTGCTGTTTTTAGCTAAGAATAATTTATAGTGAATGCAATCAATGTGTAAATACTCTTAGGGGTTGTATTCCCTACAGCATTACTAACCTTCAGTACATAAATACAGGCTGACCGAGGTAGGGCCTGTTTGCGGGAGCACCTGCTATAAATTGCTGTTTTCCACACAGATCCCAGATGGTCTTTTACCTGGACTTCTGGGAAGGCATGTGGATGTGGAGGCTGTGGTGGCGGCACATGATAGCGTTCTGTCAAGGAACAGGGTAAAGCGATGTGGCAATGCATTCCTCCCCAAGCAGACCGAGGGATGCTTAAATCTCACCTGTACGGCTGTGTCACGTCTTTGGAGCTCTGCAAGTGTAACTGTCCTTAGGTGACCCTCCAAGGGAGAACACTCTGGAAAATAAAACAACTTCTAATCAGTATTTTTCCTCTGAAGAATCTCTCTAGGACAAGAATATGTGTGGAGGGCAGTACCGTCACCCAACCCAATCGCTCCCTCCCAAAACTGCAGGGTGGAGGGCGATAATGTAATGTATCACATTTGGACGGTCCCTTCGTTGCAAAGCTCTGTAGCGCAGAAATGAGTTAACGACCTTGGATATGTTCAGCAAAATATTGCCACTTTGTGTCAGACTCCTTTTGCCTTCAAAGTATCTGCTAAAACTTGATTTTTGCCAGATTTTCCCAGACTAGTGTCCCCTTTATGTTGTCATCAGTTATTTCTGTTAACTGTAAGAAGTTTAGGTATTGCATCCTGTATCTTTAGAATAGGCTGTGGGAAGCTGTGCTTGAGTGTCTTACAGCTGATAAATGGGATATGTGTTAGCCTCTAGGTTGGAAGCTGGCACTTAGCTTAGGTGAAAGAAATGAATAATGGCCCTAAAGATGCTAAGTTGTTCGAAGCCCCTCTAATAACATGGGGTCTTCTTGTGATGAGCTATTCTCACTTTCTGCGACTGTTTGGTGTAAGAGCTTTGTATATGCAAGCACATTACTCATTAGTTACTGGTCCTGGTTGTAAGGTTGTTTAATTTTGCAATAGTCCCATCTAAGGGATGATTCTTGTATTGCATGAAAGGGAGACTTTGCTTTTGCATTTTCTCTGTATGACTGTGCCCCATGGAAACATTGGATAGCCAGCACTTTTGCTATAAAGACACAAAATGCCAAGCTTGTGGCTCTGTGGATATGGAAGTTCCTTTGATCTCAGAGAAGAACTAGAGAACCAGACATGGAAAGATAATAAAAGAAACATGAGACAGAAGAAGATAGGTGTGACGGAGAATGGGACTTTCCTTTTTTGGCATTAAATCCCCACCATCTTCACCATTTCCCTCTCCCTCCCTCCCTACTTCCACTCTCATGGTGTTTATTCCTCCCTTTTGCATTCGTTCCTTCTTCCTGTTCCTCTTCTGTTTCATTTTTTCACTTTCTTCATCTGTTGATTCTTCCTTTCCTCTTCTTCTATTTCATCTTACTCCTCTTCTTTTGTTCTCTCTCTCACTTTCTTGCTCTTTCCATATTTTAGCCCTTTGCTTCTGTCCTCACGTAACAAAAGTGGCAAAGGGGAACGGATGGTTCATGGCCGTTCAGTGTGCTGATTCCTCAGGTCTGCTCTCGAGGCTGTAGTACTTTGGTCAGGCCTTGTGCTACAAGGTACCCTATTCTGTACAAGGTGTGAGGTTTGGGTACGGCTTATTCACACAGCACTGGTTGGGCTRTGCCAGATTTATGATGGCATTGATTACAATGTTAAAAGAAACTGCCCTTCCTTAGCCAGAGGAGTACAGAATTGTAAATGCCCGTGTTTCCTACGTGAAACGAAGGGCTCTGGCTGGGGGAGCCGGCTGCCTCGGTTAGCTGTTCGCGGTCTGAAAATGACAAGCCTTTAAAAGCAAGGAGCCAGAAAAAGCCATTTGTATTAAAACAAACTCTGTCATGAGTCATTTCACTTCTTTTTCTCTTACACACATAGTTTATGTCTCAGACCTTCTAAGGCCCAAGTAACATCTGATACTCTTTAGGCTGAGCCGGCTCTAATATGAGTGGGTTCCTGCTTCCACTTACAGTGTACGACTTAGATCTCTGTTTAGTTTGCGTCTTGTGTTTACAGGCTGTAACTATTACTTACTTGTCATTTTTATGGCGATAGACAAGATTGTTGTCCATGATTCAGTCCCAGCCATGCTGTTGAATAGTTCAGTGTCCTGAACAGCGACGGAGAGAAACCGGCCCGAGAGGGACCGTTGCTTTTGCCTCCTTCCTTTCTCTCCTGCAGCTTCAGTCCTGCCTAGGGCTGGCGAGAGGCTGGTCGCTGTGGGTGCAGTGGGAGTGGGAGGTTGGACCCCCCGGGCTGGGGTGTAACTTCACAGCCTGCTCTGGTTAAGGAGCACCAGGTATTTGCGTCTCCCTGTAGGGAGATCAGAGGGAGCGGCAGAGGCAGAAACCCTCGGTTCGAACCCCCTCCCCACTCGCTCCGCTCCTTTCCGCGGGGCAGCCCTTCTCCAGCGCCTCAGGCCGACGAACGCGAGTGCGCACGCAGATCCCTGCTGCTTTCCATCCCTCCCTTACCGTTACCTTATTCTACCGATACCAGCCAAGCACTACTCCAGACTTCTCACAGGTTGCTTATCAGCAACATAGGGTTTTTCTTCCCTTTTACTTTAGGAGACTGCACCGAAGTATGCACTATCAGAAAACCTCAGCCTTGCGGGGTTTTTTTCCCCTTTTCTTTTTTTGGACCTCTCTCTTTTTTCTACCCCTCCCTCCTGCTCCCAGGTTTTTGTTTGTTTGTTTAAGTATTTTTACCAGGTGCTTTCAGGGAAGACGGGTAGTAGCAGCTAGAAAATATGAAAGGTGTATTATTTTTCAAGTCTAGTTAACTACTTGCAGCCAAGGCCTATGCAAGCCCAAAAGGGGAATGTGAAACTGCTGAAGGTCAGAACAGCTTTGTCCCGCTCGAGAGCTTACCAGGAAAGTGGTCTGACATCCAGCTTCGTTAGGAAGGGATAACCTCCCAGGCCCGCTGCCAAAAGTGACCTTTCCTTTTTTATGCAGCGTGACTCTTGTTCCCCCTAGTGGCTAATCACACAGGATCTGTTGCACATGAGCGTTTCGTGTGGCTGCATTTGAACTCTTCTGCCAAATTTTCTTCACATCCACATTTTTGCTCTGTTTTGCAACTCTCTCAAGTCTACCTAATGATGGCAATTGCCATTCTTTTGGTTGTGACTTCAGGAAGCAGGACAATATGTTGTGGATAATACTTTACATTTGCTGTGTGAAAACACAGCGATCGGATTTAGGGCTGGGGAGGAGAGGTTTTTCTGCCCGTGCACACTTGATTCCTTCTGCAGCCCTAGCAGTAAGGGGTAAAGTAAAAGGGGTRAAGTAAAGTAAAGGCCTTTCCGTGTTTATCAGCATCTCTGTTCGTGTTGTAGCTCCTCAAGTATGAACAAATCTCAGTCTCCAAAGATGTTAGACACCTCAGATCAGCAGGCTTGTTTAACGTCCTTGAGATAAGAACTGAATTGCCTGGCTTTATGAATCAGACAAATCTCATGTAAGCTATAGTGTAGTATTTCTTAGCAGTAGGGAATAAAAGGCTGTATTTGCCAATGTAGTTCTTACTAGCAGTGTGGTAAGGGGAGATAATGCATATATTGGGTGAATTTTTGCCATCAGCTTTATTACTTCGAAACCAACATAACTCACTGTAGTATCAAGTTCTTCTGAGTTTACTTTGGTATAAATAAGAGTAGAATTTTGCAAATCAGAAAATAATATATGCTACCTGACTTGAAAGTCAAAGTACATGGGTTTTATTCCTGGCTTTGCCRTTGACTCTGTCTATGACTTTGGGCAAGTTGGTTAACTTTGTTGTTCATCCAAGTGATTTGTTAAGCAGATCTAATGATGTTTAAGTATACCATAGGCTGATTTTGTAGTTAAATTAAAGGTGATAGAATGAAAAGTGCAATGAAAATGTATGATGTTATTAATGATGTTAGTCTGGTGGATTAAAACAAGCAAGAATGAAAAAGTCTTTTAACTGCTGACCTATATGCACATAATTGGAAAATCTTCTGACTTCCGCACAGGAAAGTAAAAGCTTACTTTATAACTATAACCAGTTTATTGTGTGTGGTAATTTTCATTACTGTGTATGTAATATGAAAGATGGCTTATGAACTGTGGTATGAATAGGACTCAAAAGTTTATATATTTTTTAATATTAGTATTTACAGTATTCATGACTTTTACGGGTTATGTTATACATTTACAATGAAATGTACTTCATATGCAAAACTCTTGTTTTTAGAAAATATTTGGGCAGGAATAAGGAGACCACATCCTTTAAAGCACAAATTCACTCAAGGTTTATATAGGCAATTTCTTAGGACAACAAAGGCTAATTCAAGATCAGCATTTTTATTCACAGGCTTCCAGCTTTAGGCATCTAATTCTGTATATAATATGTAACTGAGAGGCTGGATACTTGTTTTGCTCAAGTATTGGAGACTTTTGAAAATCAGATGTTGCCCATTCTTGACAACAGTGGGATCAGGATTAGCTCAAACAACAGATGCATATTGCATTGCTGAGCCTTTCTGATCTGTCTCTGAAACTGGTTTGTGACAGGTCCGTAACCCAATGAATGTAATGTAAAACATTCAACAGGATAATAAGACCTCCCTGTTACAACTGTATCCTTTTTCTTGCATGTCTGGGTTGTATTTTTTTAAATTAAATTACTGAGTTCTAGAATGGCCTGCATTCCTTCTATTCCTGTAAATATGAAATGACTGACAGCTTTTCAGTTGCCCATGGTCCTACTGTTTGTTGGAAGAGGAGGGGACAGGATGGGATCCCACCAGATTTTTCACATATTATTCATAGAAAGAAGATTGTTGAGCATGAGACGAGCACTTTCTTTCAAGCACTCTGTTACTGATCTAATCTGATTTTATATAGATCTGCACAAATTATTCTAAGGCAAAAAAAACAAGCCATAGTAGAGCAAGGGGTAAGTGCATTTAGAAAAGTTGTATAGTAAAAATTAGATTTTCATCAGATAAAAGTAATTTAATTTCCTTCCCCCATTCTAGGCTTGTCACAGCCTAAGAAATACCTTTGAACAAAAACTAGCTATTTTTTAGATTTGCTGTATTAAGCAATTTCCACAGTGCAAAATTGCTGCTAATGGGAAAGCGAAACAAATCTGGGATTTTGAGCTAGTGCAGTATTCGTGCGAGTAATTAGCCTGTACAAAAGGAGCATTCATCTTGAAATGATGGATAAGCGCTAAGGACAGAATTGAAAACTGTAAATATGTTAGCACTTTAAGCGAGAGCACAGCTTCAGCACTTGTTAGACTCATCAGCTGCTGTAAACAATATGGATCTTTGAAATGATCTCTGCCCAGATCTCAGCACATTAGATAATGATATAGTTGTTCATTTTTTCTTCTTCTGTTTTTTTTTTTTCCTCCCAGAAAGTACATTCTGCAAAGAATAGGCCCCTGGTCCTGCCAGCACACACACACTTATCTCGCTACATGAGGAGACCCCGTCAGGCCTGCAGAATCGCTGCGGGGAGTAACGAACAAGTCTGCAGAGCTGGGCTCTGCGTTCCTCTGTTTATGCATAAGTCAGGAACAGTATGTACAGCTGCAGCACAACTTTCCTGTCGTGGCTCTGCCTCCACCAAGTCTAGAAGAGGCTCTCTAAGGTCAACCAGGCTCAGCTCACAGTTAGGACGTTTCTTCAAATAAGATTTAGAGTGAGAGTCTGTTCAGGTTGTGGTAGCAGTTTCTCTCGTGCAGCTTTGCAAGGAGTTAACAGTGACTGAGCTGCAACAATGGAGGGTTTCATGTTGTGAAAATGGCATACGATAGAAATTAATTTGAAACCAAGAAATTCCCTTTGCAAAGGACACTATAAAAAGCTTGCATACCACGATAACTTGTAAGCATTCACTGACCTAGTCGAGGTTCTGATTGGTGACCTATAAGTGAAAAGCTCCATGAACCATTTGAGTCTCTGCTATTCATCTCCTCTGTCAGCTTGCTTTCTTTAAATAAAAGGCCAGATCCTCAGCAGCAGGAATTGGCTTAGCTCTTAGGATCAGCTGAACTGTAAAGCACAATGTGTTTTTTCTTCAGTTGTGTCTCATGTTGGCTAAATTTCCCCTCAAAGTGCTTTATATTAATTTAGTGGGGTTATTGATTCCCATGGACTATATGGGAAACTGAGCAACAGAGGGCTTGCATGACTTGGCCAAGATTAAAATTCAGGAGTTGATGTATCCTGCTGCTCTGCCTACAATCACAGAAGTGTGCTGGGAAGAGCTTTCCTCCATCAGTCTTTCAGGAGCAGCGGGTTAGAAATTTCTCAGCAGTGTGAGTGCAGGGGCAAGGGCTGTTTGGAAATAAGAGCCACAGGGTGCAGCTAACTGTGGGTTCCTAATGAAAAGGAAGTGGGGTGGAACAGAGAAGGTCCCTTTGAAAAGAGGAAAGGTGATGAGCTGGGTATTGTAAGGAGAGAAAGCCCCTCCAGAGCGATTCGGTGTTGTTCACCTTTCCCAGAGGTAAAAGGACAGCTCACAAACAAGCTTACAACCCTCCCCCATAGCCAAAATTTGGGGGAGGGAGGGGGGAATCTGTCGAGTGTACTCTCCTCTAAAGATCTAAACTTTAAAGATAACCCCTGGGGCAGGATGGTGCTATATTAGATCTCGGGCTACGAGCCAGCCAAGCTCTGCTACCACTTGATGACTCACTCACACGCTAACTGCACTTTTAATTCTGACTGGTGTGTTTTCACACAGAACCGTCTATTGTTTTGGGCACAGTCAACTACAAAATCTGCTCTTTTTCTATTTGCCACATGAATACAAATGCTTTCTTAGAAGATCTCCTAAGGAAAAAGATGCCTCAGACACCTTTAAAAATTCCTGCTGGCAATGCTGGGTGGCAGGTTTAGGTTTGCTGGTTAAAAAGGTTATGTAATATTACTGCAGTCAAAGGCTGTTTTATGGCTCTGGGCCACATGGTGATTAATAGCCCTTGGTTTAGGTTTTGTATAGAAAAGCAGCAGGCTTGACAGATAGCTAAAGTAGTGAAGAGGGCAGATCCTGACATTTGCCAGCAAGAATGACTACCTTCTTCCCAATGCATTCATGTAGGTTGTTACCTACAGTTCTTTTCTGTGCAAGAAATGTAACTGAAATGCACAAAGATATTGTAAATATAAAGAAGTTTGTACTTACAGAAAAGCTTTGATGGTAAAGGGAACTATATTTACCACTTCCAAGAGGTCTCCAAGAGATACCAGCCAATGTTTATAGCACCAAGGGGAGCAGAACCAGGCAAGTTCACTTCTTGCAAAAGCAGCAGATCAGAAGGAGTTTCCAGGAGTTTCATTTTACTCCCATTTGAGAAAGGCTGATTTCAGCCGTGCAGTCTTTGGAATGTGTGGGATGTGTTCTCCTGCCCTGGCAGCACCTGCAGAGCTYGTTGGGCTGCGTTTCTGATCCATTCAGAGGTTTCCCCCCAGATCTGGTTTACCCAGCGGGCAGCTCGATAAGCAATAGAGGACCAGGCTGGTAAACAACCAGAGCAGGCAAAGTGAGGAGGGAAATGAAGCCACAGCCCCACTGGAAACTGAAAGCGTGTCTGGAACCTACAAAGTGCTGGAGAGTGAATGCATTTGAGAGGGAAGCTGGGAAAGAGCGATGCAGGGAACAAGCAGTGTTTTCRTAAGCAACACCTGCATCCCTACTGAAAATAGTGTGAAATAAATGGGAAAAGGCCTTCAGAACCCTATGTAGGTCTCTTTGTGTCATATTTGCTCTGCTTGGTACCTGGGCTTCGTCCACCTCCTATGTTTTCTTCCTGTATATTTATTCTGGCTTGACTATTACAGTTTCCTCATATAAATCATCTGAAGATCTACATCTTCCATTGAGACTCAGAAGTTAATTGAGATCCAAAGTGTGCGTAGCTGCTGTAGACTACAGCCAAGAAGTCTGTGCGGTTCATCATGTGCGTTACACAGGCTGGTACTCTTGCTATAGGAAAGGAACGGGCTTTGCGTCCCTTAGTGGCTCAGCATATCCTCCCCAAAATAGTCTTCATAGTGCCTCTGTGGTTGTATGGGAGGGAGTGTGAAGTAACCCCAGCCCTAGGCTTTGGCTCAGCCCTTCAAGATGTGCTGAAGGCTAAGGTGCTTCAGAGTGTCCCGTGCTAGGCACAGACCCATTCATTCTTCAGGACTCGGCCAAGGAATTGTGTCTCTGCCAGTTGCTCCTTCCTTCCTGGGCTGCTTTAAGGGCAGGACAACGCCATTGAGCTCCAGGGGCTAGGCAGAGCAATAACTATCAAGCACACCGCTTGTACGCGTGAGAGATGCATAAACTGAGAGCTTGCTGAATTGAGTTTTTGATCAGGCCTTCACCTGAGACAATGTCTTTTTCTTGGGGATAAACATGGTACAATTTGGGCACTAATGCAATTAAAATGACAAATAATAATTGAAACAGATGGTTTGTGAAGGAGACATGTTTAATGCATTTATATGACACAGATAATTATAATATCGATAGTTGTGCAGCTAGCTTTGAAAAGCTAACGCCTGTACTTGTCAGATTCACAGTCTATTTGCCATCCACCTGCGAACTGGAAAAGGGCCTCCTTTCTCAGCTTGGTTGCTCCCCAGGCTGAGCTCAGCAGGTCTCGTGCTGCTGAGGTTTTGGGAGACATGAGGGAGCCAGCATTGCTGTTTGCATAGAAAACGTTGCCGAGCTCCCTGGCTGGCTGTCACATGTGTCAACAGGAATCCCACAGTTCGGGCTGGGATTCTCTGTTGCTGCCATTGGTGGACGTTTGGCAACAGACTGGCCAGCCTGTCCGTCAGACCAAGCTTCCTCAGCTATTCAGTGACCGAGAGCTTTCTAAAATCTCTTAGCAATATGTATTCTCCATTTAGAGAAAATGTGCCTTTTAGGAACAGCACTCAGTTCTTACAGGACAGTTTGTGTTCGTTCAGCTGATTCCTCAAGTAGTTTTTATAGCCAAGGGCATGTAAGCTGTGGCTTGAGTTTTAGCAGCAGAAGAGCAAGTAAGAGGAGTAGCTTCTCATCCCTGGCTGCCGCTGATTTTCAGACCTCGAGGAGGCACGGTGCCCCTGTTTTTAACAATACCAGACTGTATCAGCTGATCAGTGGTGCCTTACCTCAGCTCTCAATCAGTTTAGACATTTGATTTTGGGAGAGAAAAATACTTTCTGGGACAGCACTCTGGAAAGGGTTGGTGACTCCTTGTCCGTAGCAATCATGGCGAGGAAATCAAATGCGCTATTGGGTAGATAGCTCATCTTCTTTATCCTGTGCTTTACAAGGAGAAGTGATCGTGCAGTCCAGTTCTAAATTCTTTCCTAACAGATTGCTGATTCCTTCTAGGTTTTATTCCGTGCCGCATTTTGGATATCTATGAAATATCACTTTTCTCTTAAGTGATGTTTTAATTTTTTATTGTAGATAAGGATGTCTGTAAGGTTACCGGTAAGGGCTATCTTCATACTTTTATGCACTTTTTCTCTCTGTTTTAACATCTCAAGCTTCTAGTGGTTCACAGTAGTGCAAGACTTTTTTTAAAGGCCTCTTGCTTTTTATGAGCACYTGTCCAGAGTAATTTCCCAAATGCAATCCAGATTGGGTAAAATGTAAGGATATTTCTGAGATGTATTTTTTTTATAGCAAACCACACATCAGATTAACTAGATAAAACATAGTCCTAAATCAAAACTCACATCAGGGATTCCACTTGTTAACCTCAGGTAGACACTGGAGCATAGCAAAGAATTTATTTGAAAGATGAGGGGAAAAGCAAAGTCTCCTCAGATGGTGTTGGAAAGATGTGAGTGAATAATTAGATGGAGAAAAGTGAAATATTGCAAATAATTTTGTTTTCTTGATGCAGTAACTGTAAGGCAAAGTGTAGGCAGAAATTGTTTTCATGAAAAAATGCCAGCTAGATACCCCCTAAACTGCTAAAACCTACTGAATAGGGGCTGAATGAAGAGACGTGTGCAGATTAATTAGATCCAAAAAATGTTTTGACAGTGTAAGTGAACATATGGAAAGAATTGAGAGAACCCTATCCAGCTCCCCATGCGTAAATGATGCCTTAGCCATAGCTCATAAAGCAAATACAGATGCAAAAAAAAAAGACCCCCCCCTTTCCTATCCCCTCCCCCCAGTAAACCCCAATCTATTGCCAGATGGCAAATAAAAGTTTGAACTAAATGTGAGGAAAGCTGTATGTTCAGCACGAATGTGAAAAGAAATCAGCTGAATAAATCTGAATTCTGCACCTTAAAGGAAGTGGTGCAGTTCAACAAAATATTGTGCCAAATACGCAGCTGAGTGTCAGGATATCCTGTGCGGATGCTTGTTCTTCAGCTTTTATCTTTTACCCTCCCCTCTGCAAGTGACTCCTGCTTTCTGTCCGGCTCATTTCTTTTGCTGGGCAAGTTAGTGTGGAATCACACAGCTGCCCTGCCTGCCCCGAAGGTTTCGCCAGCTGAAATCGAGGGTAGAAGTGTTGGGATAGATCCTGCAAGCGGAGTAGAGAAGCAAAGTAACTTGCTTCAGGTTGTGCAGCAGAGCGGCACTCCCAAACTGGGTTTAGTCCATCAGCAGCGATGGGTAGGGAGGGGGCCGCTTTAGTTTGTATCTCTAGTGCAGACCCCTGTGTTAGGACCCGATGCAGGAATCTGAACTTTGGGCTCCCAGGTGAGCGTGCTTTCTGTTAGACAGAAATGCCTGTTATGCCTGTCAGCATAACGTTTCCATGCCGAAGGAACGGGTTACATAAGTATCTCCTCTCGTGCGTTATATGGACAGACCTTCTTGCTCTGCTGCAGTACTGGTGCTGTGTGTGGTTATCGCCTTTATTGCACCTCAGCAGGGAGGCGAGTGAAAGGCTCTGTGCAAGTTGGTCTTGCGGCCAGGGAGCACGGATCGTAGTGACGGAGCTCCCCGAGCTGGTCTCCGCTGTGCTAGTAAAGCTGCCAACAGCGGCATTGCCACCGGCGGCATGGGACCGGGGCGGGCAGCAAAATGCGTCCCAGATTCTGGGTGAGTAGCCTGGTGGCCAGGCGGAGTGGACCTCTGTGCTGCCGCGATTGCGTCGTATCAGTACCCGCGCTTGCTAAATTTAAAGCTGTCGTGGCTCTTCGTACACCGACTTAGTAAAGTGGACGTACCCTTCGTTAAAACCTGTGCAGAGCTGTCCACGCTCGTGTCAGGGGAAGCGTGGCTGAACTCCGTCCCAGCTCCAGTGCCGACCCCTGGATGTTGCCCGGAGGCTGTGGGCGCTGTTGCCAGTGCCAGCAAGCTGTGAAACTGAAACAGGAGCTAAACGCTTGGGCTCTTTCCATTGCCTGGGTAAGCTGAAACCCCTGCTAAGCTGTCAAGCTTGCATCYAGGCGGCTTTGGACACTGAGAGGTGCCAGCTATGGAGCCCCCTCAAAGCAAACTGCTTAATTATTTGATAGTCACAGGCAACTCGGGGGAGTGCACAGTCAAATCAACAACAAAACAACCTATATTTAGCAACAGTGTGGCTGGAGCTTAGACCCAAACATAGTTTCCAGCCGATAGATGATGTGACAATGATAGCTGACCCTCATCCCGTTCTAAATTTGGTCTGCAGAATAAGTAATTAATATCACTGCTAGCATGACAGCCACCCTTTCCAGCAGCTGCATTGCCACTGCTGCTCCTCTTAAGGCTTTGTCTGTCTGCTGGCCAGTCTGGTGAAAGAGCAAGTTCGGTGTGACACCGAGCTAGGGTGGCCACAATCTGTCTGACGCTCTGTAGTCATTGAAGCAGGGTAGAAGTAGGTGCTTTGGAGATGGAGGTGGTACCATGGCCTTATCTGCACTCGTCTTTACTGTTACGTGATCTCTTTTTTTTTGTTTGTTCTTGTGTCTGATATTAAGGAGTGAAAAACACCCTCCTACATTACAGGATAGACTGAGTGATTTGTGCTGGGGTATGATGTAGAGGGCCTGCCTAGGACTGAGACCTTCACGTAGCGCACACAGTACAAAATCAGAGACAAACCTAGAGCTTACAAACTGTTTATACAAGCCAAACCAAATCGTGGGGGATAAAAGGGGTCAACCTATTTTAGAGATAGGTAGCTGAAACTTAAAAGAGTAGGTTACATGTCCAAAGTAACTCAGGGAATCTGTGATAAATTTTCCGTGTCCTGAATCAGTGCTTGAACAGAAAACTGCCTTAACGTCAGTACTGGTGACCCCTCCAAAGCTTGTGAAGTTGGCCTTGTCAACTGAAATTGGATGGTTTTAGGGGTATAATAATGTTGGGCTTCTTCTAAGGTACCTGCCTGAATTCCCTTCRCTGCACTAGCAGCCATTAAAAAAACCCATAAAACAATCCTCTAAGATGGGCCAATGCTGCTATCCAACATTACGGGTAGTGARATGCAAAAGTCCAGTGACTGGAGCAGAGACTTGAACTCAAGTCCTGAGCCAGCGCCCTGCTCGCTGGACCTGCTCGCTGGACCTTCCACCCTTCCACCCTCCTGTCCCCCCGCTCCTGCCCCTTAGTCCCACTTACAGACACAGACGGACAGAAACAGCCTTTCTCTCTCCCTCTCTCTGAGGTCTGATGCTAGCACAGAAATCTGTGCTGGAACAGAGCAAAAAGAAAATACAAGCTTGTGTGAAATTTTCCACCTTTTCACTAAATGAATGAAAGCCAAATTTTCACACTTTGGTCTTAGGTGTGAAATTTTTGCTTAGCTTTAATATTTATACATAATGTGTTTTAAAACTTGGCTCGCTCCATTCAGAATACCACAGAGAGTTAAGTTACAGATCTTGGGCTTTGTGCATGCTGCCAAGATCTGCCCCTATAACTCAAACAAATTTAAAGGGGGAAAAAAAGGACTAGAAAAATATTGTATATGGTCCATCACATGCTTTCTTCATGCAGTCATATTCCGCTAAAAAGTAATGTTCTGCTAGGGCTATGTTATATAAATACTTCCATGTTACTCCTGTAGGCATAGATAAGACAAATTATGCATCTCCTGGCTAGTGAGTAAGCAATCCCTAAATAAAAGCCTTGAAAGGAAACAGCAGCCTTGCTTACAATTCTCAGAACAGTTTTAAAGTATTTCTTGGACATCAGCATTTCAAGAAATCTATTTATTCCCTTCCAAATCCAAGTGCTTCTGTGACTGGACTCCTAAAAATGATGTTAGTTAGCATCTGTTAGTCTCAGCTTATGTGTATGAAATGGAGATAGGAGAGAGAGGTTCTTCAGGGTTGACAAATAGTAAAAATTACATAAAACATAAATGTATACTTGCTTTTATTAAATTTGTTATAAGGACTTAAAAGTGTAAAGAAAGCCTCCCTGTTAGTTTGAAGGTACTTACACTTGCCAAACTCTACAAATCAGAATAAATCTGATGGGAGAGGAGGTTCCTATATTTGAGTATTTTCTAAGTGGGGCAACTTTGAAATGATTTTCCCACAATGCTGTAGACAGTAGAGCTGTGCAGAAACACCGAAGGTCAAGATTGACATAAGGATAATGTTCTCAAGGTGGCAAAGGGGAAATTCCCATTTCAAAGCTCTATCTGGTTCAGAAATTGAGACTGAACTTCCATGCATACACTCGTGTCATTCTCAAAAATATGTGAAGAAGCATGTTTGGTAGTACAGCTTTCTCACCACATCTGGCTGTAGAAATGGCAGCTTTTGATCACTTGGCTTATACTACCATGATAAAAATGAACATAATTTCATTCTTTTTCATGAGTACTAAGATGAGGTGAATTAGCAAATTCAGCTTGGGAAGAAGATGAGCAATCCATGCATCTTGTTCCAGCTTGTTCTGAGATTCCTGAATCAGTTATATAATGATTTATGATCCACAACTGTTTTACAGCAGTTATTTTTCATCGCTTGCCATCATTCTTAGGACATTCATTCTTGGTGCAACAGAGCCATGGCTGTCACCGGGCAAGCTGTAAACTAGCTGCACTCCTAGCACATAGAAAACACGCTGAATTTGCACTTGAGAACACCTCTTGGCTTTCATGTTGTCTGAGGATCCTTCCTCCGCGTAGCTGGCACATTGCTGTTATAACTGAAGCGTGGTATATTCATACTGTTGGGTGAGCTTTGATCTATGCTTTTATATGTGCAGGCCAAATGTTTTCAGCCATTGAAACTGTACAGTAACACTTTAGATGATAGATGTTTGTTTTTACTGTTAAGTTAATAACCACACCAGTTAAAACTCCTGACATTTCTTGGGATGATTGAAATGAGGAAGTGGGGAGAACACATCTGTGAAATTGCATTTGTGCCCAGATGCCTCCTCCATTTAACTTTGGATACAGTTTTTTAAAGTATCTAAATATCATAATAGCAAAAGCTCAAATCCTGGAGGGGACTGAAGTTCCCAGCTCATTAATTTCAGTGGGATTTTTCTGGCTTCTTCTGTTTATCTCGGACCTAAAGCTGATGTACATAAATCTGATTTCTCATTTGATGTATGCTTTTAAGAGCCTACATCCCATTAATTTTCAGTAAGGTTCAGCCACCTAAGTCCTTGAGTCACTTTTGAAAATCAGACGTAGGGGTCATTCACAGGCAGGATAATCCTCCTGGGCTCCCTTTGCGGTCAGAGGGAGATGGGCCCTTCCTGTGCGACGGGCAGGATCACGCAGTGGGTGCTCTGGGTCAGCCCTTGCAGGAGCCCGTTGAACCGAAGGAGCCCAGCCTCCCAGTTTGAAGACAGCCCCTGTAAGCCCCTCTTGGGGGCTCCTAAAGTCAGGCTGACGTGCTGTTCCTGACATGCCAGAGTAGCTTGCTGCACTGCAGCTGTCACATAGCGTTAAAACCTTTTTTTCTTTCCATTATATAAGGACAAAGGTTGAAATTTTCAGCTTTTATGTGATGGCTTAAAATAGGGTTTCTTCCCCCCAGAGGGTGGTGCTAGAGAACAAGGGGACACTTCTGCTCCATGTACAGCTTTCGAAGCCCTGCAAAGACTTGACGCTGCAGGGATGTGCTGGGGTGGCCTGACTTGCCCAGCCCCTCGGGCCACAGTATTTTTGGGAGATCTGTCTGTTGAGGCTACCCTGGTGTCTTAAACTCATCCGCGGCCCCAGGTCCTGCTAAAGAGCAGAGTTCAGCCGCTTGTGCCRAATGAACTGCTCTGCATGGAAAGTGAGCTTCCCACCTGGGTCGCCCTCCCACCGGCCAAATGGCACCTTGTCTGGAAATACTGGTGGGCCTTGGAGAGTTTGGTTCGCTGGGCCTGTGCCTGCTGTCCTGGGTAGGGTGATCCTGTTCTGCTGACTCTCCCCATGGAAAGCAGAGTGTTTACTGGCTTGTATCTGTCTCAGCTTTGACACTCTGACAAAAGGTTAGAAATCATGAATGCGTCTCTTTATTCGGGCTCCACAGTGCCTCTCTTTTTTTCTGTGTAAACCCTTCAACTTGCCTCTTGCCCAGCCTTTAGAAATGACGATCAAATGCGAACTTTCAGGGTTTATTTATAGCATAGCCTTTATAGAAAGAGAGAAAAGAAATGATTAAAAAGCAATTTTACAAAATATTTTGTTTTAAGAGAGAATTCATTGTGTTTAAATCACTGTATTCATTGTACTGTCTAGACTGGCAAACAAAGAAGATAGAGCGTCATTCAAATTAAGATTGTGAAGTTCTTGGTGACTGGAATTATGGATTTGGATGTCAACCCTCAAACAAGCTATTTCTGAACAGCAGTATTATCACTTTGCTATATTTAAGGCTCTGTTGAAGACAGAATAGTGCATAAGGTTGATCTGATTCAGTAATGTGATTCTAATGTTCCTTTGTTCCTTATTTCATTATAAATTCATATTTTCAATGTTTTGTTCCTTTTTGTCCCCAGAAAATTGTTGAAAAGGCTCCTCTGGGAGTGAAGTATTTGTTCAAACTAACAATGACCAAGCTGACTTAAAAAAAAAAAGCACATTAAGAGAGGAATTCACTTAGGATATTTTGAGCAACCTAGCATGAGTGAGTTGTTGAAAATCGCTGGCTTTTTAATATGTGATACCACATTACCACGATGGCTGCTGTGAGAGCTTAACACTGGGCATTCTCAGAGACCTACATATACTTAAAAATACAAATGTATTTACTTGCTAAACCGGAAAGACAGCTTCGGCATCTTCCTCCTTATCTGTGCTTATGAAAACGTGCTAAATGTGGATAGATAGGTGAACCAGCAGCAGGAGATAAGCAGCAGCCAGGCCCTGTTTGCTGGGCTAGGTCAGATTTTTAAGAACCAGTTTTTCTTTAAGGACCTCGCGAGTGTCTCCTGTCCTCAGGCTGCCATCCCGGTGGCGGCACCCTCCTTGGTGCCTCTCCCGAGCGCCGGCATGCCAAGGCTGCCGCAGAAGGGCTGGAGGCCCGCTGCAGGTTCAGAGCAGCTTCATTAGTAATTTTGGAAAGTCACAGGAAAAAAGAGGGGAAAATAACTTTAAACTGAAAGGGAAGCTTCAGGTTTGGGGAAAGATTGGAGTTTTGGGGTGCTTCTCGAAACGTTTTGCCGCTTGGCGCGTTATTAGGAGCAGCAGGAGATCCGATCCAGCCCACAGCGAGTGCGGGGGACTTTCCTCAGCTCCGCAGAGACTTGATGTGGCCCTTGTGGTCCCCGAGCGTGCTTAAAGGCCGCTGCTGCGAGGTGCGTACAGCCCGAGACGCGGTGTCTCACAGCTGCCCGTGCGTAGTCGGGCCTCGCTCGCGGGACGATGGCAGCAGCGGGAGCGCGAGGAGGCGCACGTGGGAGCCCGGGCCAGCGCTCCCGCAGCGTGCGGGACGGCCGCGGCACGCACGGCTGCGCCTGCAGCAGCCCGCACCTACTGCATCTGCTTCCGTCGGTGCTGGTGGCCGTTTTCTCCGAACTGACCAGAAAAACCTCGTAGTTAGATGATTAAGAGTGTAAAAATAAAACCTGTCTACATGTTCGTTTATCTCAAAAGGCTGCCTTATTCCCAAAGAAGCCGTAGGGCGTTTTTCAGCATTGGAAGTCCGAAGAGGCCCCCGAGCAAAGCAGCACGTCGCTGTGCAGTGTATTTATGACAGGAGCGCACAGAAGCAGAGCCTCTGCTGGCGACGGCGCTCTCTGTGTCCTCTCTTCCCAGCGTTCCCCGGCACAGGACAGCGGAAAGCACACCCTGCTCGCGCCCGCGGAGGCGATTAGCAGAGTTCAGTTCCCCCTTCCCRTTTTTGTTGCACCTGAGAAAAAAGTTGATTTGTGTGAGACATTTAGGCCCTTTGAGATGCCCCTTTGGGTTTTTTTTTTTCCTTTTTGTGCAGTGTCTCCAGGGCAATTCAATAGAAGGTGTAAAGCAGGGAGCTGAAAGTAATGTGGCTGTTCACATTAGCGAGCGTGCTTCGAGGGGCTTTGCTGCACAGCGTGAGGGGGCTCTGCCTTTACCGTGASGTTGTCTGCGATTCTCCGGTAAGACAGCAAGCTATCCTAAAATGCATTATTGATTGTAACAGAGGGAATTGTCTGCTGGTTTTTTCCCCTCTGTTGTTCACTAATTTTGTGGGCGGCTTCTAAATGCAGATGGCAATGTAAGGGGTTTGTGAAAGACAGACGATTGTAAGCAGGAACAATGCTGGAGTTAGTATCACCTGGTAAAGAACAGGGCATGAGCGGTCATTTCTCTTCCCAGGAAAGCCATCAACCTTTMCATGTCAGTATTTTAATCTGGCTGGTGTGCAGAATTTCTCTGCCAGCAGGCTCACATGTCCCTGAGAAGGGAACACACTATCTCACTAGAAGTGTTATTTCRAGGGTGTTTCTTAGGAAATCAGAGKGCAATCAACTTCTGCACATCYAAAAGAGTATGGGCATATGAATGCCCAGAAATACTCCTCTGTTGTTTTATCAGGAGCATTAATAAGAGTAAAATCCTGACTGCGCTGGCATCGCTGTCAGTGCCTTTTACTTTGGCAGAGCCAGGCAGAGCCAGGATTTCATCTAGTATTTACCCTCTGGAGTAGACAAATAACACATTTAGATTGGCATTATAAAAGGATTTGTTGATGCTGTGTGACAAAAGAAGCAAACACCCCCAGAACATACCAGGTAATGCAGGTACAGGTTCAGCCAGGCAGGCAGAGCGCCGTGGGGCCACCTCCTGCACTGGCACGCGAGCGCCATCCCAGGCCCTGTGCGTCTAGTCGAACAGACAGTGCTGGGCATGGGAGAAAGAGCAGCTGTTGGCTTTATGGGCAGTCCGGTTGCATCCTGGCATTTAGGTCATGATCATGTTTCTTTAACACAGGGGAAAGGAGAAACCGGAAGATATAAGGTGTGCACATCACTTGCTTATCCTCAGAGCCTCTCTGCCTGTTCTGGGTCGGTGAAATTGTGCTTACATTGCTCGTCTACRTTGTAGTGCTCTGTGAGATCCTCAGCTGTAAAATGCTGGATTAGTGGAGCGCAAAGTTTTTACTACAGCAGATATTACAGACTATAAAATCATCCAACCCTTTAAAACATCGAGCCATAATATTTGACTAGATGGCTTCCAGCAGTAGCAGCTTGCGCAGGCTGACTGTTCTATCGGGGTCATTCTGATATTCTCATCATGTTACGCTTTAGGTGCTAGTATTAAAACAGATTTAAGATCTTGCTTAGAAACTATAAAGGCTGATATAGGTTTAGTGAGATGCTGATAGTTGAATCTTGATCTTTTATAATATATTTAACACTGTTACATCTGAAAGCTATTGCTCTAATGGTTCTTGTGATCTAACCTCCACTTAAAATAGTTTGAGCCTGCTGCCTCCACCCTTGCCTAAGAGCTTGAGCTTGATCCTCTACTAACATTGGTGATTAGTGTTTCATTCCAGTGGGTTTGCTCAGGAGAATCCCTAGAAAATCCAAATCTCACAGAGATCAGGAAAGGAATCGAACTACTTGGTCTTCTCCCTTCCACAAGTGACGCTGTCCTGGAGAATCCTTCTGCAGGGGATTCTGCAAAATCCCCTCATCTGACTTTGTTTTGGCCAGAAGCAGAATAGGATCAAACTCTGTTCTTACACCTTCATCCTAGAAGATGAGGGCAGCGGTGGGCTCCAGAACAGTACTTGGCAAGTTACATTTAGCTTCTGGAGCACACTCGAGCCCTCTCCTTGCTACAGGGAATTGATACTTTAAGAAAACAATTAAGGGATCTCATGTAAAGTATCATTTTATTTGTGAAATCACCCCTCTGGGGATGCAGTGTTTAATATTTCCTTTGGTTAGTGTAAATAATAAAAGATAAATCTGTTCTGCCTCAGCTTCCCAATAAGAAAGAGGAACAGATTTTGGTTTACTGAGAGGTCTGCAATACTTTGTTCTCATGACTACTATATAATGGGATTGAACATATTTTATGCCATCTGGCCTGTTCAGCTGAAACAAAATACAACAGTAATGTTCCGATTGGTTTTGAAACATCTTGTTCTTGTCAAAAAGTATTTTAAATCAAAACAGGCTTTTCCAGTTTGTGTTTGTCTTTTACTAGGAGGCCATGGCGAAAATGGGAAAAATTGGGAGAGTCGTGCAGCCAAACCATGGAGATAAAAGGTAATTCTGGGTTTTGTGTGTTCACCTATGAGAATTTACTTAAAATGAATTTAAGGCCTGTCTTTTCCTAGCGCTGCTTGAATGCAGTGATATTTATGACTCAGATTTTTTAAGGGTTGTATGGGCACGCAGCTCTTTAACATAGGCGAAGGCATTCATTTGCTRTCAGTAGGGTGTCAGCACTGGAGCCAGCAACTCTCTACCCATTCCCCCGGCTTTCCTTGGCAAGCAAAAGTCCCGAGCGGCGTGAGAGACGTGGGAAAACGCCGCGAAGTCACCAGGCGGGGCTAAACCAACGCCAGCTGCGTCCGCAAAACGGGGACTTGGGGTCCCGCGTCACTGTTTGGCAGTTTGACGCGCGCTTCCCACGTTAGCTGGGTGCGATGGCTGCGCGGTGCCTGCGGCGGCGGCCGGAGCCCCGAGCGGCGCCCGCAGCGCGGCCCCTGCAGCGCGGCCCTTGCGCGGCGGCGGCCGAGGGTCGCGGGCGCCACCTGGCGGCGGCGGGACGCGGCGGGAGGGAGCGAGCGCAGAGTCTCCGCTAAAAGCCTCGCAGACCTCGGGGCTCTCTGCTCGGCGCGCAAGCGGGTAACGCAGCGCCGGGGCCCGCCTGGGCCCGCTGCCACCCGCAGGCAGCTCTGGAGGAAGAACCGAGAGTCCAGGCTGGCTGCGGGGTGAACGCAAGGTGTAAGGACGGCTTGAAGTCGCTTGTTTGGGTGGAAGCCGTGCTCCGGCAGCACGTAGGACTCTGATCCTGGCAAAGCTTGTAATTATAGGAGAGTCAAAGCTGCTTGGATGCTTCAGTGAAGAGAGCAAACATGTATTACAGGGGATTTAAATCTTAAAATCTCAGGCTTTGTTCAATTTAACTTTTTTACACAGATTTTATGACAAGAAATACGAAGTATTTTTGAAACTTGTGGAACATCAGAGAGAGTATCGTTCTATCATGAAAAGCTTCTAATCCAGATCACATAGGCTGGGAACAATATGGGTGACAAATTTCCACGTACTTTAGGCAGAGGTAATTTCTTCTTACTGTGTTGTTCACTGTAAAGATATACCTTTATCATTAAAAATGTACGTTTTCATTTTTAATTAAAAATAAAATGCATTCATTTCAGCGTGAGGCACTGGGTATTTTCTGTCTGCGATCCATGCACACCAGGGACAAAGAATAATCATTTACTCCAGTCAGAGAAAACAGAACCAGACCAGCTGCTGGTACCCCGGTGCCGCTATTCAGAGCGTGGCCACAAGCAGGAACAGCATAAGAAGCAATTTCGCTGATGTAAGGCAGTCCCCCAAGTGAGGTGGGCTTGAATCGCTAACCTTCGCCATGCTTTTCACAGATAACCATCGGCTGCACTGCAAATGGGCCTTTAAATTCTAGCATTGCTACAGCTAAGACTGAGATGTGATTTCCATTATAAAATACCATATATTTTTTTTACTATGATTATAGTATTTTTTTGGTGGGTGATATTTGGGAATCACTTTTGCAGCTGAGAAATGTTTTTCTCTCTGTTTTTTTCTGTTTCCTACCTCTTTTTTTCTGTCTCCATTCTTGCAGAGCAGTCATTTTTATGTCAAAACTTTGAGCCATTTTGGCTTTTGCAAGTAACTAGCTCTCAGTGCACATTAATCACAGTGCAGATGTGAAACAGCCCACTGTTGATATTGAAGGATTAAGCTGAACAGGCGYGGTTGCTGAAAATACGCTCATAGTGCAGGTGCATTCCTTCTGTCCTGCCAGCTGCTTCCCGGGGAGTCAGCCCTGAAGCAGGCCAGCTCTCCGCGTCCATTCCCACATTGCTTCAGGCAGACCCAGCTCAAAATGTGCTCCAGAGCTAAACTGAGTGACAGCGGAGAATGCAGCGGGACAGAAAGCAGATTTTCCTTCCTTAGACTAGCATTTGTTAATGCTCAGAAACCTTCCTGTGATCCACGTCAGAGCTGTCCCCTGGGCAGCTTGCTGGCCAAATCGAGTCAGCCAGAGGCTTTTATTTGTTCTCAGATGATTTTGAAGGCTGCCCTGGACAGTTAATCCTACAGGATGCTGTCAGGGTCACACCTCCAGATCAGGGCATGACTGGCCTGTGGAAGGAGAGAAGTTGGACGCTCTGGCTGTATACAGGAAAAATGTTTCACCTCAGAGCGCAAATTGTTTTGATCTTGCAAGATCTGAATCCTGCCAGTGCCTTCAGTGAGATTCTCTCACAAATTCTCTCTGCCATTTGTCTATTACTTAGTAATGAAAGATAATATTCTGTTTAAAAAGCAAAACCAGGGGCCCTAACTGAGGGAAGAGATGAAGAAGCAAGAGACAGAACAGAAAAGCACATGTAAACCAACTGTAACTCTCCCATAGGTCACTAATGAGACCCCTTGATTTCTTAAACTACAATCTGCCACCCTCTTGGTGAGCCCTTATTATGCARAAGAAACAACCTACAGTCCATTTACATGGAGTTAGTATTCATATAAATGGACTCCATCTTTATACACTTAACTTGATAGAAATTCCAGTCTTTAGTAATGGCATAGGCTGTAATTCCCAGTTAAATGCAAACAGAAGTTACACAATAACAAAATTACACTTAGAGAACTTGGAAAATAATAGTTCCTGGGTTTTTTTATGCTAGCAGTCAGCATTCAAAAACATCTGGTAATTTTTTTAAAGAAACAATGCACTTCCTGCCTTGTAGTTCATGGAAAAGCAATTGTTACCATTTCCAAAGTACCCATTGTTAAGAGAAACAGCTTTACAAGTTCAGGGACATAATTAAAGACAATGACAGTTGATGGGAATAAAATGAAGAAACATCATAACAAAAAGTGTAACAAGCAAGAAAACTCGTGCAACATAATGGTATATCATAGCATACAATTCAAAAGCACAATAAAAAATGTCAACTGAAAATACACAGAAAGAAAAAACAGATGGAGACCAGCGTATTGTGAACAATAAATATTCATATATTTTAATATATCTGTCTTATACATATATCTATATACAACTAATATGTAAAAATGAAGTCCATTGACTCCAAACATATAGCAAATGTACAGGTTATACAAGGACAGATATATAACATTGTCTGGTACTGTACCAGTATTTTTAACTCTTTGCAGATCAACACAGACACACCAACTTTAGCAAACTTTCCATAAACTTCCTGCGATTTATATCACCATCATAAATTTGACTTTGATCTCTCTGGCTGCTCTGGTACCAAGCCTTAACAAGGAAGTCACAAGGAGTGTACAAAGTCTACAAAGGAAACACACGGTCGTGTTGACTTTGTTAAAACTTAGATGCACAAAGTTCAAGGAAGCTGTGTACCTTGCATAGGCCTTTATGAAAGTGTTACGCTGGGATCTGTTCACATTTCTTGTATGATCTTTTTAATGCTGTTCTCTCCTTGTAATACTTCTACTTTATAATTGCATTTTTGTTTCAAGCCAGTGTTGCTAAGAGTTTCATACTGCCCATTTTGGAATCTGGCCTGTACTTATTACAGAGCTGTAAGAATCTGTTTTGCAATGGATGTGTAATTAGCTATGATAGCACAAAGCGCCAGTACAAGATTTTGCAGAGGTATTATCTAACATTCCTTGTGTCATACAAGACTTAGCAAATTCTACAGTTTGCTAACTTCTTAAATGAAAATTTTATTCAAATTGAGCCAAGATGTAAAATGTTAAAGCTAAAGAGTTCTAAAAATCTTCAACTGCAAGTTGATTAGCTTTGCAGTTTTAGGGTTTAGGCCTCATTCATAGCTTTAGGCACTTTCAGTTCAGGTATTTTATATGAATATAAGGGGTAGAGGAGTCCAGCATGAAAGAACCTAGCAAATATACATTGCATATAAAAGTAGCCTTCTAAGCATTTGCACACTGAATCACTTGGCCATGCCAAGTATCTCTGAGTCCTGCTTCAGCCTTTGTCCGCAGCAGAATGATGAATCCATCATAGGCTGCCCCGAATCAAGGTGAAGCCTCTCACCATTTGATGAAGTTTGAGAAATCAAAGTCAGGATTCTGACAGCATGCTCTGAGATGCAGACCTCGCCATATCTACCCCGTCTGATATAATTTGTGGACAAATGTTTATCATGCATATTAAAAGAAGGAAAACTACCACCATGTCATCAGCTGCTCCAAGTATTCTACAGAGAAGCCCAGGCATCGTGTCAAATGGAGAAGGTAAGCATATGATTGCTCCGAAGGAGCATACAACAACTCTTAGGAAAAAAATCCATACGAGACCATCCCAGGTAAAGATTCGTCGCAACACAACAGTCAGGAATAACGGCATGTCATAAAGGTAATCTGCAAACTAAATATTCAGATGTGAGTTATGCTATGTTACATTCTAATTCATGTTGAACAAGTCTCTAAGYACTTTTAGATTCAAATCTCTTGAATGTAAAAACTTTCTGTGCTGTCCAAGTCCACCTACGCAGTTTAATTATTTTCTAGGATCTAGGGGCACACTTCTAAAAGGAATCCCCATTCCCCTAGCACTTTGAAAAGAAACTATTATGCATGTTGTTGAATCCTTTTGGAAACTGGGCCTTAATTGTTGCTTGAGTATATGCCTCTCTATGCTATAGGACTGAGTGATTATTCCTCTTCATTAATGCTAGTTTATTGGGTTGAAAAATAACATTCTCCTCCACAGTGCCTAGTTTATTTAGTCCCTGGATTAAAGCAAGCTCCACAGTCCTTTTCAGGCTCCCTACCAGGATGTGACAGGAAAGGAAGACTTGCTTTGGTGATACTCTACGTGCTGTCAAGAACGGGCCTCACTTGTGCCTTCAGCCCTCATCTTTCACATCATTTCCACTGCCTGTTGTGTCTCTGTACCCGCTGGGATTCTAGTTGTAATAAAGTACAGAGCCAGCATGGACTGCTCACATTTGGTGATACCTAGGGAAGAAAACAGCTGCTTTGKATGTTGGAATATGAATTGCACAAAAATTTTAGAGGCAGATTAAAATCCTAGAGTTCAGATCTGAACTCATATTTGAAAGTTCCAGGCTGATCATCTCTAGTTCTGCTTTGCCTCCTATGTTTCGTCTCACGCTACTTTCTCCTCCCTGCCAGGATGGCTGCAGAATGGCTCCTTTGAGCTAGGAGCGCCAAGAAGCACTTCTACTGGAAGATGCTGAATCCAGTAGTGAATGGTAAGCCTTCCCTATGATACCACAAATAAGTGCATAAAGAGATAATTCACATGCTTATACAAATTTGTTTTCATTGCTGCATCTCTTTTAATCCAGTATGTGCTRTGCAGTCCTAAGTAGGTAAATGTGGAATTATAAACACTTACAGGTCGAGGTTGCCCTGAGAAACGCTTGTTGTAATCTCTAATGTCATGTACAATTTGTTTGGTTGGTTTATCTTGTTGCTTTTCACAAGAGATGTTATCCAGGAGAATCACCTTCATTAAGAGAAAATAAACGTTAGCACTGTATATTTTAATCTTCAGTGTTAAGGATACTGTTCTGTAGTACATACCTGTCCATATTCTCCCTCTCAAGTTGATCTTTGTCGAGTGTCAGTAGTTCCACTATAGCAAGAATATTTACTAAATGCAAACTTCTTTTATAACCTGCATGCAATCTTCCAATACAACAGGCAGCCTCTGGCATGGGTCAGATGAGATTAAGAAGTTCTGTATTGTTTTTTATGGAGTATTATGCTGGAGATTCAATGAACTATACAAAAGTAAGATGCTGGAGGCCTGTTTAATATTTCACAGAGTTGCCTGATATGACATGTGTCAAATGATAAATGTGAATGGCTTCAGTGTCATTCAAGTCTAAGTGGGTTTTGAAATGCTATGGAAAATCAGAGGATAGATAAAGTTGATTCTAAGTGTTCAAGCTTCTCATTTTGTAGTTACCATAATGCAGATGACTACAAGGGAGATAACTCTTACCTTTTGTCTGCAGAGAGGGCAGGTTATTGCTCCTAACCAGGGACTATGTTTCCAGTATGCAATTAGACAGGAACCTACAAAAAATTAAATGATCAAATTAAGATATATGGAGCACATTTAAGGATATTTAATTTGTATAAGGTAGTTATCAGAATTAATAAACCCTCTTTCTACAACTGACTGTAAAATTAGCTTAATTCTTTGCTTTCATTTTAATATGTGGTTTTACTTTGCAAAGTGACTGTGTAAAAATAGTGCCTTAGATCTTCTACACCAATATATGCAGAGATACACAGACTCCCTGAGGGAGACTTTGATATTTTTATTCCTGTTGATAGCATCTTACCCTTGAAGCTCCCTTGACTGTGGTTGAGGCGCTCAGGAATACGGGTACCCTTCCAATTTATGTGTACATAGCACAGCGCAATGCAGACTGCTGTGTTGGCTGCTGTGGACRAAAGCAGTTTAGCTGCAGAACTGTGGAGCTCCTCCAGAGCCAATGCATCCTTTAAGGGTTCTGAGGGCTAATTATCCCCAAAAAAMCAACCCACACAGCCAAGGGACAGCCTGCTCGTTCAAAGTCCTGCCAGGTACAACACACCTTGTAGYGATGAAGTATCATACACTGGGCTGTTTTGTCCTCTTGCTTTAATTTTTTTTCTTACTACATTTCAACTCTGTTACCCCTTTGGAACTGCAGAGCTCTGGAAGAACAAGTTGCTGCATTCTTCTTCATTCTTAACATGACAACTGATAGCTATCTTCCAAATGCAATGTCATCTTTTCTTATACTTAGGTGTCAAGTATACAAGAGGGCAGAGGACACTAAGGCTAGACTGCACATATTACTGACAGCAGTGGTTGACGTACGCAAATGTCGGTGCTGGCATTAACAGCAAATACAGCAAGGCATAAATAGCATCTAATCAGCAGCAGCACAGCTTGACTTTCAGCTCCCGGGCTCGCTGTGCACTGTGACAGGTCAAGAAAAAAAAAWGTCTTAACATGTAAACTGATCAAATTTGACAAGGACCCCAGTGAAAACAGAAGCAGAACACTGCACTGCCGTTTTGATGGAGTTGTTTTATGGAAATGAACCATGCTCTTTGTTCTTAAGAATAACCAGGGCCAGTAAGTAGATTCTTGTAAGCAAGAAGTCTTCAGGAGCCCTCAGTGCAGGGTTTTTCTGCACCCAGACATTCTTTGTCCATTGTCACTGAAAAGTGGATATTAGAGAAACAATGTGTTCGAATCAAATATATAAATGGTAACGATGTTATCAATTATGTCCTCTAAAATAGGGACGTTAAATTTGGCCTAAAGATATTTTTATGAGCCTCGCCCTAATTGTTAGAACAATGCTTTTTACTTTTGTTTTCAGTTGAGTGCAGGTTTTTTCTTTATGACTCTTCTATTCTGTTTGCCTACACAGAACAGTTGGTAGGGCACATGACTGTGTTTATATCTAAATCCCCATGCGGTATGTATAAACTCAGTCTGGCAGCCAGCTTCAAGGTTTTGCTTCAACTTTTGCATTTGACAAACATCACGCCTGACTTCAGGAACTGTTCTGAATATCTAGGTCCAGATCCTGCATTGTGATCAACGTGGGTGTATTGTTGTGCCTATGCACCACCCTACTGGTGACAATGGGATAATAAAGGATCCCTTAGTTCTTCAAGGGCTTTAAAAAAGCATCCAGTAGAAATTAAAATTTGCTACATGCAGAATCATTTATTTAGTAGAACAGGAAAGGCAGGACTCCTCTGAAGTTGACCTATTTGTACTTCAATGCATTTTTCATAAAATAGGCAAAATCCTGTTTTAATCTAGCTTGCTACGCAACCTTCTGAGGGAGTCCATAGGTTTCTCTAAAATAGCTCTGTGGTTATAGTTAATTAGAAAAAAATAATATTGCTGCAGGATCACTTTTCACTTGAACTTCCTGAACATATGGTTCAAACTGAAGCTGAAAAGGAAAACTTCAGGACAAACTGTATGAGTTACTACTAATAATAAAATCAGACTTTTTTTTATAAGTCCACATTAATCTTCTTTAAAAGCTCTGGGTTGACCACATTTTCTAAATGAAACTTTTACCAAAGTGGAATTTATTAAGAGTGTGCAGCATTGCCTTAGCTCTGTTCCGGAGGGCATCCAGGAAAGTTTTATTACTAATTTCAGTCGCAACAGACTTAGATCTATGCAGAATGGTTTTGATAAGCCCAGTGTAACGTTTTATTGGTTTAAGACATGAAAAACAGACATGTTACAGAGACTGCTTCTACTGTATAAATATAGTCATGACATGTATAATGCATTGCACTGGAATCTATGCTTCAGAGTGTAAATGATGAGGTACTTGGGGAAAGTAAAGCCTAACTAAACATATATAGCTAATGATAACAATATACAAAGCTTGTATTTGGTACTTTTCTGCAGGTCTCCAGATGTTATAAAAACAAAGCCCATTATGTCTTATTCACAGATGGAAAAGGGAAAATTAAACCGGGCCAGAGAAAGAAGAAAGGTAATGATTTTGTTGTTATGTCTGTCTTTGTATTTGAAACTATAACTTCTGCGATATTATTTGAAACATGTTTTGAGGCCTTATGAGCCTTTTTGTTCTGGAGTGAGTTATATTCAAAGCATCCCATCTGCATATGCGAGCATGTTATAAAGCAGGTTATGTGCATAAAAACATGAAACACCCTGAAGTATTTATATGATGTCACTCATGTGGCCCTACAAAGAGCCCCTAGTTGCTGGTGATTCATTGATTTGCAGTGGTTTCACAGGATGGGGATAGTGGCAGTGTTGAGTGAGTTGTTCTGGGTGAGCATCATTTCAATCTGGAGAAAAATGGCACTTTCTAGAAAACAAAAATGTGCTTTTATCGCAACAGCATTAACAGCATAATGCCTTGTACTCATTTATGCTCAGACCTTTTTATAACACTCGTACATGGTGAAAAAAAGTGTAAATGGCTTGTGAATATATCTTACACTTGCTTTAAAGTCTCTAAAATCCCGGAATAGCAGAAAGGAGCTTTATGGCTCTGCTCACTGCCTTTTGACATATCTTGCTGTTGCAGTGTCAGATATTACTGCCTCCAGCTGTCCCCCTGCCCCTCTGCCAGAGATTACTGATCTCATGCTGCACAGTAGCACTAAGGGACCTTCACTGGCAGTTTCTGCCTCATCAGATCATGAAAACTGGTTCTCTTCTGTCACCCCTGTTGTGGGGACAGTGGCCTTCAGCAAGGGACGTGGCAAGCGATTGGGGCAGTGAGGTTGTAAACCACACCTGTAATTCCCTGCAGGATGTGTGCCAGAGGTCTGAGAGAAAACAAAGTTCTGTCCAGGTATCCTAGTGGCCTTATCCTGCTCCCTTTGGAAGCAGATGCAAAGCTCCCACTGACTCTAATGGTACAGAATGTGGGCCTTAAAAATCCTGAGATCCCCTTTAGAAATGGAATATACCTCACTCCACTGTTTTGTGTTTCATCCTTGTCTTCCTTTGAAAAGTTATTTAAATTTTTTAAATCCTAACTGTATTCCTTAGTAGCCTCAAACAAGGCATTTAGCAGATGCATGTGTCTACAGAATTAAGGTTTTACTTAGATTATCCAGTGAATTTAGCTGCACTGGATGAGGCCAGGAGACCACACTGCAGGCAGCCTCAAAAAAAGGACCCTCACATTGTTTTGCCAGGCAATGTGTCTAAATCCGGACCTGACACTTTCCTGTTAAGCCAGATCCTGGACTGGAATAAAGAGTTACTGAGTGTGCATCATGATGTCTTCAAACATGTTTTCTCCATATGACCACAGTGATTTACTTAAAAAAAGATAAACAGATTAAAAGAAGGTTTATACATGACTAAAACTCGCTTTTATAATAGTATAGTGTGTAACTTCCACTAAATTTTCATTTACAGTTCTTTTACAGTACTATAAATTATGGTGATTATGCCTTATTTCTCTAGATTACTTCTGCTTTATTTTATGCAATTGTTTCACACAGGAGAAAGCCTGTGGAACATACAGTCAGAATCAATTAACAGCTGGGTTTTTATGCTGTTCAGTACTGATACGTAGAAAGATAAGCTGTCTGCCCATGAGTGAGTTCATGCTAGAAGATAAGACTGTTTGTTATATCTTGAGCTTTTACGGTCACAAATTGTACAATTGTAAGACTGTTAATTTCTGTAACTAAGGTTTTTGCATAGTTGAATACAAACTGTGTGTTTTTATGGACCTTCTTCCCATTCCATGAGTTTGTACTGTAATTTAACAGTATCCTGTGAGATGATCTGCTGTCTGCTTCTCTTAGGAATTCCTGGGCATTTCAAAAGCTCTTGAGCACCTTGTAAATGTGAAAGCAATAAGCAAATAAAAATATTGTTACTGATTTTTTTTGGTGATTTAAAGATGGGACTTCTCCTGCTTCTAGTGGCAGAACTTACATTAATTCCGGGGAAAAAGCTTGGACTGTTACATTTGTAGAACTTGAGAACTCTGTAAGAAGATTTAGCAGCCTGTATAAGCATTGTACTGTATCTAGAAAACTTACCACAGAATAGATGTCCACAGTTGGTTTCTACTGGGAAAGTAGCTGTTTGGAGACAGATTGGGCAGCTGAAGTCGCTGTGATTACAAGGTCGCCAAATTTGGAGAGATTCCTGGAAGAGTAGTAGTACAGAGTCTTTACTAAATTAATATTTTGATTGACATATTCAGTCAATTAATGACTTCAGTCCTATTAATAATAATGTACTATGAATGGCAGAGATTCACAGAAACCAAGTATGAATGATATGTAACTAATAACTACCTCAGCAGATAAGGAAAATCAGGCACAAAGAAATGATTTTTTTAATCCTACAGAAAGAATCGGTGTCAGAGGTAGGATCACAATGCCAAGTTTCTGTTTCCAGTGGTATATTCACAGGCCACTGGATAATATTTATATTTTGGAGGCCAGAAGAGTTAGAACCACTGGCTTGTCTAGTTACCATTATTATCAGACAGTACCCAAGGTCTGCCTTAATAGTTCTTGGATCTTTTTCCTCCCTCTTTATAGTCATGTGTATCACATAAATGTACGTAAATAAAGACTGGTGCATTTTCTGCCTTCCTTGGGATGGCAGTGTGTATTATAGGCTATGTAGCAAAAAGTCTCCTTAAAAAGACTGCTTTCAAACAACCCTCTCCTTTGCTTAGGAAGGTCTGTAATTAAGAATAATACTGAGCTGTGTTTTTAGAGCGTGAAGATAGGAGTTTTGTCTGTCTCTGAAATCCTAAAGAGACATTTTGAAATCCAAAGTGTGTGTACTTGTATTATAATATTTCCGGAGTAGTCTACCCCCCAATGGAAAGGCTGAAGGATGTATGTTGTTCTTCCAATATTTGTTCCTAAATCATTGCCTAAAAGCAGTAAAAATCTGTTTGGCAGTATATTCATCTGTGCCAGGATTGTTTGATACAGTGAGAAATAAAATAACAATTCTTACTTTATTCTGGTTCCCTGACACAACAGAAGGTTTTTGCCAGCTTTATTATGATGTATTAGCTAATCCGTAATGGATGATCCGCCTGCCTGTTTTGTCGTAGCATATGAAAGAGCAACTTACATCTGACCATAATTTCATTGCCGCAACCATAATAAGTCTTTGAAGAAAGTCTAATAATAATGCGGTTAGTGTCCGTTCCTTTTGGAGGTAAGGTTATTTCAATTTTTGTATTAGTCCCAGAAACAAAGGAGCTCTTCTGAAATTGGGAGGGAGCCTCCAAAGAAGTTCATCTGCTTTAAGGCGGTGTCTTGAAGGTTAGCGATACTAACTGTCCTCCACTGCCTATGCGTGTTTAGAGAGGTTCAGCAGGAGACCAGCATCAGTTGCAGTTTTATTTTGCACTTTGATCAAAAAATGGTGAACTCCATAGTTCCGCAGAGGATCAGCATTATATGGAATAGGCATTTTTTTTCCATTACTGAAATAAGGCATTCAGATATGATGATCTCACACTTTGAGATTATAGTATCACTGTATGCTTGCTGTCTCTTGTTGCCCAACAAGAAGGCAAGTGCCAAACAGCTTGTTTGTCTTTCAAATATTGAATTGGCCCCCATCTTCCTGACAGATCAATGAATACACTTCTGTATATTTGACCTATTTATAGAAGTTCTGATAAAGAGAAAATTGAACAGATTTTAGATTTTGCATGTCAAATATTGGTAGATACAGAATGACTGTGAAGATTCAAGCTCATCTGACTGCAGATAAAGATTAAATTTTTTATTTAATTAATTTTTTCTAATGTAATGATTCCAAGAAAAAAGGAGGATGTTGTCATGCAGATCTGCCAAACAAATGACCATGAAACCTGGTATCTCTTGCCACTGCCATGCCTAAAATATTTCTGTAATGAGGATCTGTAAACAAGAACTGGAGGTTTTAAAACAAAAGGTCATAACTACTGGAAAGAGTCTTTCTCCTTTACTGTTCATGAAGTTATAAATATATGTGGTTCTGATACCCGGTAGTTTAGATGCTGAAGATGCCTACATGTTTTTTCAGATTTTCCCCTCTATGCACTGATAAGATTCTCTTGATTACCTGCTAAGATAACAATCACGCAATAGCTCAACAAAACTGGGATTATTCAATATGAATAAATAAAATATTACAAAGTGCAAATTCAAGTCCAACACACTGACAAGTGACCTCCTGGCAAACGTAATGCCATAATGTTACTCAAAATACGTACGGCACTTCACATTCCTATATCTTGACTCCCCATGCAGTGCTGATGAGATATTTGCAGCGTCAGAAAGGCATTATTTCAACTGATGTAAACAGTAACAGTTTACATCAGCTGAGGAACTGCCCCAGAATGGACAACCATTGTGTTTGCAAAAACTGCATATATTGCATAAGCTGATTAGGTATCGGCTCTTTACTTTTGCAGAGTAATAACACGCACATTTCTTTAGCTTTGTCTCATACAAAAAATGGAACCAAATGTGTTTCTAATTATGTAATAGATATTCAATCAGGAGAAACTCAGCATTCCCAGACCGTAACAGTTGGAAATTCTGAAAAGTTCTCTTGCCCTCTGCAACCTCAACAACTCTAAACTGCTTGTGTATTTTGTATTAGAATGTGTTGTACAATAATTAAGTTACAACATGATTCCTAGGGGACAAATGATTATGCTTTTTTTTGGATGACTCATCTGCTGACTTACATGAGCAAATCTATAGAAACAGAGTTTGTGCTGTTTAGAAAATGGGAAAATTGAATGTTACTGCATTGTTCCATGATATCAGTGCCACACAGAGGGGTTGGAAACTTGTCAGCTGACTGCAAGTTGCTGTTGAGACATTGAAAATTTTTAAGTTTTGTTCTCAAAGCATTTGAGTTAGAGATAGGACTCTGTGACTTAGAGAGGAAAGAACCAGGCAATAATCCTGTAATAATGACACCATATAAAAAATATGTGCATGTATATGTATATATGCGTGTGTGTGTGTGTATACACACACATATACATATATATGTATGTATACACACACACACACACATATATATACATTATATGAAGAAAAATTGTTAAAATCCAGTACTATGAAGCAGCATTCTTCATCTTCTTGTGATACCTCTCTTACTGAATGAAGCAAGGTAGGAGAATCTCCAGCTGTCACAATATGACATTGCCAGACAAGTATGAATGTCTTCCTGTTATGAATGGCCAAATTTAATCCGCATAGTTAACCTGAATATGATTTCAGTCTCAGCTGCCTACAGATCTCAGCTACTTTTGCAGGAGATGACAGGGAAGACACTTGCAAGAACTAGACTGGCCAGCTGACTGCTCCTGTGAAGGCAGGTTAGCTACGCAGACTGCACAAAGTGCCAGGCTCATGCACAGGGCAGGTAAGTGCACCTGGGTTTCTCGAAGAAGGGGGCACCATGGAGTTTTCTGCAGAAGTTCCAGCAAAAGTTGTTACAGAGCTCAGGATGTTCCTGTGGGAAAATACTACGGACAGGTCTGGAGTTTCCTGCAGCATCCCTCAGGGTCACTCTGCAAATGATGTAGGTCCAAGATGTTCCTTCTTCCCATCACATATAAGATACAACTACTTCTTTTAAAAAGACAAACCTAGACACTAGGCTTATAGTAATAAAGTTAGTTGAAAGTGACTGGAAGAGTGGAAAAGGTTTTTGGTAGCTTAGATAAATAGCTTTTTCATTCTCAGATTATACACATTAAACATTTATAATAATAATAAAAATATATGATCTTAATTTGTATATAGAGCTGGAGGCTTATATTTGGCTTTTAGTAGGCATTTTTTGTGTTTTATTCAAATCCTTAGTTTTCACTATCTCTTGCTTTGGATAACTGGATTATTCAAATTAGTACACTTTCATCAGAAGAGCACGTGCTCTTCCTGACTCCTCCCTTTGGCCTTCATCAGACTGAGTAAAATTATTCACGGAACGGTCTCTAGAAGGATTGCTGCCTCTGGCCACAGCTACCATGTTTCTCACACTGCCCTGTTACAGTCAAACAAGGGCCAGACTCTGAAGCCTCCGAATTGCTCAAGATTTATGCTGACATAAAGTGATGATGCAGCTCAAGATTTATGCTGTTATAAAGGATATCAAACTGTAGCCATGATGATACATTTTTATTCTGTCACATAGATGATTGCATTTGGAAAAGAAGGAAAGGCATTCCTAAGGCATTAAGTAGACAAAACTTCCTCTTTGCCCTCCAGGAGGATGAACATATAGTTCAGTGAGGACAGACACATTTTGTACATCTTTTGCATTTAAATTATGATTTGAAAAGCTGTCTAAGGGCTTAGGATGTTTAATCTCCATTAAAAGTAATGAAGCCTGCAGAGCTGTGTACTTTAGGTCATTTAAGACACTGCCAGCTCTAAGATTTTCTTAATAGCTAATCAGGTCATACAAATTATTTTTATTGGTAGGTTTCATACTCTTGTCAATGCTACACGTGATAAATTATTTATGCAAGTTGAGCAATATTAGGAAAATCTGAAAAGTACTGAAAAAGCAAAAACATTTGAAAAAATATATTTACTACGTGGTTAAAAAAAACACTTTTTTTAAAAATTTTTTTTGTATAGACGTATTTCAGATAATGTCACAGTAGTTTATAAACTAAGTTAAGTTGCTGAACAGGCTGTTTCTCTTTTCTTCAGTATTCCACCTAAGAAAATAAAATAGCTTTCATATTATAAAGACATTAAGTGAAAGAGCTAAGAAATCGGTGTCAGCTCTGGAGAGTCCCTTCATTACCTGCCTGATTTTGTTACATGTTACTTGTCTGCTTAAGGAGGGGGAGGTCGAGGTAACCTCTTGAGGACCCTCCCAGCTACCTTCTGTGGCCTTGTTAGGTCCTGCTTGTGCAAAATTTAACAGGATCTGGACCACTGCTATATTAGTATACTCCTTCTGTTGACTAAATATTGATGATGTCCACATAAACTAATCAGAGTTTGTAAGGTGCTTTCGTGCTGTGTATTAAAGTTCATTGAGTACTGTAAAAACAATGTTATTTTACACTGTATGTGGGTTCTGCACCTGGAATGTTCATTCACGTTTGCATATTTTTCCACGTCAATAGAGGTGGTTCAAGAAAAAATTACCCTTCTGTCTCAAGAGTAATGCAGGCCGGGAAGGGCAACATGTGACAAGGACAGTCAAAGGTACAAGCAGCTTCTGGACAAGGAATCACTAAGTAAACTAAGATTCTTCAGGTGGAAAAGAAATGACAGAAATAGTGGAGGTCTGTAAAAGATAATGGAGAGGAACAAAAAGGCTATCTAGGATCAGTTGTTTGCTGTCTCTTCTAATACAACAACCAAACAGCATCCATAAACTAATGGGTGGCAGATTTAGGTAGGAAAAAAAAGGGCAGTACTTTATATATACACTTTAGCAGTGGATGTTTTTGTTATGGATGCTAGAAACTGCTATGAATTCAACTTATACTGGGCATCAAGTACCATTAAATGCAAAGGTAGCACCTCTGACTGAGGAAGTTCCTGAACCATAAAAAGCTAGAGGATGGAAGAGTCTTCTGGGGAAGCATCGCATAATTGCTATTTCTGAATTCCACTGCTGCAGAGAGGACTAGATGGTCCTAGTTTGACCTGGTACAGCCATTCTTACATGAATAGAACAATTTGGGGAAAAAGAGATTTGGAGTCACCTTCAGCAAAGATAACAGTGGCTTAGTCTTGTCCTGCATAAGTAGGCAAGGAAAAACATGCCAAATCTTGCATTTATTTTATTAGGTTGTGTGCACATTTCTGATTTATTTAGTCCAAGCACTCTAAATGGTGTTCAGGTTAGCTTTATGCTTGTTGTAAAGGGACAGACAAGCTGGATCTGATAGAAAAAGTAGATGATATTGGACATAGCTTAAAGTCCACCAGAATAAATTCACCCTTCCAAAATCTTGATCCAGCAATTGAACATTTGAACTACCAGAATGAATTAGAGATTGAAGTAGCAATTATGGCAGTTAGTATTTTGTGTCATGTGGCTGTGAGTTTTGATGGTGCTAGACACCCCTAACAAAATAAAACATTTTGTGCAACCTCTGCCTAAAATAACAGATTTTTTGGGAGGTTCCTCTAATGCATGTTCTAATGCATGTTCTACGTGTAATGTAGAAACACCACCATTTAAATTTCATTCCTGTTAATAGTCTCAGCTGGAAACTTCTGAGACTGCCCATAAAAGTTACTGTTTCATAGCATTGTATTAGGATCTTGGTGCCTATCTCACCTTTGAAAATCCCAGGCCTGAATAACGCCACTGTAAAGCAGCTTTCACAAATAAATATGAGGCTACGAGAGTAGTTTTCTACATAGCATACTGAAATTATGTTCCTCTGTCATAGACATCTCTTCTATGGGAGAAGTGGAGAAAACTTGACACCATTCTGGGGGGACCCAGAATCTGCTCTAGAGAGTAAGTGCATACAAGTATTCTTTGAAAACACTGAGCAGTGCTCATCATTTTTAAGGAGTAGCAGTGGTCACCTCACAAACTGTTTTCAGCAGTGGAAGCCTTCACCCACGTAGGAAACGTTGGCACAGTGCTTTCATTGACCAAAGAGATTCAACCCGTATGTCCAGTGAAAAAATCTAATCACACCGGTGGACACCCTCATCAGCTTTCACCAGAGCATGCCCCTAAATTAGATGACTGACGTAGTATGTCATTAGATGACATAAAGTGACTCCATAAGTGCTGACAGAAAATGAAACACCCACTTTGAACGAACTGGCAAGAAGATAGTAAGTTGATTGTATTGTAATGTACATGCTCATAAATGACACAAATGGCTTTGGAGACTTAGATCGAGTATATAGGCTGTAATGGATGATGATATACAGTGCTTCATGTTAAATTTTACACTTGCACGGTGGTGAAGACCTGGAAAGTTTAGATGTTTCTTTTAAAATACAGTTTTGTTTTTCTAAAATCAGGTCCATATGTTTATATTCTTTTCTCAATGAGCATCCCAGGAGTTATCTGCTTTTGGGATCAGATTTTCAAAAGAACTCCAATTAGGAAACAGGTTCTGAAGTTGTTCAAACCCAGAAGTTCCCAGTTTGGCAGTTAGATTTTCTGAGAAATTTGAGATCTTTTAAAATCTGGACATTTATTTCAGCTTAAAATGAAAGCTCAGCATTTTGAAAAGTAAATCTAGTAGAACTCTGAAAAATCAAGCCATTAGATTTGATGCATTTTTAAAACTTGTATGCGAAAGAAAGCTATGAAGTAGTGATTTAGGTCATTGATTATGGAGCCAGAAGCTCCTGGGTGTAAACCTTTATCTCCAAAACACTGCTCAGCTCACTACATCTTCCAGTTTTACCACATGGAAATTTTTTTAAACATTCAGTGATGAGTCCATTCTCATCAGCATGTTTGAAGAGAAGGAATTAAAGTTGAAAAAACACTTAGCAGATGAAAGAGCTAACAACCATTTATTCATTTTTTTTCCACGAACACCTGCCATTCTTTAGAAATAAAACAGACCTCACTTAGAAGTTTAAACCTGTTAGGAAGGCATGATACCATGTTCATGATACCTCTTCATCAGATTCCTGTGATAGGTGAACGGTTGCTCTGTGTCTCAATTACAGGGTAATTAAGATGAGCAAGGATATACTGGACGACTAAGTATTTGACAATACATACTAAACCTAATCACAAGCAAACTAAAAGTACATATTTTGAAGGGAAGAATTGATTTATGCAAATTTTCCAAAAGTAACTCTAATGATTAGAAGTATAAATAAATACTTCAATTATTTATTCATAATCATTCTAATGAATACTTCCTACCTTTGTTCAGAAGACCTACATAAAGTTTGGCTTACCATTCCTCTTTCCAGAAATGTGTGAGAGGAGCCGAGTGAGTTACACTAACTGACAGTGTTATGGTGTGGAATCATTCATTAAGGCAGGCTATGCATGTTTGTCAATTATTAACTTAGTTGCCCAATGTCAAGGTTCTGTTAGATTTTCTAAATTACGGTTACGAAAGAAACCTTTTCTTCAAACAAAGCAAGTCTGTTAAAAGAATAGAGGACTTTCGGGGAAAAAACAACACTCCTCCCTTTCCAAAGAACCTAAATAAATCTCCTCCCTCAAAAAGATGTTTAATGTAATTGAAAAGATCCTTGAATCTAATAAAAATATCACATTGTTATTTTCAAATATTAACTTGATCAAGGGCGAGCTACAGGTATTTTGATCGCCTGATATAGTAGCAGCCTATCAATTGTGTAGACAAGCGGTTAACTGAAGTACTGTTGTGAAATAGGTATAAAACTTGCCAGACACTTGTGATACCATGGCATTGCATAACTGCAGAATTAGGTTGAGTAACACGCAACATTGTCCAGCTAATCACATGAAGTGTAGAATTTAAGCAGAAGACCTAATAGTCCAAAACAGTATTAATTGATGGGCATATATACTTCATGAAGTATTTATTCTTTGTCATGATATATGTTCCTTAAGAAAAGCTTGATTTCTGTAAAGATGTTTTCCAATTTAATATAGCAAAATTAGTAAGGAAACTTGTTAAAGGGTTGATTTTATGCAGTGTTGACCATCCTGACCTTGATTCAGCAATGCACTGAAGCACACGCCTAATTTTCAGCCCTCAAATAAACACATGAACTCTTATGGAGGAGTGGAGGGGGAGTCAGTAATATTAGAACAGAACAAAAATAATGCCCCTGCTGTTCCTATTAAAGCACTGATATGCTAAACAAAGCACTTTCCAAAGACTAGCAACCGGATGGAATTTGTAGCATAAACAATGTTCCTTGTTTGTCATCAGTCCCTAGGGAACCTTCTTCTCTTTGTTACTGAGAAATTGGCGACAAATTCAATACTGTATGTGACTTCCTGTGTTGGATATTCATGCATACTCATATGCCAATGCACTTTATCTATCTATCTATATATGTATATCTGTCATTTATTATTTATCCAAATATGTATACAAATCTACAGTATGATTTAATTACTTATAAAAGATGCCAGACTAGCAGATGTAGAAGCTGGAGCCATTTCTTTATCCAGAGAAGTGACACAGCATTAGCAGTGGCTGCTTCCCCATGCTCTTCTAAAAGGCTTCACCCTTGCTAGACTCCCCAAGAATCTGAACATAAGTCATTCTCTCCTACCTCTTCCCACCTATTCTGCTCACCCTGTTAAATTTAAGTCTGCTAACAAACTTGTCAGTTATTACTAGTAATGACTGTGATTCTTAGACATGAGTGTTTATCTACTGGAAAATCGGTTTGAACACATTAAACATATTTTACTTAGGTCACTTTGATTACTACTAAGTCAAAAAAGGATTTGAACTGGTTTTAACGTAAAGGTGAAACCCCCATAGCAAAATAATAGCAAAAAATTATAGACTTTCTGTAAAGATTAAATGAACCTGAAAGACTTCCTTTTACTTGCCAGGGGCTATATGTATTGTGCTTTGTCTCTTTTGTAATCACATATGCCTTTAACTAACAGACAAGCTAGGCTTGGAAACAGTATGCTAAAGTCTGCATTGTTTCAATAAACAGGGTTTTTTTTAATGCCATTCTCAACCTCTTACTGCTCATTGTGGACACGAAGTCAACCATGAGGCAGCAATGTGCCCTTGTGGCCAAGAAGGCCAATGGTATCCTGGGCTGCATCAGGAAGAGTGTTGCCAGCAGGTCGAGGGAGGTGATTCTCCCCGTCTGCTCAGCCCTGGTGAGGCCACATCTGGAGTACTGCGTCCAGTTCTGGGCTCCCCAGTACAAGAGGGATGTGGCACTACTGGAGCAAGTCCAGCGGAGGGCTACGAAGATGATTAGGGGACTGGAGCATCTCTCTTATGAGGAAAGGCTGAGAGAGCTGGGCCTGTTCAGCCTGGAGAAGAGAAGGCTGAGAGGGGATCTTATCAACGTGTACAAGTATCTGAAGGGAGGGTGTCRAGAGGATGGRGCCAGACTCTTTTCAGTGGTGCCCAGCGACAGGACGCGAGGCAACGGGCACAAACTGAAACACAGACAGTTCCATGTGAACATGAGGAAAAACTTCTTCACTGTGAGGGTGACAGAGCCCTGGAGCAGGTTGCCCCGAGAGGTGGTGGAGTCTCCTTCTCTGGAGATATTCAAAACCCGCCTGGACGCGATCCCGTGCAACGTGCTCTAGGTGACCCTGCTTGAGCAGGGGCGTTGGACTAGATAGTCTCCAGAGGTCCCTTCCAACCTCAACCATTCTATGATTCTGTGATTTACCATTACAGTTCAAAGCATATCTTCCCCAAGGGCAGAGCTAGATGCTGGACAGCAGAGATTCTGCAGTCTTGTCACATTTTCACTCAGTAACCCACCTTTAACGGGGAAACAGAGACTTTATTAGACTTAATTCACTGAATTTGACGATACCTGTTACTAAACTGTTACTAAAGACTGTTAAATACTAGCAAACTTCCTTTTACACAGCTTCAGAATATTTGGTGATGCAGATTGTGGGCACAAGAAAATCTCTTAAATTTGTGTGCATATTTACAGTAAATCAGAAAAACATGATTGCCATAACAAGCTGGGTGGCCAACCATTCCTATTGTTTGTCTCATTAACTTGTTGGTTCCCAGCACGTGCATGGAAACTGCACTCTTGGACGCATTTTGTCTAATTGTAGTTTGGTCCTTTTCTCGTGTTAGATCTTTTGTTGAGGCCTTAAAGCACAGCTACAATACAAGTAATAATTTTACCGATAATAAGGTTGTCATTTTGGCTTTGGAGTTTGAGCCTGTTCAAACACTTACATGCCTGAGTTATTTTGTGTAGTTGAATAGGCCCATCAAAGCCAACAGGTGTGTTCATGCCAACTGTTTGTGTTATTGCATTATTAATTTGCAATTTTCCACATAAAGTTTCTTATTCTACTCCATAAAAGCCTACCTAACTGAAAACTGGGACTTAGAAGTATAAAGTTGTGAAATAACACTCCCTGGCAGTGCGTTGGACCAGGGCCTGCATAATGGCATTTGACACAAACCAAGGGGTTTTATGCCTGAGGTAGAGTTTCTCATTAAAGTCTTCTCAGTGTGTCCCAGATGTGACCTAATTCCATTCTGGAAAATAAGAGTGGTGAATGCTGACTGCTGTATATGCAGGCAGGCTTTACAGTATTGTGCGAAAAATGAACATCTAAGCTATCAGAACAGCCATTAACCTGGTTCCCAGGAAGAGCAAAACATGACAGGCCAGCTGTCTAGTGAAGTACGTGAAGAAAGCAAGAGAGGAATCTGTTTAAGTGGAAACATAAGTGAACTGCTAGTAAAATCAGGTAATCGTAGCTTTTATCATAAAAAAAATGAACCAAATGCAAAATATAAGTTTGTTAGAAATGCCAATAAAAATAATTGTAGCCTCTCTGGCACTGCTTAGAGAGAACAATCTGTTAAAAAGAGGCTCCACCCACCTGTTGTATGAGTTGGCTTTCACTCTTTGGAACATGCTATATGAAGGGAACCTTAAAATATGGATGAAAATGTGTTCAGAATGCTTGGGCAAATTGCAGCTTTTTTTTTCAAAAAAAGAAAAATGACATTTGGATAAAAAATAATGAAATTTGAACTTGATTTTGAGAGATACATGCTAACTTGCTTTATTCAATATGTAACTGTTTTAGTGTGTAAATGAGTAAATACAGAACAACTCATCTTGTGCTTTACATACCTATAGCTATCCCTCTCTCTCTTTAGCCATTGTTGGGTTTTGGACATTTCCATGTTATTTATTAGTAAGTGACAGCTGTGACATGTTCACCTAGCATTTCTATTTTTGAACACACACTTTTCTTCTTCAGTTAGAGATTACTATTTGAATAGTCCATTTTGAAACACATTTTAGTGATTTTCAAAACCAACTCTTAGGTAACAAAGGCAATTCTTTAATAACTTCTGTTGATTTCCAACTTACCAATAATGGAAATGAACAACTTATTAATATTTTATTCAGTGAATCTTGTATACTGATGACAATTTTTCTGAATAACAAGATGATGTTCTGTTGTTTCAAAACAACAGAACATGTTGTTTTGAAAATGATTTTGTCTTTAGAGGGATTAGAGATATTACCATTAGCTTTGGTGTGCAAGACTGCACACCAGTACCCTGGCAGAGAATCAATCTAAAGGGATTAATTCTTTTTGGAAATTAAGTTTGTGATTTTCATGATCCTGAAAAAGCATACTCCTGAGTATACTCATGGTTTAACCCTGGACTGTAGTGAAAACTGGAAGTATTCAGTACAAGATACTAAATATGTGCAAAGATGTTGTCAGAATCAGAATCTACAAACCAAATGGTCTTCTTGGGACATAAAATCGCCTGGACGCGATCCTGTGCAATGTGCTCTAGGTGACCCTGCTTGAGCAGGGGGGTTGAACTAGACAATCTCCAGAGGTCCCTTCCAACCTCTACCATTCTGTGATTCTGTGAAAAACACCTGTCAAACATTCTTTAGTCCCATGAAGTCACAGCATTACACTACCTTTCCAATGTACCTGTGGAAACAGGATTTGAAACAGGAATGTGGATTTGTTTATGGCAAATATGTCTCTGTCATACTTCATATCCCAGTACAGAACTTCTTGTCACTGGAACAAACTGAAGTTGTATCTGAGAATTTTAATACATATGAACTTGAAAAGCCAGGTACTGCTGCCAGGACAGTGCAAACAGTTCCATGAGGTCAACTAATGTCAGCCAAGACCATTTTCACTTGTGACCTTGCTCACTGAAAAAAAGATAGAGTATCAAAATAGAAATACAGATATCTGTGAGATAGTAAACAAAAAGCCAGAAATAGAAAGGCATAGATACGAGATTGACAAATGTTAAGGAAACAGCTGAGGCCGAGAGGGCAGGCTAGGAAGGAAGGTTACAGAGAAAAAGTGAGGTCATACTGGAAAGTAAAGATAGTAGACATGTAATATTTTCTCCTGCTAAAGTCACTGTTCGTAGGTGTCCCTGGTCTGAAATGCGTTAGTGAGATAATCCAGGTAGATCATTCCTAAAGAAGATAATCAGTTATTCTCCTGGAGTCAAAAAGTGCAATTACAAAGATCTGGTCACAATATTTTTTATAAATGTAGTTAGTTAGTTTTCTACCTCTGACTTATTTTCTTCCCTCTATTGCTTTTTAAGAAATTTAATGGGCTATCAGGACTTTTGACTCCGTGACATTATTCCATCTTTTCTCGGGCTCGCTGGAAAGGGAATTGTAGTATACTAAAACAGAGATAATCCATCATTCTCTGCACTCATGTTTTCCAGTTAGTTAAGGAGTGACCAGATAAGATAATTCTAATACAGGTCTGTCTTGTCTTCTTTTTTTTGGCCCTGCAAGTGATTTCCTTTCCTTGGGAGAATTTAGAGACAGTGGACTGGCCAGAGGCACTCATAAAAGAAGACACATTTCTGCAGACTGCTCTGAAGAGTGGCTCTGAAGAGTACTGAAGCAAATAACTTCAGAATTGCTTAAATCAAGTCCAAGCTGCCTCTCTGTCCCATTCAGCTCCCTTCCTCTTCTCTTCTTTCCCTGATAAAAGATATAAACTGGCCAGTGGGACCTGGGACTCCACCTGGTTTTGCTTATTTGCTTTATGCATGAGATATTACCAATATATTCCTACTTCTCACTTTAATATTCATTGTAATAAAACATGATCTGCATAGCTCATATTGGCAAGCTTGTTACGAATGTAACATCTGTTTCAGTTTAGCAATACCTACTTCCCTGATGTATGATAAACTTTAATTAATATTTGTAAGGGTACTTACAATTTTTTTCTGTAACTTTTCTTGTGTTATTATTCTACGGAAAAGGTGGAGATGCATTTGTATTCTATATACACACTCACTATATGATATGTGCTATAATAACTCTAACTGATATTCTGTAACCTAGGACCCCAGAAATGGCTGCAGACAAAACTGAATTCATTCTGAAGACAGACTAGAAATGCCTTCATAGTTCTAATGGTATGACTTACTATTTCTTACCACCATAAGTCTATGGGGGTCAAAGAGAATTTTCATTGTGTTAAGATGTCCTAAGAAAGGTATAAAGAAGAGCATAAATGGCTCAAGTATTGCAGGAATCCCACTAGCTTAAACATTCATCTATTAAAAACAAGAGTTTTAATAGTTGAATGACTTCCAAGAAGGGCCTCAAGGGATGAAAGTGTTTCTATCAAATCTGAAAATGTTTGGAAGATGCTTATTCCATGTGAAAATATTTTCACCTTTCAGAAAAGCTTGAATATGAGATTCATTTGATGAATATACTCTCATACARTGTATTTTCGGAATTGTTATAAAATACCTAGAATTCCTACTATTTGATGACAAATGCATTATAATGAATTTCATCTCCTATAAGCCAAAATATTTCAGAACGTTTTACAAAATAGACACTTCAGTTACATAGTAACAGATTTTACATTCCTAAATGCAACAGCTCCTATTTCCCTAAGGGCAAGTTCTCCTTGAATATTGACCAACTTCCCATACCCTGCACAATGCTCAAACTCGTCTCCTCTATTTCACTCAGACTCTAGACCAGTACCTGCTTTTTGCTGTGGACTGGAAAAAAACTAACCATGAAGGAGTCTTACTCTATTCCATCTAGTGAAGACACAGACCTCTAGAACACTGCAAAGTTTCCCAGTTAGAATCCCCTGTGCTAACCCAAATCTTGGTTTGTACATGAAAGAAATGTGACTGCATAGCATAGATTTGCAAAGCTGCAGGTCCAACTCCAAAGTAAATGTTTCATGCCTTTCATCGTGTCAGCAGAGGCCTGTTTTGTCATAGCGTTAATCATACTTTGAGAGTGCCTTAGCCTTGCAGACYTCCCCTTCATTCAGATTGTACAAACCACAGTCAAATGATATTCTAGGGAATGAACCTATAAGAGACTTTTGTTGTGAAAACGCTGGTGCTTTTAAAACAAAATGTGGCTTGACATTTTAGAAAAAGTTAATGTCACTGCTAATGAGAAAGCAACCGTGGTCTGCTGGTTAGTCTGCTTGGGAAACTGGTTCTGTTCTATGTTTTGCTTGTTTTCCTATGTGGTTTTAGAAAATCATAGGGGTATATGTACATTGCAATTTTAGCCCCTATTTCCCTAGTAAACACCTTACATTCAAAAACTTGAAGCATATATGTTTATTTGGTCTTTGGATCTATGCAGATTTGCACAGCTGGGGGAGTATGGACTAAGCTTGAGCTGGTTTCAGGCTATGTGCTATTCATTCTGCAGGAAGATCTAGGCAAGGTAATTTCATTTGACCCACATTCTCCCATAGTTGACGTGGCAAGTATTGTAGGGCATCTTCAAAGAAAAAACAGTGGGATCTTCTTCAAATGCATTAGACAAATTGACACAGTAGCATAGTAGTCAGTCATACTGGGTAACTGCAATATAGACATACCCTTTATCTCCCTACTTTCCCCTGTGTAAAACAGCAATGATAGTACTTCCCTCACCAAAAACGATGCAAGGGTATAGACGTGAAGGACTGTGAAATGGTCAGCTATTCCAGTGCTATTTCAGACATCGGGACTGTCTTTTTACTGTTTCTGTTTTTTCTTTCTCCTTTAATCTCCTCAAGCTGTTTTTCTCAGATAGAAATAAGGAAGCCCAACTCATGTGACCAAACAGCTCCTTCTCAGATCATGGTAAGGTTTTCTCTGTACCTCAACCATTTCCTGCTCTTTGTAAATTTTCCAACTAGCTGTCAGGCCTAGAGGGTACAGCAGTTATCACAAGACTGGTTTGTATTGCCAGTGCTGAGGGTCAGTGACCTGCAGTTTTTAGAACCCTGTTCTGTCTCTTGTGCAATCACAAAACATACACCTGTGTGGGACCAGTAAGAGACTGATAAAGATTTTCAGTCAGTCAAATAATGTGAGTTCACACTGCAATGATGATAGGGTTTTTCTTCACATTTTAAGTGTTCAGTTATGCAGAATAACATTTATTTGTTTGTAAGAACTTCTAAATAGGCCACGTTTTGGAAATAAACAGCCAAGACCTTTTCAATAAAATATAAAAACTTCCAATATAGGTAGAACTTGATTCAAAAGGAAGTTGGAATATATAAGACAAGAGAATGTAAAAGATCATGAAAGGACCTAAAAGGATATGTCTTTAATAATTTACTACATGAATTTTGGTAATTGATGAATTTCTAGTTTCTGCATCTGAAAAATGTAGATATACTTCAGCCCCACAGAACATCATGAGGCTTAGTTGATGCTGCTAAAGCTTTTGAAAGATGCTAGGAAAGTGCAGACTTTCATAATTCATATCAATCAAGCTACTAAATATGACAGAAAAGCTGAGGATCATTTTTCATCTTGTACATTCTAGCAGGGAGAAATGTGCAAGTTACGTAACTGACCACCAAGTGTCACTGTTGGTATTTTTACATTCTTATTTCTTTGTTCCTAAGCGTGTAAAAAAATCCTCATAGATGTAGTCCTGTATATGAGGATTTTCCAACAAGAATAAGAATATWTCTAAACTACAGGAGACATGTATATCTACCCCACAGGCTAGGGGCAAACTGAAGTGCCTGAGTACATGGCTTTCTTTAGCAAGGCACCAAGAAGTAATGTCTAAACTAAATATTGCTCATATTATTGGATATAATAATGTAGATCCCATTGAAAATCAAATGATGCATAGATAAAATTCCTAAATCCAAGTTTTTGTTAGGAAAGGTAGACATTCCTCACTGAGAGAATGTCAGATACTTTGTCAAGAAGGCAAAGGACACATTATCAAAATGAGTGAATATAGTTTAAATAAGTTCCTACTACTAGAACTAATTTAGCCTGACTTAAAATGTAGTAACAGCAGACATTAGACATCACAAGACTGAACCACAGTCCTGGTCTGAGGTGCCAAGCTATTCTTTCCTGTTTCTGCAGTGTTAACGTAGGTCATAGTCCTTATCTTGATTGGCACAAAAATAGAATTTGCTGACAGGCATTCATGTGAGCTGCAGCTCATGAAGAGATTTCCAACTAGGTTTAAAAAATAAAACCAAATGAACTGCCATACCTATATAAYGTACATAACTTCCCTTTGCCACTACCTCCTTTACCCCACAGCTGAACTCTTAAACTCAGCTTGCCAGTTCTGTGGTGTTCCTGATGTGTCCACATGTAGCTGCAGCTTGAAAGATGCAGAATAGCTACATAGGTTGCTATATGTATTTGTAATGTAGTTCTCTGTAGAATTCAGGTGTCATAAGTGCAATGTTCCTTAGAAAGATCCTTCTGTGTGCTAATACTGGTTTATCTTGGTGAGCACTTCATCATTCAGAGTTAGTCATCTGAAGTGGATCCAATAGCCAGGAGTGCACCGGTGAGCCAGTCCCCTCTGACATAATCCCAGATCACCAAACCYGTACAGTCTGCCTTTCAAATTAGTCCCTGTCCTACAGATAGCCAATCTATCATCCATACCATCTCTTCAGCATAGCCATGCCTTATACGTAGACATATCTGGATAGTTTTGAAAAAGTAGCAACCCTTAAACAGGCATATTAGATCTTGGCTGGTTCTGATTAACCTCAACCCTTCCCTTCTGTCTGTACTGAAAACCCTCTGTGGTAAAAGTACTTCTCCACAGTGTTTTTTGCATCTATGAAAAAGGATGACCCCACTGAAACAGAATATGCTGTCAGGGCCCTTAGTGCACTAATAGGCCTTCATGGCCTCCCCTGGGGCCTCCACCCACCTCCTCTGCCCAGGGGCCCAGGAGCTCCATTTAAGCTCTGCCCTGGGCCCTTATTCCCTGCTTGAGCTCTGTTGTAGGCATGCAGGGCTGTTGCTGTGGTCCCCACTGATSTGGACCCTGACCTGTGGGCTGACTTCCAAGCTTGGCCTCAGACCTGCCTTGTCACTGCGGACCTACCTGGAGATCACTGGGCTGTGTCTGGCCCTGGTTACCCTCACCACACCTGCTCCTGACCCGTGGATTGACTTCCTGGCTTGACCTTGGACSTGCCTCGTCACCATGAACTTGCCTGATGATCTGGACTCCTGGTGGAACCTTGCTGCCATCTCTGGGCAACCCTGCTCCCTTGCTTGGTTACTGGGGGACCAGGCCCTGGCTGGTGAGGTCCCTGCCCTGCTGGCTGTGATACTGCTCTTGGCTCCCTGTCCCTTAGGGAGCAGCTGGCCTTCACTGTTCCCTGGCATATGGAGCATAAACACAGGACAGAGGAGTTGCCTGTAAAAACATCAGACCTGAGAGGATAAAGAAAGCAAGGGTGTGAGGAGTTGAATCTGTAAAGAAAGAGCATGTGAAATCAAGAAGCAGAATTCAAGAATTATGTGCTTCTAGGAAGCAAGCAGAAGGAAACTGATGAGCCAAGGTGAGTAGGAAATGACAGATGCTAGGACATGATACATCCTGAGAAGGGAAAGGACATAGAATGAAAGAAAGAATAGTGAGCAAATGAAGAGGGTGTAAAGGAGAAGCTAACTCAACAAAAGCTAGTAAAAATTATAGAAGAGAACAAATATTTGAAAGTGACCATGTTCAACAGTACAAATCTTAGCATAGAATCCTGGGGGATGTTAGTGTAAAAAACCTTTTTATTCCCTACTGTATTTTTAATGAGGATTTCTTCTGTGACAACCAAATCTCTTTAAGAAACTTTGAAGGGAAATGGTCAAAAGCTTTCCAGAAATTCAAGTCCACTCTCCAGACTTCTGAAGTCTGGACAGCACTATAAAGGGAAATATCCATGTAAACACTGTCTGATTCATGCAGCAAGGTCTTAATCTGTGTGAGTCAAAGTAAAATCAGTAACAGAATTAAAGCATGTACCTTAAGAAATAGAATAGCCAAAAAAGAAGAGTATATGATGTCTGTAATAGCTGTTATTCAAGTTGCTTAGTCCATCCTTAGGATATTTCACTAAAGTGTTAATGCAGTCCTAGCCATTCCACTAATGACAAGCAATATAAGAATCTTCATAAAAATGTAACAGAATCAGCTAACAAAAAATAAAAGATGCTGTTGGAGAAAAAAGTTACTAAGGTTCCTGTGCTGAAGCAGTTGAAGACCAAAGTAACCACATCTTCTTACTGTAAGGTACTTACACTGAATGAGGGGGCTTTTCCAGACTTCCTTTTCTCTGAAGCTTCTGATGTAGTTTATTACAAGACAAGATTCTGAATCGGGCATATGCAAGACCTGATCGAGTACGACAGTTCCGCCTGTGAAACAAATACAGTGAAGGAAAGCAAGTGAGATTTCTACTTTGTTTCCTCAAACAAAAGTGCTCCTACATTTCAGTTATCTAGCAGTGCAAAATACAAAAGGAGTGCGTGCCGTATCTACCCGGTGGCGTCTGACATCCTGTGCAGGCAGTCATTACACAGCCCCATGTGGCGACTTGGCCGCGTGCCCACATACTGCCAGGTGCATGAAAGGGACTGGTCCCAGGGGAGCAGCTCAATAGCGCTCCGTGAGCTGTCCCACTCGCTGTGGGATAACGAGCGAGTAGATTGCTACCCTTGAGACACCACCATCTGATGGGTTTTGAGTAGTACTAACAGCAGCCTCTGAGGCTGAGGAAAATAAGAGAGACAATGACAATCCAAAAYGAGAAAGAGGTAAGAGCTCCACAGCCTTTTTGTGCTGCTGGACGGGGAGGTGTACTGCCCTACCTTCTGGCACAAGGTCAAAACAGCTTCCAGTCAGGCTGCTGCTTAAGCACTCACCGACCTTTGCCTCCCCGAGAGAAGGAGCTCTAAGAGCTTCCCTCGTATTTTTGCCCCATTCAACTATGGTATTTTTGCAGAAACACTGCATTTTGTGTTCCACTCTGAAAGTGACAGTGGTGGCCAGCACAAACGCGCTGACCTACCTAAACCTTAACTGCAGGTACRTCTGCAGCGTGCCGGTCCCCCTCCACGGCCGTGAGGGGAAAGCGGCGGCCTCGCCTCAGGGCCGGGCAGGAGGAAGGGGCCGGCGCCATGTTGGGACCGGGGAGCACCTGCTGCGGGGACCGAGCGGCGGCGGAGGGAAGCGGGGCACGGTCCCGGTGACGCCAGGGGCCGCGCTTTCGTCGAGGGGTGGGTGAAACGCTCCCCTCCCCGGCC
>NW_020449241.1:3246-39296 GCF_003343035.1 Apteryx rowi | reverse complement strand
GAGCCGGCCGGCGGCGGGAGGAGGCCGCCACCATGGAGGCGAAGCCGACTGACCTCCTGCTCTGCGACAGCCTCATCCTCTGGGTGAGTGTCGCGGCCGCGGCGGGAGGGGGTGTCCCGCCTGCCTGCCTACCTGCCTGTCCTCCCCCCCCCCTGCGCGGCGTCCGGCCCCCTGTGAGCCCCGGGCGGGCCTCGCTGTCACAGAGCGGCCTCCCGATGAGGCGGCAGCGGGGGGGGGGCGCTCCCTCAGGAGCGGCCTCCCCCCGGCGGAGCGGGGCTTTTCCAGTCAGACCCTCCCCCCCACACCCACCCACGCCCACACCCACCCAACGGTCGGGTCACGGCGGCCGGGGGCTTCGCGGGGGGCGGGCGGCCGTTGGGAAGGGCGGGCGGGCACCTGTTGGGCCCGCGCCGTTGCCGTGGCGACGGGGGCGGGGCGGGGTGCGGGGGCGGCCCCGCGCCCTCCCCCTCCCCCCCCAGTTCTCCCGCGCGTTCGTGGCTTGTGTGTGCTCGGCGTGGGCTGGCGTTCTCGCTGCCCTGGAGGCAGTGCGGCGGGTTCCCGCTGCTGCACCCCGCTGCTGCCCCTGTCAGGGGCTTCAGGGGGTGGGAGATCCGAGTTAGAGGCAAATGGACAGAAAATGACGATTATGTGGGTAAAAACGCCGCGGTAATAATGCGGTTTACATAATATATATGTTTATTTTATATCCTCCCCCCCCGACTCTTGCAAAAGTAATAGTCTTGAACTGTAGGTACAACCTCTGGAATATCCTATAGGTCCAATTAGTGGTTTTTCAGCAAATCCTTTAATGTAGAAGCCTCACAGTAATTAACAATAACATTAAATACATGCAATTAATTTGAATTCAGTTGGCAGAAACCTCAGAGCTGAGCCTGAACTTCATCTCCTACCATCCTTTAGTTGGTTAGAGCATTTGTTGCAGCCAGATGCTGCATACTGCACGCACAAGAAGCATGTATTTGTTGGATTCATTAATCAAGCTTCCTTTCTTTTTATCCCTTCTTCTTTCTGAGTTTTCTCTGCTTTCTTATCTGTAATTCTGGTCATGCAGAGATGCAAACCTGGCAAGAGCGTGTTGTACTAAATAATAGAGCAACTTGTGCAGGTGTTGCATAAAATCTGCAGGTAAGGCCAGAACTACTTTGCATGGACTGTTCCTTTAGCAATAACAGCTATTTGGGGTATGCTAAGTGTGGAAAAAAGGGAAAGAATGGGTTATTTTAGAAGCATTATGTAGAGCTGGAAATGAAACCAGAGATGAGAAAAAACACAATGGCAAAAGTGATTTAGCAGTAGCTACCAAAAAGATGTTCCTTCTCCTTTCTGCATGACAATACAAAAGTTTTAATACAATTCAGTTTCTTATAAAACACTGAAGAAACAGCTTCCTCCTTTCTTTTCCTCCCTCTCTTTTTCTGTTAGTTACCTTGTATGCTAATGTTTAGTTTGTCTTTAGAATTCTAGACATCTTATGCTTTACCTCTCCTGGATTGGGTATTCTTTATCTTGTAATCGATGCATTCTCTTCTTTCTCTTCTTTGTGCTCTTCAGCTTTGTATCATCTGTTCATAGATGAGAAGAATAGCTCTGTCATGATTCTATTGCAAAATAAATTAATGAAACAGCTTGAGCAAATACATTCCTGAACTCTTTCTCAAACTCCTTTCAGCAGTGTTGAAATATGTTTACAATTCCTGCTTAAATATTTTAAGCCTAATTCTTATTTTTAGTTTAGTCATGTTACATAGGTCTAATTACATAACTTCTCTTAAAGTGCATTCTAATAAAGCCTTAACCAGCCTTAGCTAAAAGAACATCATACAGGGTCATTAGTGTAAATGAATATCTAGATCTGTATGTTCCAGTTGTGTATGCAGTACTTGGCAGATACATGGCCATATGCATGTTTTCAGATCTAGCACCTTGCTCCTGTGACCTAATTTATAACTTAGTAGAAGCTGAGTGTAACCAAAGATGTGTTTCAAAGTTTCTTTCAACTTGAACTTCATAGAAGACTGAATAAGAAAAAAAAATCGATCTTACAAAGTAGAGCTTTTTTAAGGAGAGGGGAATGAAATGCTTTGCAGTTGAAGAGAAAAGGGTTCTTTAACTCTCTATAGTCCTAATGGACAAAAAAAATTGAGAAATCTATTAGTATAGCAAACACATGTTCACTCTGCTCACAATTTTTGGTGTTCTGCTGCCAATTCTTGCATTTTTATTTTAGCAATTTTTATACTAGAAAACACGCGTTCCGTATAGGAGAAAGTATGAATAAAAACATTATTTAGTGTTCCTGCAACCCAGATGTCATCGGACTTAAATTTTTAAGGATATTACCAAAAAAACTGTAATGGAATTGCATTAAATTATACAGGGAATGTATTTGAGTTTTCAAGGAAAATTGACTTCTGATAATGCTTGTTACCATTGTTTCTGCAACAGACTTTAAAGTTGAATTTTCTAAGAAGTCCCACAGAAAGACACACTTTGTTTACTCTATGTGAAATAAATCTTAGTATTTTCCACTTCAAGGTAACAATGGAGCGATAAAAGCAGCAATCAGTAGGCCTGGTGATGCTGTAGTATCTTCTATGCTTAGGTGCCATTAAAATAGGTGTTTTCTTTACTATAGTAGAGCAGAAGTTTCCTGGATGTCTTCTGATGTTTTACCTCCCCAAAGTTTATTTTGTCTTTGAATCCCAACTACAGCAGGCATCTGGAGAAAAGTCTTTGTATGTGGATTAATTCTGTGTAACGAGTCCTCTCTTGAGGTATGGCCAGTGTACTGCCGTGACTTTGAAGTATCCATTAGGTACTTTGCAGGACTGAGGCATGCTTTCAGAGTAGCCTTAGAATTCCTGACCTTGGGTTTTTGCAGTGCTACATTGTGTTGATGTTTTGGTGTATAATTTATGAGATAGCAGCATTGTTTAAAGCGGGGGGACTTTTTTGGATCACTTCTGTGAAAATTTACTTTACTGGTTTGTTTCTGTTCAGTTATGATCCTCTTCCTAAAAGTGTGTTCTAGAAAAATGATTTGAGTGAACATAATCCCAARCTTCATATACACAAGTTAAAAGCTGCCTAAGAAAATAGTTTTTAAGCCATCTTGGAAAGGAAGAGTGCTTGAAGTCTGGCAGGGCTAGTTCGTCATGTCCAGCTCTACTGAGTAGTGTTACAGGTTTGGTATGTTTATTGAAGGTATTTTTATAAAAATGAACTTTAAAAGTTTTTTTTTTTTAATCTTATCTGTCCTGTCACAAGTCATTTGTTATGTGAATAAATGCTACCTTATGGATAGTCGAACAGCTATATATGGTAATATCTTCAATAGAAAGCTTTTTCCACGATAGATGTATTCATATGTCTCTGTCTGGCACTGGCAGCATTTGTAATGCTGTCTTTCTCTGTGGCTGAGTTATCATTACTAAAATTCTGGGATTAAAAATGGGAATGTTTATTATTACTTCAAAATCTCTTTGACTAACTATAAAACCTGTATCCCTAGCATATGTAATCTGGGTGTCAGCTGGAGTACCTTAACCCTGGATCCTCCAGATGAAATTGAGGGCATATTTTTCTCAAGTATTGGATGGGTTTCTAGAGTTGTACTGCATAATGTGAACGTAGTCTTGTTTAATCTACAGCTGTTTGGTAAATCCATCAGTAGATCCAGAGAAAAGGCATAGTGCTAGGTGATGTAAAATCAAATTTTCAGTTTATATTATCAGCATAATAGCTGTAGGTCTGGGAGAAAAAAATTTGCTCCGCATGCAAGAGCAAGTAGCAGGGTGCGTTTAAGCTATGTTCATGGCTGATATCTGAAATGGTCTTCAGCATGAGTAACAGCATGTCTTTGAAGCTGTAGTTAGAAAAACTAATTGAATCTGAAAGACTAGTGTTGCTACAGTACTGGAGTCCCTGATTGCTTCTAACAACCTCTTTCTCCTGCTCCCAGCTGTCAGTGATTTTTATAAATACAGAAAATCTGTTTTGAGGACCTTATTCGGTTGGCATGGGGGTTTGGAGAATACACAACTAACACTTCTACTCTCATTGTTTCTAGGCACAAATGTAACTTTTAAATATATGAAGAAACAAAGACTCTCAGTAGCTGTCCTCAACTGTTCTCAGCTTGCTAAAAAACTGCAAAACACACAGAAGCATAGAAAATGCTAAAGATGCAATTCGACTTTGCAAGCAGATGCAGATTGTCAGGCAAAATTTGTTGGATAGCAGTGAGGAATTCTGGTAGTCCGAAGTGATTTGGGGTTGCAGGGGGAGCACCCAGAGAGAATGTGCTCTTTGGGGTGACAGTCTTGCTTTTTGCTTAGTCTTAATTAGCTGTTTCTATTCTGAGAGATACTGACATGCATAAAGCAGTGTTGCACGTCACAAGGTTGTCTAAGGCTTTGTTACTTGCTTTAACAGGCTTGAACAGTCTTGGTTGTAGAAGCAAAATGGTAGAACCTGTTATCTTACTTCTTCAATTTATAAGTATGTATATCCAAATGACTGTATCACAATATTGTGCCATAAAACTCTGAATTCTGGCATGCCCAGTTTTGACTCATAAGCTTCCAAGCCCATTCTTGAGTCGTCATTAAGGCTGTTGTAGTGTTAGAAACCAAGGCTGTCAATCACAACTGCTTCAGGTTGTGTTCTACTTAATCTTTTATGTAACCTACAAGGGATTATTGACTCTTTGCTTGCTCTAATACAGGATTAAAAAATACTTACATACTAAAAAAAAATAAAAAATAAAAATAAAAAAGGCTCCGTCTGCATATTTTTCTCTTCTGGGCTTGCTTAGACTTTGTTTTTAAAGCAAGGAAACAAATTTTCTGAGAACATGGCTGGTCTTCATAAACAGTAGGTGCAGTGACTGCCTCAAGTTCTCAAAACTGGAAACTGTGCTTTTCAACTACTTCTGTCCCAGTAGCTACATTTCCCCAAAGCATTAGATATGGTCATTCATTGGTGGCCTTTGAAGAAGCTAAGCTGTCCCAAAATAATTGGGAAAGTCTTCTCACAGATGGACAGATGATTTAGGACATGATAAACATAGTAAGTATAAAAAAATCAATTTTCATAGTGGGCAGAGATTATAAGGATGTGTGCTTGGTTCCATTCTATTCAGCGTATATATTTCTTAATAGAAGAATTTTGTTTTAGTTAAGTTTCTCTTAATTTTCCTCCGTTTTGGATACTGGGTGACATTCAGGTAATTCCATCCTATAGATCTTAAATAAAGGAAAACCAGAAAAAGTGAAGAGAAAGGTGACCATTCTCATCGGAAGTATGGAAGAGCTTCCATACAAGGAATGGCTAAATAAATTAGGACTGTTCAGCCTGGGAAAGACACACTGGAAGGAGATGGGTATGATAAGGGTCAGTACAGAGAGCTTGTTCACTGTCTCTTTCTGCACAGGTACTAGGGGGTGTCAAGTGAAGCTAGTGGGTGATGAGCTCGGACAAGAGGGGATGGTCCTGCAGAATCTGTGGATGCTGAGTTTGTGGCTCCAAAAGTGCCTCAACCAAATTATGGAAGAAAACTCCTTTGAGGACTGCTAAAGACAAATCTACTGTCAGTGGTTCAGGAGTCCTGAGACACAAATTCCCAGAGCCTGATGGAGTATTTTGAGGGGATAGGGTGGTACGCTTGATCTGTTCTGTATTCTTTTTCCTTTGTATAGTCTGGCAAAGACAGGCTATAGTATTGGATGAGATTTTGGCTGGACTTAGTACAAACACAGTTTTATGGAGCGATATTCTGAGGGCCTAGTTATCTCAGTGTTTTAAAGCTTTATACATTAAAACTAACAATTAAAACTGCATGCAGAAATTAGTAGCCCAGCAGAAGAGCTGCCTATGGATCTATAACAGTAGTGGGAATACATCAAGTTGATGGGCAGATGCTTATTTATCACATATAGAGCCGATGTGAAAGTATATTGCAGTGCTGTACAGGGCTGTAGAAATGTTGAAGGTATTCCTGTGACTTGAGTTACTTTTGGAGAAGCTAGCTGCAAAACATCTGAACTGTTGAAATTTAATCTTTAGGATGGGAATTGCATCTTGTTTGTATAGTCATAGTGCAAAGGGACCATAACTATACTTGTGTCTGGAAGCACCAATTAGAATACAAAAGATTGTAAAAATTCATATGGGATAGGTCAGGCAACTAAACTGTAAAAGAGTTCTGTCTATAATCTGGTTTTGTAGTAGGGATGAAGAGTGAAAATTGGGTCTTTCTGCTTAATCTTGACAGAAATATGTAGATGGGTAAAATTGCATACAGCCCTGTGCTTAAACATTAGGAAGTGTAGATGTTTGATAACTGCTATTTATCAGGAAAAGATATGTGATTTCAGGATATGGTAAAAATTTCTTGGGTRTATAACAGTATTTTTGAAGTTGTATGTTTTAATAGGAACATCTTTATATTGCAAGTAAATATCTTGTCAGCTCGCAGGATTTAAAATTGTTCAGTCCTCCTCAGCTGTCTTCATATCCATGGAGTGCAATAGCTCTCATATAACTGCGTTTTTCTGTTTTTGCATAACTCTTTCTCCCTTACTCTTTGCCCCAAAATAATCTCAGGGGTCTCTATTGATGTTGTGTCTTATGTTATTAAGTGCAGGTAGTAAAAGACTGGATTTGTTTTTCCTCAGCCTTCATTCTCTGTTCTGGTACCACTTTCTATTTTGATAGTATGTCTCTGGAATGAAGCACTCCCACCTAATCTGAAGGATGGATAAATATGACTTTAGTTTCACAAAGCAGTATTCCATAATTTGATTTACAGTAAAAGGACCAGCATGAAAAAGCAGAGCACGGATACTAACTTTTAATACTACTATTACTTTTAAAACTACTATTCATAATCRACAGTCACACTTATTGAGATAATTGGGTTGACTTTCAAACCGCATGGTTCAGAAAGGATTTTGATGTTTCGGGCTGCTTAAAGGAGGAAGACATCTTGCTAAAGGTTTGTGCTTTAAAGAGGAAAAGGGTAACTAATTTCCTGCCCTTCTCTCTGTTGATCAAGAAACATGTTGTTTTCCCTCTTTTAGTTGCAGACATTCAATACTGCTGCACCTTGCAGAGATGTTCAGGATTTGACTAACGGTGTTGCCATGGCACAGGTACTTCATCAAATGTAAGTTGATGCTTAAGTTCAAAGAGAAGGTATTTAATGTCTTGAAGTTCTTGTATTTAGTGTGCGTAGCCTCTTCCCTCACCACTTGGGAGTGGGTGGTTATAAGAGTAGGCATTTCTGACTTTTTTGGGTAGTCATAAACTTACAATAGGCAGTTTATAGTAGAAGATAAAATATACCTTTACATTGTTGTTTTGGGCTGATGTCATAGTTGAATAATAATGTGAAAGAATAGAGGTGGTGACAGGGAGATATTCATTGGACTCCATTCTGTTTTTCCTGTCCAGGACTACTTCTACAACCTTTTTTCCTCCCTAATCTGCTATTGATATTAGAAGTAACTGGCAATGGTAGATTGAATTATGAAATAGTCTTGTTTGCTAATATATAATAATTGAATTTTGTCTCCTTTGTTTATGCTGAAACAAAGGACTCAATAAGATTGTTACTATTTTTTTATACTTTGGTTTCTGTATTGTCAGCTCATCAAGAGGGAATACAGCAGTATTAAATTCAAAATAGCAATATTCCTGGAACCATACTTAAGGATAAGTGGGCACAAATGATACGATCGGGTTTAGTTTTTCCATTAACACTATTTCCATGGATATCTGTACTTCAGGTGATATGTTTCTCTTCTTTGGCATGAGGAACTAAAAATTCAAAAGGTGTGTCTTTCTATTCTCTTCCTCTTGGGGCAGCTCAATTTAACATAGGCTTGTGTTCTAAATTTGAAATACTAACTTATCTACTTGTGTGGAAAAAGGTGTTGGGAATGTTCTGTGGCAGTTCTTTATTCAAAAAATAATACTGGGACAATCAAAAACAAACCTACTTCAAATGATTCCATGTTACTGATGTGATGACAAGTGGTAGTGGGCTGATGGCACGCTGATTTAAAACTTGCAGTTACCTCAGACATGACTGTAATATCAGTCTCTTATTGAAACAGTATCATCGCASAAGTCATCGCTGAAACTTTATTGCTGCTGTTGACTCAGATAATAAAAGGGAAGATTGAATTACCATCTCTTTATCTTGCTATCACCTGTTCACACTGTATCTTTGTTTTTGAAGTAATTTGTTAGTAATCAAAGCCAAAAGAAGACCTCAGTCCTTGAAAATGTGCTGTGTAGAGACAGAGCTTGCTCTTTTCCTAGGGCCTGGCAAAAACTGATTCAGATTTGCTTAGTCAGGGTTCTCTGAGGGTCACTTCCCAGTGTCGCTACACTGTGTGGGTTGACAAGCTCCCTTGTCACAGTGGCTCAGCAGGGCTTAATTTAGTATGTCCCTGCAGGATGCCACTATTTCTAAAGTAGCAGATCAGTCAAACTACCACGTCAGGCTGCTAGAATAAGAAATAATCGCCACTCACGCAGGTGAAGGTTTGTTAGTAGTAGTCCAGCGTAGTAGCTAGAACATGGGCTTACTGCATGGCTGTTTGTGGTACTAGACTGCTGCAGGCCTTGAGTAAGTTGCTTATTAACCCTACTTACATATCAACAAACTTGGTTGTAAATCATCTTTTATTAGGTGCTCTGAAACCAATGAATAAACAGTATTGTGTAAAAGTTAGATATTGTTAGATATGCTGCAATTGTGCCTCTTGGCAGCTCAGTTAGCGTAAACTCCTCTCTCAACAATTCATCCTTATTTATGCCAGTGAAGTGAATATATATCTGCCTGGAGGACCAACCAGATTCAGAAATTATGAAATGCCAGTAGTGTGTTTCTAAAAAAAAAAAACAAAAACAAAAACAAAAAAAMCCCACTTTTTCTTGATAAGTGGCTTTGACTAATTGTAGTGAATGTTTACATACCCAAATGTGCTAAAGTAGGTATTTAATGTTGGTGTTAGTTTATTTAAAGCTTATGGCATTATGACCATTTTTTTTATGCATTAAAAACTCAGCAAGGCATTCACATACTTGTATCCCTAGGTTTCCTAGCGTACTCAAGCATATATTGAAATTCCTCCTGCACTGAAAGATAGTGTCCGATGTGGTGGTGTATGGCCCATAATACAGCAGGCAGGATAGAAATTCCCTGTGAAACAGTTATAACTTGTAATCTCCAGGAATTCATGTTTCATCAGAGACCGTAGTAAAACATCCTGATAATGCAGTGCTGATAGTCTGGTATCTTATTTAAATGTGTGCTTGTTAATGTTTAATTATTTAATTTCATTTTAGAGATGTTGCCTGGTTTGATGCATCTTGGCTAAATCGCATTAAAGATGATGTTGGTGACAACTGGAGAATAAAGGTACTCAAAACTGAAGTTAGTAAAAGTTTTGTGAGGCTGGGTGTGGTGTCAGTCCTGAGTGTATCTAACAGTCTAAAAACTACAGTTCAGAACTAAACTCAGATTAATTATTGAGATTAATTTCAATGCATTTGAATTTTAGTTTAAGTGTCTGCCAGCATTTTGCATGGGGATTTTCTCTTGCAGTATTTCTCTTTCCCTAACATTACATGTTCTTCTCCTAGAGCTGTTGTGTAAACATTTGATTATAAATTTTTACTTAATTTCAGAGAAATTAATAATTGTAATAAGTCTGTAACGTTTTCTTTCATGTACAATTAGTCCAGTAATCTGAAGAAGATACTGCAAGGAATTATGGACTACTATCATGAGGTATGGAAAAAAGCAGCATTTTTTGTTGTTGTTCTGATCAATAAACATCTCTTTCACCTAGTTAATTTTTTTTATTCTAGCAAAGTAACATATTTTAAGGGCTGTTTTGTAGAAGATATGTTGCAATTATCTGGTTAAATGGGATGTTTGAATTAATATAAAATTACTATGATGCATTCAAAAATCTTTTGGGCGTATGCTCATATCACGTATGTATATATATACATGAGCATGCTTCTTTTAGATAAGATTCTCAGAACATAAGCTGGAAATCATGTCTCTGTCACTGCCCAGGTGAGTGCCAGAAGCACCGAAATGCAAAATTCTGCTGACTTYTGTGTGTGCGTTCATGTTTGGTCTTGCCCAGTGAAGTTTTAATCCCTTTCTACTCAGCAGAACAGATTCAGTAACTCCTAGCCTAGTTTTTATGATACTCGCCTGCAATTTGTGAGCTACAGTTACAAATCCTTGTGGGCAGAGTAAGGATTTTTGTTGGTTCTCTCTTGTGCAGGATGAGTGTGATAGCCATAAAAGGGTGCTGCTTTTTGTTTGAGGTTTTAAACAAACAGATGAACAAAAACCCACTGTTGATGAATTTTTTTATGAAGCTTGGCTACAGTCATGTAATGGGCATGGTCTGGAAATCTTACCAGCTCGTCTTACTGTTTTTTGGCTCATGCCTGAGCTTAGTTGTGAGATTAAGTGCCAAGCTGTTCCATGGCAAGCCCAAAAGTAGAACTTCTTCAGGTTTATGAGAATTTTTTTGAAGGWCTAGGGAGCAGCTGACTTTGGATACACTTTTAATATATATATTTTTTTATTTGGTTGTCTATATTCCTTTTCTTATCTTGTCATTGATTCTATTGGTAGAACAAATCAACTCTCTCATTTGAGGGCTAACCCAGGAACTTTTAACTTGTAATAATGCTTTATCTTCTTGTAGAATAGATCATTCAAAAAGCATGCAAGTTATTAAACTTTCAAAATTTGTATTCTTTTTAGAAAAAGTTAATCTCTTAAGAAAAATAAGCTCTTAATAAAGTGCATAATTTCATTGCACTGAATAAGTTCCAAATGTTTTGAGTAGGTGTGGCTATGTTCTTAAAGCTGTCTGCTTTAGGTTAAGTTTAGGCCTATTCAGAGGCAAATTTGAGATGCCGAATTTGGTAAAAGTCATTTGCTAGCACTTGATGGAATACCCCTTCCCCCAGACGTGCACCCAAACTGGGGAGAGTGGAGACAGTTTAGAACTGCCTTTTCTGGCCCAAGGTAAGTACAGTCCACATGACAGATGAGTTTTGCATATGAAGCTCTGTAACAAACAGGGTGAGAACATCTGTTTTACATAGACATCTTCAGATTTCCTAATTCGATACTATTATCTGTGTACTCTCTTATCAGATGTATTTCTAGTGTGCATCTCAACAGCTAATGTTCAAGATCTTTTGCTTTCATGCGTGTTATGGTAACAAACTTTTTAATAGCCTATATTTTTTGCTCTGGATTGTTTACTGAGTCCAGATTTCTTACGTGATATTAAATGTTAATGTTGCATGAAATTGGGAGTTCATATTTACTTTGTCTCCAATTTTTTTCAGTTTTTGGGTCAGCAGATATCAGAAGAACTTATTCCTGACTTAAACCAGATATCTGAGAATTCAGATCCCACTGAACTGGGCAGGCTTCTGCAGCTTATTTTAGGTTGTGCAGTCAACTGTGAAAGGAAGCAAGGTACATACTACTTTCATCTGTTCATAAAACAGCAAACTTTGTCTCGGGAAGTGTTGATTAGTAAGATGTAAAATAAACTTTTCTCTCTTCTTTATCAAAGTCTTTACTGTTAATTTATTGTATTAGCATGCATACTCTGAAACTGGAGTTCACTTAAAAGCAAAACACCTACAGAAAATTTGTCTGTATAAAACTCGAACTTTGTGCAGGGTAGAATAAAATATAGTCTGCAGTGTTTGTGTGTGTGTTTTTTTTAATTTTTATTCCTAATTGTTAAAATATGTACCAAAACCTAAAACTTACTATTCAAATGCCAATCAAGCAAATTAGATTAAAAACTGATATTAGAAACTGCCTTTCATACTGTGTAGACATCCCTACAGTAAGAGAAATGACATTTACACTTTTCTGACCGGATGTTGTACATAATGGAAGCTTGTTAGGCCTAAATGTACAGATATCATCACCTGGAGCTTTGCTGCTGTTAGAGCTCTATATGGGAATAGTTCTCAACTATAACTGAAAATACATACAGAACACTCGATTTCTGAGGTCTTATTTTAGCTTATCTGGCATGGCTTAAAAAATAATAGTTTGGGGTTTTTKGGGGTTTTGTTTGTTTGTTTTTGCATGATACATGCATAAAACTGATATTAAAGATATGTTAGCCACATTCATTTCTCATAGAGCAGGATTTGTCTGCAAGCATGTTGTGCAAAATTCTGTTATGGTACAGTTCTTTGGCATGTCATGAATAATTTGGATAACTGCATGTAAGATAATCCAGCATGTTTATGTTGATTACGGATAGCACTGTATGTAAAAAGAGCACTGTCTTTGGAAACAGCTTTTCAGAGAATAGTGTCTTTTGTATCTTTCTGCAAAAGGTCCATCATGTTGTTCAAGTCATTTAGGATGGACGTTATCATGAGTCACTACAAGTTCTTCTCTTTTACAGAACACATACAAAATATCATGACGCTAGAAGAGTCTGTTCAACATGTTGTCATGACTGCTATTCAAGAGGTAAGCAATAGTTTACACAGCCTAATGCTTTCAATTGAGGAGTTTGAATATTCATTTATTGATCTTTGTTTATTCTTTAATCCAAAGAAAGGTTAAGGAAGTGTAAGTGCTACTCTAAATTGTCTGGGTGGGTCAAAAACAAGAGATGGGGTTTTGGTTTTAGTCTTGTGTGTTGAAAAATATACCTTATGATGATGATAAATGCTTATTACTTCCTACTTTGTACAAAAAATGTATCTAGTTGTTAACTGAAGCCAACCAGTGATTATATGGCAGTCAGGTTACAAAGTTCCTGCTCCAGGGCTGTAGTCTTGGACCCCATGGTTATGCTGATCATAACCATTTGTGAGGCTACATCATTTTGACACATATTGTTCCGATAGCTGATTTGCAAACTCTCAGCCACATCTCTTCGATTTTTGTCACTGCACCCTCCCACTTTTCCCCTGACATCTTCTTTTATTCTTACCTGGATCATCTTAATGGTCTTACAGCTTACAGCATAGCTCTGCAGTCTGTCATACTTGTGAGCTTCAGGAGTGTGAAGCAGAGAATTGAGGGAGGCAAGAACTACAATGCTGACTTTGTTGAAAAAAATGTAACATGTAATTGCACGCTCATCAACGTAACAGTAGAGATGGTAGCAGGCTTAAAACTTACTGATTTAAATTTGCTTTATAATTTTTAAAGATGTTAGCATCATATTGGTAGAAATACAACAAACAGGAGGCTTATGGATTTATTTGACTGATCAAGCACTCCTGAACAAGATCTAGAAATAATACTATATCTCCTGAGTAAGAAGTAAAGCCCTTTCACTGTTGACAAGCATACTGATACATATATATAGTATATTTATTTTATTTATATATATGTAAAAATAAAAAATATATATATTTGTATCAGTGAAAGCTGTGCTAATCTTCCAGGTGTTTGCTTCATGACAASGTAAGTGACACAAACAAGTGCGATAACTATTAAATGCATGAGTGAAATCCTGCCCTCTAGTCCACTCCCTTCAAATTGACTAGGGGCTTGCCTCTGATTTAGCAGGACAAAGATTCATCCAGTAAGAGGTTACTGCTCACACTTGGCTAATTTGGGGGAAGAAGTCTGTTCTCGTATTCTGGATTTGTTTTAAGTCCTTTACCCACTGTGAGGTGATTTTTATTATTATTAATCTGCTTTGATATATAGGAAGAGTGCAAGGACATACTGGAAAATACAGTTGATATTCAATGGACAGTGAATTTACAGAGTATTTAACCTCTAAACTACTCTTTTGCCTGTGGCCTTTTTTTGTAGCTCATGAGCAAGGAAATAATGGGTCCTTCTACAACTGATGCATCAAGTGAAATGGAACAGCAGGTAACTGCCTAAAATTTGTTGTTTTTGTAGTTTGAGCTTGAAAAATAAGTTGATATCTCGCTATCCCTCAGATGAAGAGATGGGCTGCTCTCCAATTAAGAAAAAGCAAACCAAAAAACACGTTTTTGTCTTCCTTCTGTGCAAACTGCTTGCTCTGTATTCCACTCAGAGCTGAGCTGATTCAACCATACTGTTTCACAAAGGGCAGAGTAACATGCTAAACTAGGCAGAAATTATACAATAAACTAATGGTATCTTTCAGTGCTAATCATAATAATATAAAAAGGTATTTGTAAATATAGCTGTCAGTTCATATGTTTTAAAGAAGCTGTGTAATTTTCCTTGATGTTGTAAAACCTGCCAGTGTGTGTATTGCAAGAAGAACTAAGGATACATCAGAGCTCAACCTATATTAGGCTAAAAACTTCAGATTATTTTTCAGTTTATTTTTGAGATCCTAAACACACTTGATAGCTTCATTTCATGTGCGTTGTTCTGGTTATCTTTAAAAGCACCTGCCCGTAAAAGGAGCACCAATATTCCTATTCTGAGATGGAAGACATCTGACTAGCCAGATTAAGCCTGAATTTAGAAAGATCTTAATCAATTTTCTTTCTGTGCTTACAACGAATTTTATTTTGGGGGGGAGGAAGAGGCACGGCCACCATTTAGACCTGGTCCACACACATGAGTCTAGTGGATTTTACTCATGAACATATTGAGCCAATGGACTGGAGGTGTTTAAGGGGCAGGGATTTCGGAACTGTGGCATCACACCTGCTCCTGGTGTTTTTCTATATCATTTTAGCCTAAGTTGTTCTTTTGGGTCGGAGTGTTACTCTGAGTTTCAGTAATTTACTTGTTACCTACATTTTAAACAATTATCACATGTAAGTGAGATGAACAGAGACCCAGATCCAACAATGTTATCTAGGCTTCTAACTCTATGTGAGTGCCTAGCATTCTCCTTAAACAGTTGGCATGGGTAATTGAGATGCTTAGGAAGAAAGAAGTATAAGTGCTTTGGATATGGGCTAGAGTGATTGACTGTCTTTGTTTTCAAAAGCTTAAAAGAGCTTTGGAAGACCTTCAGGAAGCACTAGCAGAAAAAGAAGAGTTGGCACAAAGATGTCAAGAGCTAGATTTACAGGTAAGAACCAACAAACTGCTTATTTCTTAGGTGTGTGGTGGTGTCATTATTCAGAAGCAAAAATTCTGAAGGTCACAGTGAATTTTGCATTTATTTGAAGTTTATGTAAGAATTCTTAGCTATCTTTTTGTGGGGAAAAGCAATAATTCTATACTCCAAAATATGGTTGCTTGAAATGGTGTTCTAATGTAAAGCTGAGGTCCTCTGTCAACTCTTAAGCCAAAGGTTGCTTCGTTGGCTAGCTTTATATTTATCCTTAGTAGCAAGCAGCCAGCAAAACATGGCTTTAAAAATTACCCGTTTCATTTTCAGTCACCACTGCCTTTAGTCCTTTGAACTATATCCTAAAATGCAATTCATGTAATAGACATTAGATTTAACCAAAGGAAAAAACATGCTGTTTTCCATAGGAGTAGAGGAGACTAAAGTTTGAAATTTATCTAGAATGTGCTGACTCTTTTCTTGTGGGCGGAGCTTCAACATGGAGAATATTTTGGGAATTAAAAATAATGAAAACTAGTAGGTCCTTGTTGACATTTGCAAACCACACTTATAATAGGTCTACTTTTCTTTTTAATGAGGAGAGAAGTGTAAAAAGTCTGACTTTACAGAAGGGAGAGAGGACTTCAAGACAAACAGTACATGGTTAAACACAATAAAGTTACTTGCATTTCAATTAAATATATTTTACTAAAAATGTTGTTAGCCCAAAGTCTTATTCCTGTTTTATGATACTACAGTCTGAGAATAGAAAGAGGTTTATGTGAAGAGGCAGTTCATCTTAGATTTAATCCTGTAGGAAGACAACATTTGGATAGCATCCTTTTATAGGAGCTGGTGTTCTGTGCTAGCTCTATGAAAAAATCCAGAGGCCAATTTCTATTTTTCTTACAAATAGAACTGACTGGAAGAGTTGAATATATTTAAAAGGAACTCTTACTGCCAATTGCAGATGCCCAGGAAGTTTTTTAGAGTTGTATTGATACTTCATTTCCCTTTTTCTTGAAGCCGTAGTAAGCCTTGCTAGTCAAAGCAGAGATACAAAATGCTTGTGACTCGAACCCTGCAGGAGAAAATGACTTCTCTTAAAAGTGCACGAGGATTGCTTCTACAGCCAAACTCTGGGATTACAGTTGTGAAACTTGAAAGACCACTGTGTCCATTGTTTAAAAGCTCTCTTTTGTAGAGGTGTTGAGATAAAAATTTACCTGCCTTTGTGCTTCTGTTAGGAGACTTAGTATGTCTCACTGAAGCAGGCCTGGCTTTCTCCTCTCTCCCACAAATTTCTCTTTTGAGATTTCTTTCTTGATTGATGGTAGCTTACGCAAAGCCAGTTGCTCATAACACAGTGTGGTCCAGGTGAAGTCATTAGAGGTATGCAGGGAAAGGTACTCCTGAGTATAACCAGATGGGAGATGATGAGTTAATGATAGCATAGTTCTTTATTAAGAGATATTTTAAAATGCACCTCACAGTATTAATTTGTTTTGACTTTGGGGTCCAGTGATTTACACCTCTTCTGTTATGCCAAAATAATAGAAAAGAAGAGAGAACTATCAGGAAGGAACTAAAACAAAGATGGAAGTTTAACTTTGATTATGTGAAAGTTTTTTTTTTTTTTCTTTTCTTTTTTTTCTTGAAGCCTGAGATGGGTGTTCTTGTAACATTATTCTAAAAACGTGACTGTTGTGTATGTTTAAGGAGTGGCTGAGCCTTGAACAGGAAGTCTTACACTGAATAAGTCTCAGATATGCTCTTTACTTGGGGTGTGTGTATGTGCATATATATAGTAAGTTGACTTTTAAAAAGGAGTGGACCTAGAAAGCCAGCATACAGTGCAGTGGTACAGGAATTACTGGTCTGTTTTCTACATCTGCTTGATTGATAGACTTTTAAATTATGATTGCAAGTAAGCTGTTTCTTAATGTTGCAACATTTAGGTTAAATCTGATGTTTTATTTAATTATCACCATGATATATATATATATTTTTTAATTTATTGAAGCCATAATATTGACTGACACTTCTCATTTAAACTAATTCTTAATAAATTCACTTGTAAGGTCTCAGTCTTCCTTGATATTTTCCAAGAATATAAGAAAGGTAGGTTTTCTTTATGATTTAGGAAAACATAACCCCAAAAAGCGCATTGTCCCTGTTTAAATGCCAGTTAACTAACACATGCTACGTGCTCTTATGTTTGACAGGATGTTAATATTAACACAACAGCTTTCACTAGAAAAACTYTAAAGGTTCTATCCTTTTAATCCTTCCCCATTTTATGGCTGTTAATATACTTACTGTTTTAGTCCAGTGTTGTATTCTCATTTGCTTAGCTGTGAACACTTTCAATATCAAACTTGTTTGATTGTTGCAGCAAATGCATGCTCTCTATGAAGCTGTCTAGGTTTTTTTCTTTTGCGTGTGTGCTTACTAGCTTATGGCGCCTGGAACTGCTTCTCACGCAACCATCCACTGCTGAGCGCACGGCAGTACTGTGTTAGTGTGCTAGCCAGTGCCATCCTGCTTTCTCTCGTTAAGCACAAGCAAGATGGAGAGTACCTTCACACCACTACTTAAAGGTTTTATATGGCGTCCATGGTATTCTTTTTTTAATGAAAATACCAGTTTCTCTCCATATCACATTGTATGCCTTTACCATGGTTTCAGTTTTAAAAATCTGTCTTTTTCAGAAAAATGTTTTCTTTAGTGCTTCATAGCTTTCATACACTAAAGCACCTGTATGCTTAAGTATGCTATGTAAATTACTTTCTAAAGTTTCTCAATCTTTTTCATAAACTAATTTGAGGTATTACAGTCTTGCTTCAGTTCTTTCTGATTGGACAGGTCTTATAATGTTTATGCTGTTTTATCTGTACTAGGTGGCTGCCCTTCAGGATGAAAAAAACAGTTTGATGTCAGAAAATGAGGTTATGAATGACAGGTTAGAGCAATTAGATGACTCTCTTGATGATCCAAATACTATCGTTGCAAAAAAGTATTTTCATGCACAGTTGCAGCTGGAACAACTGCAAGAAGAAAACTTCAGGTATGAAAGAACTTATTTTTCTCTTCCAAAAAGCCCTGATTTGTTATGCCAAATATATTCTAAGAATTTCTGATACTCTTCCAGGATTTTTCATCTCAATTCCCTTGGTACTCTAAAAGCTTTCTACTATTCTCTTACTCCTAACATGTTTTAAGGATAGTCCTAACATTCAAAAAGAAAAATGAACTATTATTTATAATAAAAAAATATTATTTTGTAGTTGTCATATTGTGACCATTTGATATTTTTTAAAAAGGCAATGGAAAGCAGAAAGTAAGTCCAAATTAATTTGTGTGGAAAAATATCACCTGACTGTACTGACTTTTAAAAACATATTAGTAATTCTTTTTCCCCCTAATCCCTATTTAAAAAAAAATCATTTTTCATATGATCCCTTGAAACTGATACGATAAATTTGCAGCAAGCAGTCCATTGTAGTTTAACAAGTAGACAATAAAATGTTGTTCCGTGTATGCAGAACCATTTTCATTTTGTGGTGCCTTCAATCAATAGTGGTTTGTTTTTAATAGCACTAAATGGATCATCATATGAGCAGAATGTGTAATACAAATGAGTTTTTAACAGACTTTCTATTTTTGATCTGGTAGGCTTGAAGCTGCAAAAGATGATTATCGTGTCCATTGTGAAGATCTAGAAAAACAACTGATTGAACTGCAACATAGAAACGATGAACTAACCTCTTTGGCAGAAGAATCTAGAGCCCTGAAGGATGAAATCGATGTTCTTAGGTAACAGATGTAGCTTTTTTCATATTGACAAGATTTAATGATTAAATCCAGGGCTTTGTAAAAATTTTTCTGAGATGTTACTTTTGAGGATAAATCTTACTGAACGAGATCAAAAATAGATGTTGGGAAATGAGCCTTTGACGAAGCACAGATGAAATGCCAGTTTACAGACACAGCCACTACTGTTTGCCTAAAAATAGGAGTTTAGAAATATTCTGTGAAGCAGGATTAATGAATACAGGAACTGCTTCGCTTCACGTGGGCTGGAATCCTTCTGCAAGGATTAAGATTTTGGTGTGGGTATGTATGTGGGTTTTATTAAGAGGACACCTGTGTTGGCAAGAGGCTGTCTTTTCAGATGCAGAAAAATAAATATACAGCTTGAGCTTTGACACAATTTGATACCAGCATTCTAGACTGGATCCTAGGCTAGCTACATGATTATCAAAATGAAGATGAAATCCATAATAACTTTGAGAATTTAACATAAAACTCCAGCTTGTGTAAACTAAACAGAGTACCAGAGAAACACTCAAGATACCCAGAGCAAATCCTATTGCAAAACCAGTCTGCTGTTCATAAGWTATTATAAATAAAACATGGAATAAAAGCAGTTTCAGGTGTCCTCTGTACAGTGGTTCTTTAGTAACATCTAAACAAATCTTAACTACAAAAGACTTTCCTCTGGAATTTTCTTATACTAGCTTCTAGGGATATAAGATGCCAGATATTAAACACAGCTAATTCTCTTCAAAAATCTTCTCTATCAAAATATTTTCCGACCACATGTATTTTTTAATGATCAATTTGTAATCCTTGGTCATATCTGCTAATGATCACTTTCACAGTGTAATTATGTACTAATTATGTATAGCACTGTAATGAGAACATCTGCATGTCTGTCCTTGCCAGGTACCAGTGCTTTGAGATGAATATTTAGCGCCGGATGTTGTGGTGCATTTACATTTCACCCTGCAGAATTCCCTAGAGATATTTGATTTATTAACCCTTGCTGGTATTTCTGGCATATACTGTCAGTCTTGCTCTCACTTAAACCCTTCAGTGATTTCACTTTTAAAAACAATCTTTGCATAATTTTAGTTTACATGATTCTGTAGTTAAAAATAAAGCAGTGGGAATTTAATTCTGCTCTTAGGTACATGCATTCCCTTTGTAAATAGTTTGAATGTATATGAAAGCAGAATCTGACTTTAATCTTGTGAAGAAGCATGCTTTTTCTTCTCTAATTCCTGCCTATCCTTTAAGGACTACTGCAGATAAGGCAAGTAAGCTGGAATCAACTGTTGAAGTGTACCGTAAAAAGCTACAGGATCTGAATGACTTTCGCAGACAAGTGAAATCTTTGCAGGAAACCAACATGATGTATATGCACAATACAGTCAGTTTAGAGGAAGAACTAAAGAAAGCCAATGCAGCACGTGCCCAACTAGAAACGTACAAAAGACAGGTAGGGCTACATCTATACTTAAGATGTTAACTTTTCTCAGATATTTTTCTTTCCTAAATACTGATAATTTAATTATGTTTCACTGAAAAATTGAGCTGCTTAACAGCCATTGGACTTAACCTGCATCTTTGACTGTTTTCTCCTTTTATTGAGCTAGCAAGCTTACCTGTAGTTTCCTTCTCAACTGATTGGTTGTCTGTTGTTTGGAGGGTTTTTCTTTGCTTTTTTTTTTTCTTTTTTTTCTCTCTTTTAATTGAGGTAATTTGTGTGCCTGAGAGAGGGTGTTCAGCTATTATTGAGATGTTTTGCTTGTAATATTCTTAACTTTCTTCAGAAAAATTAATTTTAAACAGTAGAAGTTATATTTATTTCAACTGTAAAGCATTTAACTCCTGCAACAACAAAAAGAAATTCTTGAACTTGTTAAATCATTCAAAAAGACGGTTGCATCTTAATTAACAACAGCAAAAAAGCTTGAGGACCAGTTGTTYGTTTTGGCTGAACTCGGCGGGAGTGAAGGTTTTAACATAGCTTTTAAAGGTAGCATCTTGAAATGTTCATGTGCTGAATGTTGTCTCTGTGTACCTTTATGAAAAGGTCCAGGAGCTTCATAACAAACTGTCTGAAGAATCAAAAAGAGCTGATAAGCTGGCATTTGAAATGAAGCGACTTGAAGAAAAACACGAAGCTTTAATCAAAGAAAAAGAGGTAAGTCTCTTGAATGAGAGTTTACTTGAACACCTAGTAAATAAATAACTTGGATAAATAAGTAACTCAGATGATCTGCAAATTGAATGTGCCTTGAGGAACATATGTCAGAACTAGTGCTACCACGCAAATGAAGTTGTAGTGCTTAACAAAAAAAAATAAAAATAAAAATTTTAGTAAAAGATTCTGTACTCCTGATCAGTGTTGTTTGATCTTATTGTGGTACAATATGATTTTTTTTTTTCTACCTCAAATATATGTTCTTAGAGACTGATCATACAGTGTGATGCTTTAAAAGAGACTAATGAAGAGCTCCGGTGTTCACAGATGCAACAGGATCACTTGAGCCAAACAGGTATTGCTTTATCTGCAGAGGCTTTTTAATCTATGTTACTAGGTATCTAGAAGTTTGTTAAATTAAACTTCCCATGCAATTTCAGATACATCTCATGTTAAAAGTCATGATAATCTTGCTGCTGAAATTCTGCCAGTGGAATATAGGTAAGACAAAAAAGTTGGGTTTGTTTGGGGATTGTGGTGGTGGTGGGGTTTCGTATTAATTGTCCCTATGAAAGTTCTRTATTTTTGGCAATATGAGTCTGTATCCCAGTTCTTTCTTTCCTTCCATGAGAGCTCTCTGTTTCTCTTTTAATTATTTCCCCATGCTACAACTGTGTTGCATTCTCTTATTAAAGACACATCAAACCGCTTTTGGTAAAGCTTGGCTTGCAGGATTCTCCCTAAGGAGCTAAACAATTCTCATCTTGTTGCTGGCAGATGGAATAAATAATACTGAATAACTAAAAGTAACTAAAGGCTAGCTAATACTACTCTGGAAGTCTGGCAGAGTAAAGCATAAACACAATAAAACTTGGGTTTGGAGTGACTTAATTAAAACTTTGTTCATCTCTTCAAAAAAACCATTGTGTTGTTTGAGGGTTGTAAGTTGCCTTTTAATCAAAAATTGAATTTTTCCCCTAACTACAGTTTTAAGGAAAACTTGTTTTGCTCACTTTGGGGGTGGGGGGGAGGGAACAGGAATATTTCCTCTTACTCTAAGTCACTTTTTTCTTAAGTAACAATGACTTTGTTTGTTTTGATTTAGAGAAATGTTTATTCGGCTGCAGCATGAAAACAAGATGCTTCTATTGCAACAGGAAGGATCAGAAAATGAACGTATTACAGAGCTCCAGGAACAGCTGGAGCAAAAGCACCGGACAGTGAATGAACTAGAAACTGAAAAAAGGTGATGGGTGAAACAGCATTTTAAAATCTAGCAAAATGTAATTTCTGGACCTTCAGAGAGGCAGTGTGGCTTGCATCTGCAGTATAGCACTCTGCAGTAAGCCAGTTGTTCTTTTCTTAACCAGCTTAATCATTAGAAACAGGAAAGGGTTACGAAGCATTAAACAAGGAAAATAGCTTAAACCTGTTGTGGTGAAATGTGGTAGCTCTGTGTCTAGTGTGCTGTGAAGAAAGTGTTGTTTAGAGGACCCTCTTCTTAGCTCTTCTAAAGAATCAGTCATTTAACAAATGATTCTTGGTAGGCCAGGAACAGATATCTGCTTGTTAAAAGAATTCTACTTCTAAAACCGCAAACAAATTGTGTTGTCGTAATGCTGGGATGTGGTCTGAATTTCTCTATCGGTTAATGACTGCTGAAAGCAGTCTGTTAGGATTTGAGAATTTTAGGAGTAGTTAAGCTTGCTCAAAACTCAAAATGATTCTAGGTCTTTTTTAAAGAAATGTTTAATAAAGCTTCCAAATACTTGTTCCAGAAATTCAGGTCAAACTGAAAGCTTTTGAAATCAGTTTCTTTGTGGCTTAAGCCCTGCTGGGTAAACCCTCTGAAAAATTATCATCCAGGCGTGAAGAAGAATCTCACTGTGTGTTGTGACCTATTTAGAAGATGGATGATAACTGGCTTTTCTCCCTAAAAGGCTAAATGAAGAGCGTATTGGAGAGTTACAACAGCAGATTGAGGATCTGCAAAAGACATTACAGGAGCAGGGATCCAAGACCGAAGGAGTAAGTGAAAGCTCAGACTACTTGAACTTGAAAACACCCTGCCAGTTTTGTTTAAAATCCTTCAGTATAGCATCAAGCTCTTTGTTTAGATGTGCCTCTCCTTTTTTCAGTGTTTAGTACTGATAACCTCTAAGAAGGCAGGATGCTGTTTTGGTGCCTTATTTTATTAGGCTAAAACCCACTAGTTTTGCAATATTAAGATAAGACATGACAAGCAAAGTTCGTGAACAGTTGAGACTGTTTAGGTGTGTTCTAAAAGCTTTCTCTCCTGCCTGARAACATTTTCCTCGGTTTAGATAATACAGTCTTGGCAGATGTGGCTCAACARTATTCAGAGCAGATGAGTTCAGTCACTGTAATCTGAGGATCCAGGAGACCCCATATCAACTGCATTTCTGTTGAAAAACTCCTGTTATGTGACTCTTTTTTCCCTCCCTCCCCATCCTTAAGTAAATATAACTCTTCTACCTTTTGCTTCCCTTTTTTAAAATCTCTGCCTTTATGACTAAGTGATGCTATAATGAGAAGAATATTGTTAAAGATAAGAATGCTGGAATTGGTATCTGTGTGGTGCAAAAGATATGAATGCAGTTATGGCAATGCATAAAGAAATGCYGTTTTCTTCATACTGAAGATAAATGTGTTTAGTTTAGCTGTTTTAAATATTCTGGGCTCCTGTTTGTAAAAGTGCTTTTAATATTGCATGGTATGAAACACTGAAATATAACTGACTGAACTTTTTCTTTTATAGTCTAGCAACCTGAAGCAGAAATTGGCAGCACATATGTAAGTAAGGCACATGCATCTACAATAACTTACTTATACTAAATAATTCGACATGTTGTAGCACAGAAATTGCCTAAATCTTCATAGCAATGAGTCTCTCTTGCTTTTCCAAGTCACTGTCTTGAGAACCATGCATGTAGTGAGTTAAGTTCAATTTTGCCTACTCTGATCATGATAGTCTTGTAATAGTGGTAGGTTTCAACTGTCTCTTCATTGTCACTGGTATTTTAACTGTTCCGATTCTATATCAGATGGTTATAACCATCACTCTTATGAAACTTGGAACCCATTTCATCTGCTCAAATATTTCCCTCCTTTCAGCAGATGTAGCGCCTACTAAAGAGATGCTAGGGTTTTTTGGTTGTTCATTTTCTTTTGCTTCTAGTCTTATGTAAGCAAGACTCAATTGGGAAGTTGCAAATTATTTTTATAGTTCTTCAGAAATACATGCTAATAATCTTATTTAAACATGAAAGAATTGCAAGATCAAGTGGAGAGGTTTGTTCGTTTCTTTTTAAATAATTTCCTACTGTCAAGTTTAAGCTTTCAGATCTTAGTACTGTGTGGAATTATGTATAAGCTTAATCCCTAGATCAAGTTTTTGATTTACAGGGAAAAGTTGAATGAAGTTCATGATGAGTTAGAGAAGAAAGAGGCTCTTCTTGCAGAACTCCAGCCTGATGTTAATCAGAACTGTAAGTTTCTTCATGAGGCTAAGTTATGTTTCTTCTGAAATGATTTTTGTAGCTGATTACTTGTCTAGATAAGGCTTTCTACTTGAACTTTGCTTTAAAGCTGAAACAGGAAAAAATGAAAAATTGTTAAATTTTAATTGTTAATTTGTTAAATTTAACTTCCCATACAATTTCAGATACATCTCACGTTAAAAGTCATGATAATGGGAGATTGGCAGAGGTGATTGGTGTTTGTGGTGTGTTGTGTTTTTGGGGGGGGGGGTTAGGGTTTTTTTTTTTTTTTTTTTTGGTTGGTTGGCTGGTTTTGATGCGTTTTTTGGGGGGAACTTATGGTACTATTGGAAAAGAAAAAAAGTATGAACTTGTATGGGAAGTTGTATAGGATCTGAAAAGTTGATTGGTGGATAAAATCAAGAAAGCACTGAAGCCTTGAAGTACCTTTTGTATTTTAGTTTTTTATATTTTGTTAATTATTTCTCTAAACAGCCCAGAAAATTGGAGAGCTGGAAGCAGCTTTGCATAAAAAAGATGAAGATATGAAGGCAATGGAAGAAAGATATAAAATGTACCTTGAGAAAGCAAGAAATGTGAGTGGCATGCTTCTGAGCATATACATTCCTCCTTCATAAGTTATTTAAAGAGATGGACTTTTYCTTTCACTCCAAATATAAAAATAGTAGCTGCATGTTGCATTTTAAGGCCAARTTGCTTGGTTCCAGTTGGTTATTAAGTGTATGAGAGAATAGGGTTCAGGCTAAAGTGTGAGAATCAGTAATGATTCTTTTATACCATTCGATGCCTTCTGTCTTGCTGGATAACAGTGTGGTTTTCATCTTGATTGCATGACAAGTGTTCAGCCTGCTTTCATGTTTCCCCTGTGATCGAATGAGATGCAAAGCTACTGAGAATCAAACCTCATTTGTAATGCATTCATTTTTTTCTTCTGCAGGTGATAAAAACGTTAGACCCCAAGCTAAATCCAGCATCAGCAGAAATTATGTTGCTCAGAAAACAGATAACAGAGAAAGATAAAAAAATTGAAGCATTGGAGGTAAAATTTTTTGTGTTTTAATAACTTCTAATATGTTCTGCTATTTCAGATATTAAGCACTCTCAAGTTATTTTTTTCCTGATGATCCAGTATCCTTCAAATACTGCCTTCAGTTAGCAACTGCACAGGCCATCAATCCTAGATATTTTTAGCTTAGCCTAATTCAYATTTTATTCTAGTGTGTCTGTCACTACTGAAAAGTAAACTTTTGTTTTTTCAGTGTACAATTTGAATATTTTAATTTGGATTCTTTCTAAAACCTCTGAAAGGCTGCACGTGAAATACTGTTCAAGACTAATGGTTTTACTACCTTACAGTAACTTGTACAGAACTGCAGGGTCTGACCGTTTTCAGTAATAATGTGACTTTATTTGTATGATGGACTAGGTATTTTGGCAGTGACTTGTTTAGTGTACTAGACCTATGATATCGGAGGCTTCACATACTGGAGTTCTTAAAACCATATTAATTTAAAAACCTGTTAATTCAGTAGTATCTAGCTGTCTATGCTTCCTTGAGGGGGAATCTTGGCATTGGTCCACAGACCAAAAAATTGGGGATTGCTACATTCAGTTTTGTAACAATATTGACAGGACTGATTAGAATAGTTAATTGAGCAAATACAAAATTCCTCAACACAACTTAGTATACTTTAAAGGTCTGACTTTGCAAATGCTGTGGCTTCAAATTTTTGTTTACATGTTTGCAGTATTATTTGGTAGCACACTATGTAATGGTAATGGTAATTCAGCAGTATGACAAGAATATTCAGCCAGTAGGGATGCATTCTTGTCTTTGATTTCTAAGTGAACTAACTACTAAACTACTACATTATTTACAGACTTTCTGATTAAACACCAGACTTTGCAGATGTTTTCTTTCCTCAAAGTACATTTTTAAGTGGTATTGCAACCTCTATGACAAAGTTTATCCTCTTCTTGTGGCAGCCTATAACTTCTGTCACAATCATTTATGGATGTATCTTTATGCTTGTGGCCTTCTAGTTATTTTGCGTATTTAAGTATTTCTGCTGTATATGCTTATTTTACTCTATGGACTGCAATAAGTTTAGGCAGGTTATTCCTGTGTTTTAACTGAGCTTGTCTTCTCTATTCTGTCTCTTTGTAGACTGAATGCAAGCTTGCTAAATTACGTGATTATGAGGAAAAGCTAATTGTAACTGCATGGTATAACAAGGTGAGTCAAAAATTCATTATTGGTGTCTTAGAAAATCAGAACAACACATTTCACTAAACGTGACAGTTCTGCATCTCAGTTTTCTTTTTAGATTCACTATGAACTGGTGCTTAGAGGAAAAATCCAGTAATTTAGCTGTAACTTTGCCAGGAGTATCCAATTTGCAGTGTAGTATAACCTCATGTCTRAAAACACTGTACTAAGGAAAGGAACAAAGCCTGGGACTCCCAATTTAAAATGAGATCACTTTCTTCTACTTGCTAATAAACTGTTCCTGTTATCAAACTTCTGGGTGTTCTGGCTGGAATTTCCAATCCTGTGTGCTCTTCCCAAGTTGAGAGATCTTGGGAAATGTCAGCATCAACACACCTGCAAGCAGGTTAAAGGGAAAATATCTTAATGTAACAACTTTACAAAATAGTTAATTGTCTTTTCTGTTTGTCTTCCTGTGCTGTGGAACACAGACTTAACGCTTGATACAGGCTGTGACTTCTGTGTTAGTAATGTACCATTTGACGTAATAAACTTCCACCTGGATTTAGCAAGTTAAATTCCTGAACATTTCATAGGCATTTGTTAGTGTTGAGGTTCTTGGGCATGAGACAAAGACATGTTACATCTGAAGCAGCAGTCAGGAAGCCTTTGGAACCACAATCTCTTTAGCACAGTATTTGTGAAATGAAGCTAATGCTATCTTCTCATCTTACAATAGTGTTGTAAAGACTGTTAGAACTTTTGGCTTTTGATTGGTTTGAAAAGGACTCAAGAAAGTTGTTCATCTTCATTCAAAGCAAGATTTAAATAAGTTTTCATAAAAGAAGACTGGAATAGGAAATCAAACAGTGCAAGTAAAATGAAATGGTTAATAGCTGCATAGTTAATGAGGAAGCAACTTTACAATAACCTAAACTTAACAGATTGTATAGTGAATGAATCTTGGATTCTTCTGCATTAGTGCATACCTTTTATAGTAATATAAGGCTGTATCAGAAACACAATAAAAGAAACTCTATGTACATATTAAGTAAATATGAGGCTTGCAGATGGAAGATTACTGGGGATTTTGGGGGTTTGTTTTGTTTCCTTTATCTTCTTGGTTTTGCATCTGTGTAAAATTACTTCATTTATTTACAGAGCCTAGCTCTCCAGAAGCTAGGTATGGAAGCTAGACTGGTTGGCAGTAGTGGTGCCTGCAGAGATGGTCCTGGACGCTCCTTCCTAGCGCAGCAACGTCATGTCACCAATACCAGAAGGAATCTCACTGTTAAAGTACCTGGTGCAACATCTGATTAAATCATGAGGAAATCTGGTATGCTAAAGTGTCCTTAAATATTTTGTAGCTTCCACTTTAACTACTTGATGAAAGAGGAGGTTAGAATGGTGAGCAACTGTGAATTCAACACCAGAACCTATAGGGAAGTGATTAATCTGATCAGTGGTATCTAAAAAGTAGCACATAGTTTTCAGAGTAGAAATAGATATCATAACTGCAGTATGTATTTACAAGCACAACTTAAAAGATTTATATTTGCCTTCAGAATATATTGTAAATATAAAAATTGGCACTGTATATTTAAAACTTTATTTAATGTGTTTGGGCTGAAAAGTTGAGTTTTGTAATGCAAAAATGTTATGCAAAAAAGTACTTCAGGAAACTGGCAATATTGGGCATTTTTGCTGGGCTCTTTTAAAAAAAAAAATTTAAAAGATTGGCACCATGTTTCAAAAATGCTATTCTTCAGAATACAAGAGTACAATTTCAGAAGCAAGAAAATGTTTGCATCTATAAAAAAAATAAATAAATTGTAACTTCAGGACTAATCGTATGACAGAAGACAGGCTATATCATCTCAAGTCAGAGGCAAAATTATAAGTTTATATGCACAAAACTTAATTTTTTAATATACACTAAGGAAAAACTTCTTTTAAGATATTGAATTCACTAAGCCAAATAAGCTGTCTTTTTTTCCTGTTTAAGAAAAAAAGCTGTTGTGTTAATTCAAAAACCTGGCTATGTTTTAAAAGCCTGGAGTTTCGTACACTGCTTTTGCTTGTGGAGAGGGAGTAGGTGGGAAGGAACCCCTTCATTTCCAATTTATTTATACAGTCTTGTGCATAAAAAACAAGCTTCCTTGTTTTTAAATACGGTTATTCTGAAGTAACCGTGCTAGGCAAATTAATGAAAGATAGCTTTGCTAATCCTTGGCAGCAAAGATTGTTTGCTGGCAGGGAGAAAAGTGCATAAGCTATTGTAAATCCAGCGTCTGTGTCTGGGAAGATGAAATCGGGATTGGTAGCTGAAACTTGTTTGGGGGGAAGTTTCACTACTTTTCTTATAATTTGTGTCACTTTATTTACAAAATGTCTTATTTTTGTTGTTAACCATATTTAAAAAAAAAAAATTGTTAACATCCACTGTTCTTTACGAACTGTCTAGAGAAATTCATAACACCATTAGTCAACTAAAGTAAAATTGCAGCAGCCCTTAAAATAAGATGAATATGCTTACAGTAAGTATTTGAGGGTGCTGTGCCATCTGTAATCTAGTATGAAAGTCATCTGCATGAATGAAAGCATGTGTCTGTCTCCACAATTAAAGCCATCTTTTGATTTGAGAGCTGGGTTCAGCTTTGCTTTGCAGAATTGGAGTCACTATTTTCAGTATGTTTTGAATAGTGAATTTTGAGTAGTCTTGAATTTTGCATGCCCTTAAGTGAGGCCTATTCTTTAATTTCTTCCTTCCCCAGCATCTTGCATTCTTTGTTGGACGTTGTATATGGTGCAAGTGGAAAAGGGGAATATTCATGTTTAATGCTTAGTAGGTGTTGCTTCTTAATTGTGGTGACGGTTTACAGTATTACACTTAGGCATTCAACTAAGATTTCTTCTCACAAAACTCATGTCTGTACAAGGTATTATTGATAAGCCAGTCACATGCTAGGTGTAGTATGAGCAGTGAATATTCTGAACAAACTGCTGTTGGACAACTTTGTCAGGTTGTGTTCTTTGGGACTCTATGCTGCTTTTGACTACCTCTTGGGTTTTGAAGTCGTCTACTGCTGCAGTGACACTACTGTTTTTGTATTTTTAAGATATGATTGCTTGTTTAGTCTCTTAGTGGTGTGGGAGATGGTGGTGGCAGTGGAACATGAGTAGGTCTCAGCAGGATGCTTGCATTTCTGAAGCCTGGTACTTCAGTATGTTCTAGTGAAATGTGGAACAGAACTGTTACTAACTGTGTTGGATGGGTCTCTTCACCCTCATTCTTCACAGCACAAAAACTTTCATGGACGTGCTTCAAATACTCATCTAGCTAATAGACTCGATACATTTGTCACACCTCTCACAATATTAGAATTGTGTCAGTAGTCATGTCGGGTGCGAAGTAGTAGAAACCTTGGAGCAAATGTCTTTGATGTACACTTCTCAAAACTGCACACCCTGGGACCACAAATGACCAAGGAGCTCCCTATGCTTTAATTGGAGCCTTGTCTTCTGAGTAGAGATGAAATTGGGCCAGCCTTTTTTCTGGGAAGTGTCATCTCTAATAGCCTTATTGGGGATGCCAAAAATAATTCAGGTGTTTGGGTATGAGATGAAATCTTACTACTTCAGGGTTTTTTTGTTTTGTTTTGTTTTTAACTGTTAAAACTTAAGCCTGTGACTATAATTTTATTTAGCATCTCTTTGGGATTTTGAGGACCTCTGAAAGAGAAGCTATTACATAACTGGTTAAACCTGGGTTACCTCTTATGAATGAGGAACTGATCTGTAGAAATAAATATTTGATTATAAGCCATGGTGTTGTTCGCTTCAGCTCCTTTAGGGTGTGCAGAAAGGATGATGAGAATATCATTTTGATGTTAACTTTATTAATGTCAAACAAAAAAAGCTACTAATAGCTTAACTGTGTATGTGTAAGATGTAATGACAGAACAATGTAAATACAGTGGCTTTTTGATTTTTTTTTTTTTAAAGGCACCATGATTGAGCTATGGCTATTACTGAGGCAGTACAAAGAAAGAGGCTCAGATATCACAGTTACGAACAGAGTCAAATTACGAGATGAAATCATTGAATGTTGCTGAATTTAAGCAGCATTATGAATAATTTTGGTCAATTTCTGTAAAACGGGTAATATAGCTCCAAAGAAGTGAAAATAGTTTCTGATGGAGATACCACTTGTTAATTAGTAACTTTTTTTATATGAGATTAAGAATAATCACTATGAAGCAGGACTGTTTTGTGGCAATAATACAAATTTTAGGCTAATAATTAGAGTCTCTTACTCAAGGTGTATCAGGCAGCAGTTTTGAGAAGATTCTTTTGAAACAACTGTATTTTAGTGGATTAAGAAATATTCACTGAAAATAAATATTCACCTAACTGAATTTTTTTTTCTTTATTAAAAAAAAAGTACACAGGTATTCTATTTTCTACAATATACACTTACTTGGAAATAAGTAATATAAGCAATACTGATGTTTTATTTAAGTAGCCATAGATAGTCCAGGAATTAGAAAATGAAAGCAGATATTTAGCAGTTGATAATGTCTGGTAAAGTAACCTTCTCGATGCTTTTTTTCCCTTCCCTCTATTAGTCAAGCTGGAGTTAAGGTTTTCAGTGTATCAGTGTCTACATCTTCTGTTTAAAACAAATGTAAACACTGTGTTGCATAGAACTTGAAAAATTGCACTGATTTTTAAATCTTGGTTTTATTTTACTTTGGAAAGAATCCTTTTATATTCACATAAAGATTTTTAAAATTAACTTACTGGTGTCTTTTATTCCAAGCAATGTATTGAGCGGTCTCTAGCTGGTGCTATCTATACTTCTAGGCAACCTGTGAAGCGCTTGTGCATGTTGCTGTAATTAGAGTCTGAAATGTCTTGTTACAGGATATGTTTCTTGTAACAACAACCGGTCGAAGCTGTGCTGCCCTTCTTCCTCCTTTCAGTTCATTCCTGCTTACACTTCTGCTCTCCTCTAGTGCTGGTTACCTCTACTAAATCTGCTGACATGCATCTGAGGCAAGGGACCCTGTGAAGTGGAAAGACTAAGACCCACTACAAATTAGCTGTCAAATGACTTCTGTAACTGCTTGTTGCTGCTGAACTAAAGCAGGATCTCTGCGTACGCCCCTCAGCCACACCTAGGAGGACACAGAGGAGAGGTGCGCTCCTGAATCCCCCAACTCATTATTATTTGGAAAAGAAAATTGACAGCCCTCTCCCATCTGTTCTGGAGCTTATCTGTGTGCCCAGGTCTTAGTCTACTTGACAGCTTCCTTGTTCCCTGAACCCTGACCTCGACCTAAATGCTACATTGGGAATGAGACCAGGCAGACCTTTCAGCTCTCCCGAAGGAAGATCAGCAGGAGAAAGTGTCACCAGATCCCCTAGTTTCCTTCAGGGGCCCTGCTTCGCACCTGGTTTTATGGCTGGACTTGGCTTCCCCTTTCCCTGAGCCATAATCCTCAGCCCGACACAAGGCCTGAGGCCCTGTCGTGAGAGCAGGAGGCCAAAGTGAGGGACATTTGCTGCATGATCTGGCCCCGGGGCTGCAGCACTGGCGAGTGGGTATGTCTGGTGCCGCCAATGAGGGGAGGAGTGTGTGGAAAAGTGGGATGTAACAGGCTGCTGAAGGAAACTGAGGAATGCAAGAGGCTTCCTGGAGAAAGGTAAGTAACTATTGCCTTGGGCCATTATCCACAAGGAGGAAAAGCAAAGTAGTACCTGAAAGGGGAAGGTTGGAAGTGTCTCTGCTAGGATCTTCTCACTAGTGGCGCTATTCCAGTAAGTGGCCAAATACAGAAGAGCCCTTTTTCCGTATTTCTGAGGCATGACTTGAAAGCATTTTCAGTCACCAAAGATCAAAACCCACAGATGTTCATTTGAGGGCAAAGGGAAGGAAAGAGGGTCTCGTCTGAACAGGAAGCATGAGCCAAGCTGCAGGATGTTTTCAGCCCGTATTGAGGTCAGCATGAGGGGAACTGCTGCAGGGGACAAAACTGGAGTTACCGCTGCCTTCCCGAGTGCAGCCCCTCGACAGAGGAGTGGGCTAGAGAGGATGCACTGTGCCCGGCAGCTTGTTTTCCACAGGCTTCAGCAAGTGAGGCAACCTTCAAATGCAGAACTCCTGCGTGGAGCCGGAGCAAGTGGCCCTGTTTCCTTATCTCTTTACTGTTTAGCTCTGAAGGAGCTACCAGAAAGTGAGCTTTTGGGGGAGAATTACCTAAGCTATACCTGAGCTGAGCAGAGAGGTAGTTGGAAGAGCATTTACAGCCACGAGGTGTAGGCGGACAAATCTCCAGAGGTTTGGCCGAAGATGGGAGCAGAACCACTATCTTAAAAAAATCAAGGAATGCTGGTGCAAGACAGTCTTGTGAAATGTGTGTGGTTTAGGATGTTTTCTTTTTATTGGTTGGTGGTTTCTCCCCCACCCCCAGACTTCAACTAGCTGAACAGAGGCCATGGAGGGAGGGGGAGGAAGCTTTTGAATATAGCAGAAGCCTGGGAAAGAAATCTGAGCCAAGGACTGGAGAAAAAAAAGCAGGTCAGATGACACTTGCAAGTGAGAAGTGCTTAGAGAGTAACATTGCACAACAGCAATTTATCACTGCTCCCCTCGCCCTCTTCCAGGGAATCCTAGACACYGAGCCCCCTTCCAGCCCCTCTGCCTCTCCCAAGGAAGGAAAAGAAAGAACAAAGTCTAGGAAGTTCAACAAACTTCCATGTTTGTGCTGCTAGGAGAGGATGGCTCCTCACCACTGTCCTTACCAGGGAGGGGAGAAAGGAAGCTGAGGAGAGGCTRGAGCCAAGGGCAGGGATTTCTCCTCCTGCTTCTAGCAGGAACTTGGTCAAGTCTCCTGCATTTTATAAATACATTAGTTTGGCTCCTATCACCTGTTTGCACGTTTCCACTTTATGACTGCAAAACCGAGCTGCAGCATCTCTTGCGTGGGAGCATCACGCGCCAGAAATAGCTCCTTCGGCCAAGTTGTCATTTTCCAGCCCACTGTTCCCAAAATAGCCTTGCTGGAAGCCACGGTCTCCCCCTGAGGTTCTTGCTGGCCATCGTCTGGCCTTGCATGGTCCCTGGTGTGCAGCTGAGTCCCTGGCGGGTGCCCCCCAGGGTGTCTGCCATGGGGCAGGGCTGCAGGGGAAGGGCAGAGATATCCCAGCGAGCCCTGCCAGCACTGCAGCTGGCTTGTGCAGGCAGGGAAAAGGGAGGTTAAAAATGCATTTAAAACCCAGCTGGGCATTAACATTGACATGAAAAATGATGCTTTTAATTCCCTCATGAGATGGCTTAATTCTCAGAAGAGACTCCATAAAAATTTGCTTCCTCTGCGAATAGGAGGAGAGAGGAGAAAACAAAAAGGAACTGATTGCTTTCACCTCGCTTCCTCGGGCCGATGCCTGGAAATTTGGAGGTGTGTTTTAGTGGCATTGTGGGGTGCAGCAGCTGCTGCCTGCGCTGCTGGTGGGAGCTCGGGCTTTTCGTGCTGCTTCGGCTCGCTGGGACCCCGCGGTGCAGCGGTTGCTAAGTCAATATATTGCTCGAGTTAACCAGCAATCGACTGAGGCCGGGGCTGGCTCGCTGCATCCCTGCGGCCATGCGGAAACGGCGGCGCTGTTGCCGGCTGCAGGTGTGGTGAGAAACCGCCCTCTTTGGTCTTTGCTTTGAAAAATGCTYTACGGCAAAAGTGTTTCAGTAAGGATTTATTAGAATGCAAAAAACAGAGAGAGACGTTACAGAGTGATTTTTTTTTTTTGTAGATGATTTGTCAAGGGTAACAGAAGCAAAACTGTTGGCAATTACTACCCATGCTCATACTGTAAAACAAGGGCTGGTACCGCTCTTTAACAGTGTGGCTCCACCACCGACGTATTGCCCTCTCTAAAGCATTCCTAATTTGCTTGCCGCTATGAACGACAGCTAGCCAAAGTAAAATTAAGAAAAACCTCAATTCCTCTGCTCATATGCTGTCAAAAAACAAAACAAAACAACCCCCCCCATGTCTCTCAGGCCCRGGCTGGTGGAGGAGGTCCTGGGCAGTCRCCTTTCCTCTCTCCAGATCTTTAATGCACCTCTCTAAGCCCCTGCAGCACTTGRGTCATAGCGGACAGATACAGACCACGAGGTCAGTTTGCAATAGAAATTATTTTGCGATTGATTTAGAAGAAGCAGAAGGCGGAGGCTTTCCCCAGAGCTGCGTGCTCTTTACTGCAGCCCCGCGGAGGAGGAGGAGGAGGGTTTGTTTTTGCACTGGGGACCAGGACGGAGGCGTTTTGCTCCCCAAGAGCAGCGGCAGGACCTCCMCTAGCGCGGCACGGCACGGATGCGGTAGGCCTGGGGTTGTCGCGTGATGCCCAGACTCCAGCGGAAGCTGAGCGCCTCGTCCGGCGGYGGCTGGAAGGTGAACTTCTGCAGCAGGGCCGTGAAGAAGAGGAAGAGCTCSATGCGGGCCAGCTGCTCGCCCAGGCAGGCGCGCTTCCCTGCGGAGAGAGCAGCAGCCGGCGTTGCGGGGAGAGGGGAGAGCTTTCTGCAGGGAAAATCCTCTCCTTTTCCCCCGCTTTGGCCACATTATTGCATTCTAGGATGAGTTTTCCAACCTGAACCGCAGCAGCATGTGTCTTAGCAGCAGATCTTCATCCTCTGGTGCTTGGACAAGCTATACCGACGGGCACTGTCTGACTGTGCCCACGYGAGGCGGGCTGGTTCATTTTGCCTATGCCGCACGCAACTAAACCGCCAAACAAGCAGTGTGATATTCATTCAGGAACCTTTCTGCAAAAGTTTCTGCCTCCATGGCAAAACCCCTGATGACCTAGGCAACGTGGGACCAAGCACACAGGGTGGCCGCCCTTGCCTTGAAGGCGTTTCTAGGGTCTCCTGCACGTTTGTGGGATTTTGTTCCTCCTTATGGCTCTTCCCTGCGTGGGAACGGAGCCAAGACGAGGGGATTTGCTTTGCTCTGCCACAGCCACGTGAGCCGGGCTGGACATTCAGTCTTTCCTGGAGGGCATCCCTGGGACAAGGGATGTTGCGCCTGGCGTGAGCGCTGCCGATTCCCCTCCGTGCTTTGCAGGAGCCTGATCCCAGGGCCTTAGCACTAAAGGACGGAACAAATCCGGCAACCCTTACCTAGAGAAAAGGGTAGAAAAGCCTCTCTCCTCCAGAACTGGCCGTCCTTCAGGAAATGCTCCGGGTT
>NW_020449241.1:0-1226 GCF_003343035.1 Apteryx rowi | reverse complement strand
GCAGCGGCGATGGGCGTCTGTCAGAAGGACGAGGCAGGGCTCAAGTCCCTCGTTCGCCTGGGACCCGCCAGGACGTCGGCGGGGGCTTGCGGCTCCCTGCTCTCCCCGGCAGGACCAAGGGAGCCGTCTGACACCTGCCCCAAAGGTTGTGCACTTTGGGGCAAAACAGCTTCACTTCAGGTCATTTTTATTGATTCCCGCCCCCRYGARAAAGAAAAGCTTYMYYATTTTACTAATAATGTCTCCGCGCGTTTGCTACCCGGTGGCGGGGGCCGGGGTTACCTTGGGCACGAGGAAGCCCCCCAGCATCGTGTCCCGTGTGGTCAGCCGGGGTGCACCTAAGGGGATGATGTTGCTGATCCTCTGCACCTCGTGGATGACGGCGTTGGTGTAGGGCATGCTGGCCCGGTCCTCCAGGGCCGGCTGCCGCGACTGCCCCACGACCGTGTCGATCTCCGCTTGCACGCGCGCTGCRTGGGAAGAGCAGAAGTCATTAGAAGTACAGTAAAAAAAGCACAAAACCCCCCAAAACATGTCTGCAGAGCAACAGGGGGGTTGGTTGTGAAGTTCTCCCAAAGACGAGCTCAGGAGGCCATCRTGTATCTCGATATGAAAAGGTGGCATGCGATGAAGTGCCCTGTGCTCTGCAGTTTCCTGGGGCAGTGCAGGCGAGAGCTCAGCACAGGCAAGGGGGTACCTGTGCCGGCACCGCGGGATGGACGGACGGACAAGCGGATGGACTGAGCAGCTCCCTGTACGTGGGACATCGGAGGGACAGGCCAGGAGCTGGTTGTTGACCCATTGCTCGTTTTACCTTGAATTTCTGGGTACWTGGCCATGTACAGCAAAGCCCAGCGGATGGTTGTGGACGTTGTCTCTGTTCCGGCAAAGAAAAGGTCCAGCATGCAGGACGCAAGATTTTCTTCGCAGAAGCACCCACCGCCRTCGTCCTCAACAAAAAGGGGTTTTAGTGCCGCGCAAACAGTCACGACCACCCGGAGACCGCGCTCAGTCCTGCCTGGCGCTGAGCTCGTCCTATTGCTTTGGGCAGACACTGCGAGCCCCCTGCACCTCCCCAGGTGGGAAAATGTCCCATCVAGCCCCCTTCCCCCTCGCTGACGGGCTCGCACCCGACTCCCAGCAGCAGTCAAGACTTAACTTTGGRCCCAGCACACCCGTTTTGCCCATATTTAACTGTGTGTTTAGTCCTGCGCCTCCACCAAACG
>NW_020449240.1:0-2286 GCF_003343035.1 Apteryx rowi | reverse complement strand
GGGCTGACATACGGGCACAGCAAGCGGTTGTGAGGGGACCGAAAGGCTCACGCTGCGCCCTGGCATGCAGGGAAAGGAAACGGGGCCCTGGGGTGCACCAAAAGGAGAACGGAGGCACCTCCAGCGCCTTGCTGGCCACCTCCTTGTCTCACATCACCCAGCACACGGCCATTAGTTCCTCCTCCACCTCACAACTGGTGCAACCTTGGCTGGCCTTTCTGCTCCCCTCAGTCTCTGCAGCTTGCAAGAAGTTGAAGTAAGAGCCCCTTGGGGCTGGCCACGCTTCCTCCTTCCCTGGTGGAAAGCTGGCCTTCCTCCTCGCCAAAGGCTCCAAAGGGACTGAGATGTTCCCTGACCCTCCCCTCCCACAGAGAGGACATGGCCACCCAGCCCTTCACCAACCTGGTGAGGCACATCCAGCCACGTGCTAGCGTTGAGGCCGCCGATTACCGGAAGTTTCTGTTTAAGGAATTCAGTCAGCAGTTTGCAACAGAATACAGGGCTAAACCAGCTGAGCTACCGAGGCAGTGGAGCAAATTCACCCCAGAGCACGTTCTGGGAGCCCTAAAGGCAACCTCTAACCACAGACTAAAAAGCCGCTCGGGAGGCCTGCGGGACAGCGATGGGTAGGCATTTCCGTGCTACCGGAAGAAGACTTAACTGAAAATGGACACAAAAACTCCCAGAGCCTGCACCTCTTTCAGAAGCAACTGAACGAATTAAGAGTCCTTCTCTTTTTCCAAATGATCCAAAACAGACTTGTATTTTGCAGCCTAAAAACACTTCTGGTCTGGCTGGGAACTTGGGGAACGCAGTACAATCCTAGCCAGTATTCAGGCTTTTTCCGTAAGGTAGGAATTGGCACAACTGGTCAGAGGGACGCAGGACCCTGTTTTGCAAAGGCCTGGGTGGCCACGTCCCCTCTGCGGCCGGGGAGGGACAGGGCAGTGTCAGCCCCATTGCAGGGCACCGTTGGAAGACGTTGCCTGCTCTGCTCTTCTCCGCCTTTCTCTGTCGTTCTCATGGGGAGACGCAGGGAAGAGGCCCCAGGAGACATGAGCCCAGGCCAGGGGCATTGGGAGCTGCAGGGAGGGTGCAAGGGATGGCTGGCAAGACAGGGCGGCCATGTGGAGCTGTGCGCAGGTGGGCAGGCAGGTGACAGGGAGCAGGATGCCCCTCTGGGGAGCATTTGGCACTGCCCCTGCGAAGGGCTCCTGGGCCAGCTGCAGTGCCCCTGCTTGCGTGGTTTCCAGGACCCTGCACCGAGGCCCTTCGACCGTCCCCTCTCCATGCTCTTTCTTGGACCCTCCCATCCGAGCCCCAGCACAGCCCTCTGGGGAGACACCCAGCCTCCTGCACACCTGGGGCTCAGACCTCACACCCCACTGAAAGCAGCTTTGGGAGAGTAGCCTGGACACCTCCTGGAGACGCCACTCCCACGCAGCCAGGGCCCACCCCAAGGGTTTGCCTCTGCAGGCATGGTCACCAGTGCTGGGGTAAATCCAACGCTGCCTCCTCTTCCAGCCCTCCTCACCCCGTCCTCTGCAGCCCCCATTCACAGCACCATCGGGCTGCAAACACCACAGGATCACGGATGCTTCCTGGGCTCTGTCCCACCATGGTTCCAGTGCTGGCCAGGGAGAGAAGAGGCCAGGGGTGTAGCAGGAGCTGTCAGCACTGGGGTCCGAGTGATGCTCGGGGGGAGCATACGGGGTGCTGGGGGGCTGAGGGATGGCTGAGGATGAACGGTCCAATTCCACTGCAAGTCACACCAGAGTCAGACCAGATTTCTGCATAACTGCTTGGACACGCATGTTGGGGTGGACAGCAGAAAGGCGTGGAAGGCTTGTGTGGTTCTCCACACCAGCTCCACAGCAGACCTGGGCTTTGCTGGAAAATGGGCTGCAGATGGGAGGGAGCCTGCTCAGGGCAGGCATAGCAAGGCCTCCACTTGCCACCACTTACCCCAGGGCCGTGGAGGAAAGAGGCGCTGGGGCCAGTGCCCACTGGCTGTGTGACTTTCCTTGCAAATGCCTCCTTTTCGGTTCCAGGCCCTGGGGACGCATGGGCTTGCAGGCTGCAGCCAGCCTAGCCCATGGTGTGGGAGAGCTCCGGGGGCAGCGGCCAGGCACTCCCCGCAGCCGGCTGGACGGGCACAGGTGACCTGGGCAGAGCTCCTCTGCGCAACTGTGTAAAACTGAACAGCTCTTGGTTTCTCCCGTAGTGTCGGGAAGAAGGTGGCGCTCCAGGAGCGCAGACAAAAGCACGAGGCCTTCCTGGTGGCAC
>NW_020449239.1:0-2216 GCF_003343035.1 Apteryx rowi | reverse complement strand
GGCATTTCAAAGAGAGGACAAGGGACGACTCTGCAGCCTCTCTTCCCTGAGCCTGCTGGGTCTCCACTGCCTCTCCTGGGACTGCAGAGCCCTCTTTTACCTATGCATTTCCTGAGTTTGCTCTTTACCGCTCGGTGACTCCACGTCAGATAGTCTCTTGTGTTGTGAGGTTCCACTCACTGCTCACCCCCACTGTATGATGTTCCCGGAAATGTKCTGAGCTCCCCTGGCAGCTTATTTCCTCTCCAGGAACATGGTCAGCCATCACCAGCCCCCACACGTGTGTCACAGCCTCAGGAAAGCTACTCTGCGATCGTATACCATCTCCACTGACTCAGGGCCCAAAAAGCAAACCCTGAATCTGAACCTBGTTCCCAAACAGGTTACAATGGGACACTGAACACATCAACCTGAGCCCATGGAGAACCAAACTAAAACAACAAGCCCTTTTGGGATACCATTCCATTACCCCTTTTATGACTCTAATTTTGGAAGAAGAGTCAAGTGTTCAGGCACGGCACTTAGGAGAGTGCTTTGTATTCTGTAGATGCTATTAGGGAGCCATTTGTATTCAAGAAAATGGAGTCCTCATGTCCTCACAGATTGCACTCTTCCTGTGGGCAGTCAGGTGCTGGAAAAAAAGAAACATCCCTGTTAAAAAAGAAGCAATGTTCCTCCACCCTTCCTCTAGCTCTGCCCTCCCACTACCTCTCAGAACTCTTGGGATGACCCACAACCTTCCCCTGACMACCTCACAATGCCCACCTGATGCTCCTCAACAAGCCCATTCCTGCAGCACAAATGACCTCACAACCCGCAGACCAGCCCTCACACCTTCACCTGCACCTCCCTCTTGCCTGCCTCTCCTCTCAGCTCCAGCACTTTCACTCCATAACCCCACAGGCCCTGCCCTTCCTCTCCCTCCCATGCACCAAAACCCTTCCAGCTAGGCTTACAAGACGCCTGGATGCTTAGGGGCTGCCAGGGAGCAGCATTTTGGGGCTCAGGCTTCAGGCATCAGCGGAACGTTTGGCCTTTGTGCTTATTGGGAAGAAGGAAAGCTTTTGGGTGCTGTGTGAGTGTTGTTGTTTTGGGGGTTTGTGCTGAGGGTTTTGGGTAGGGGCTAGAGTTTTGGCAGAGGGCTTTGGCTTGGAGTGGGGCTGGGGGCTCAAGYACAGATTAGCCTCTCAAGGAAAGTGATGGGGTTTAGGCATTAGCTTCCAGCGCAGGGTCGGAGTTTGAGGAAGCAGACAAAGATTGAGGCTTCAGCGTAGCACCTGGTGTTTGGCCTTAGAGGCTAGAAGAGGGGAAGGAGGCAAGGTGGAAGGGTCGGGCTTCAGCTAATGCTTCGTCTTGTGGTAGGGACCTCCCACAGGGACTCTCCCACGCCCTCTCCCACCGCCAGCACCTCTGCCTCAAGGCCCCTTACCTCCCCAGAACGTGTCCTCTCTGATGGCCACAATTGGGGAGCCCTTCCTGTCCTCACACGCTTCCTGCAGCTCCTGCATGCTCTGCTGAGGGAACACAGAGCACCCTGGCATTTTTGCTCTGGCTTTGCCGTAGGGGCTAGATTTTGGGCAGAGGGCTTTGGGTTGGAGTGGGGCTGAGGGCTCGAGTCCAGTCTAGCACCTCAAGGAGAGTGAGGGGGTTTAGGCATTAGATTCCAGCACAGGGTCAGAGTTTGGGGAAGCAGACAAAGATTGAGGCTTCAGCATAGCACTTGGGGTTTGGCCTTAGAGGCTAGAAGAGGGGAARGAGGCAAGGTGGATGGGTCGGGCTTCAGGTTAGTGCTTCGTCTTGGGGTAGGGACCTCCCTCAGAGACTCTCCCAGGCCCTCTGCCACCGCCAGCACCACTACCTCAAGGCCCCTTTCCTCCCCAGAACACGTCCTCTCTGATGGATGACATCGGGGAGCCCTTCCTGTCCTCACGTGCTTCCTCCAGCTCCTGCTTGCTCTGCTGAGGGAAGACGCAGCACCTCCTCCTCAGCACCCAAGCGCTCTCCCTACAACCTCTCCCTGCCCCTTCCTTCCTACAACCTCTTGGAACTCCTGGGATGACCCGCAACCTTCCCCTGACCACCTCACAATGCCCGCCTCATGCTCTTAACCAAGGAGATTCCTGTAGCACAAGTGACCTCACAGTCTACAGCCCAGCCCTCATACCTTCACCTGCCGCTTTCTTTTACTTGCCTCTCGTCTCTCCTCTCATCTCCAT
>NW_020449238.1:0-2229 GCF_003343035.1 Apteryx rowi | reverse complement strand
GAGTGACATTCTCGTTACCTGAAGTGCAGTCTGAACCTCTCAAGATGCACTTTGTGGCTCTTTCCCCTTCTCATGCTGCTTCCCACTACCAAGAAAAGCTCCATCATCTCTGAAACCACCCTGTCACAGGTAACTACTGTATTGGCCTTAGCCTCCACTTCAGCAGGCTGATGAAGCCCAGGTCCCTCAGCCTCTCCATACAGGCCATGTGCTTCAGGCCCCCAATGCCATCTTGGCAGAGCTCCTCTGCACCCTCTCCAGTTGCTCCCCATTTCTCCAGCACTGGCTGTACCACACTGGGACACACTGTTGCAGACATGTGGCTACAGCAGTGCTGAGAGGAGGGGGATAAGAACTGCCCTTGCCTGGGTGACCACGCTCTTCCTGATGCAGTCCTGCATGCAGCTGGCCTCATTTGTGGTGAGCATGCACCACTGGCTCATATGGCACCCCTCATAACATCCATGACCTTCATCTCGGGGTCACTCCTCTGCTGGTCAGGTCTCTGCCTGTCCTGATGCATGTGTTGTTCTGCCCCACTGATGAGCCTTTCAGAGAGGACAGGATGTGGGGTAGACCCCTGCATACCCCACCTTTACCTGGCTTCTCAGTAAAGCATGAATCATTCATGAAACCCCTCTGAGCTTGATCATCCAAACAGCTTTTTGCCCATCTGGATGTCTGCTGGACATCCACTACTCTCTTCTCCTCCACAAGTGCACGCCTTTTATCACAGAAGGCAATCAGGTGGGTCAGGAATGATTTATCTTCAGTAAATCCATGCTGACTGTTCCCAGGCACCTTCTTCATGTGCCCAGAAGGGTGATTGGAGAGGACTGGCTCCATGACACACTCCTCACCAGCCTGAGGCTGAATGGCCTGCAGCTCCCCAGGTTGTCCTTGCGGCCTTTTTTGAAGATGGGCACAGCATATTCCTTCTTCTGTTCTTTGGGACCTCCCCTGATCTCCACAATATTTCAAAGGTGACAGAGAGCAGCCTTGCTGTCACAGCAGACAGCTCTGATGCCAGCCATCCAGTCCCATAGACTTGTATGGGTTGAGTTCTAGAAACTTACGCACTGTGGGTTGGTTTTCTCCTCAGGAGTCCTGACTCTAGGCACAACAGCTGAGGAGATCTTGTGGGTGAAGACGGAAGCCAGGAAGCACTTGACTTCCCCAGACCTAGCTACATCCACTTTTGCTAGAATCCCTGCCCCAGTCAGCTGTGAGCCCACATTTCCTTCTTTATTCCTTTACTGTCACTGAAGCGGTAGCAGCTCTTCTTCCTGTCCTTCACATCCCCTGCAAGTGTCTCTGTGCCAGGGGAGCTTTGGCTTCCTTAACACCATCCCGACTTTGCTGGACAGTATTTCTAAATTCCTCCTTTGCAGCCTCGCCCTTCTTCCCCTTTCTGTATGCTGCCTGATTGCCCTGGAGCTCAAGCGGGAGTTCCCTGTTTAGCCAAGCTGGGGTCCAGAGGTGTCTACTGATTTTACAAACTGTTTGTCATGGAGCATTCTTGTCTTGACGGGTGCTGTCCTTAATGGCCTGCTGGCTTTCCTGAGCTCCTCTGCCCTTCAGAGCTGCCTGTTACCAAGGACCTTATGTACGAAAAGGCCCTGATTGCACAGGGTGCCATGTTAGCATGGATAGTAGATGTCAATGTAATGGTGAAAGGAGACTCCTAGTAAGAAAGCAAACCCTGCAGTACCCGAGGCCAAGGAGGAACAGAGCTGGGCCTTGCAGGAGTGGTAGGAGAGGGGTTGGTGGCCCAAGCTGACTCTGCAGCACCGCTGGGCCTGTGACAGACTTCTTAAATCAATCTCCAGGAAGGACAAGGTGCCAGTAAAGAAGTCCCTGGGCCTGTGCAGCCTGTGATCCAGCCACCCTGAGGACACTGTTAGCCTAGTCTGTGTTCATATTGGGGGGTGAGAAGAGGTACAGGAGGAGGAGAGCTAGAAGGCTTCTACAGTACAGAGACATTGGTGTGATKTGCCTSCCATTTATGAATCACGTTTGGATGCAGACAGTACAGACTTTGCCTAAAGGCAGTGGTGGGATTCATTTTCTTCAGCACAGGCAGGAACCTGAGATGCCCTGGAGCACTTGCCCAGCATGCAATCCAAAGGGGCATGGCTTTGCTGTAGGTGCCATGCTGTATCTACTTAGAGAGACGTGGTTGTGCTGGACACCCCAGGCATCTGAAATGGCCCTGCCAGCCTGTTTTAT
>NW_020449237.1:0-2234 GCF_003343035.1 Apteryx rowi | reverse complement strand
AACTGCCCCAAACTGGCCCAAACTGCCCCGAAACGACCCAAACTGCCCCAAAACGGCCGAAACCGCCCCAAAACATCCCAAACCACCCTGAATCAGCCAAAAACATCCCCAAAACCGACTGAAACTGCTCCAAAACCGGCTGAAACTGCCTCCTGCTGGCCCAAACCATCCCAAAGCGCCCCCAACCGACCCAAACTGTCCCGAAACCGGCCCAAACTACCCCTGACCGGCCCAAACCACCTCCCACTGGCCCAAACCACCCTGAAACTGGCCCAAACTGCCCCAAAACTGGCCCAAACTGGCCCGAACCCACCAAAAAAGTCCCCAAAACCGACTGAAACTGCCCCTGACTGGCCAAAAACCACCCCGAACCAGCTGAAAACTGCCCCAGATTGGCCAAAACTGTCTCCCTCAGACCAAAACCACCCCTCGCTGGCCAAAAATGTCCCCAAAACCATCCAGAACTGCCCTAAAATGGCCCAAAATGTCCCCAAGACCAACTGAAACTGCCCCCAACTGGCCAAAACCACCCCAGACTGGCCAAAACTGCCCCAAAACCGGCCGAAACCACCCCGAAATGGCCAAAACCGCCCCCAAAACTGCCTGAAACTGCTCCCGACTGGCCAAAAACTGCCCCAAAGATGGGGCAGGAAACACCCCAAAACAGGTGGAACCTGCCCCCAAACAGGGCAGAAACTGCCCCAAAATGGTGCAACCCCCCCCAAATGGGGCAAATAATGCCCCAAAAGCGAGGGGAAAAGAGGCAAAACGAGGGCAGAATGGGGGCCTGGGGGGGCCGAGGCAGCCCAGCACCAGGTCCCTTCCCACAATGCACCGCGGTGCCCTGCTGGACTGCATGTCCCAGGGTACATTGCAACCCCACCACTAAAAAACTATATTTCCCAGAGTGCATTGCAACCCCCAGGACTCTGCTTCCCATGATGCACTGCAACCCCCCAACAAAACAGTGCTTCCCATGATGCTTTGCAGCACCACTACTATCTCAAACCGCCCTTCCCATGATGCTTTGCAGCACCGCCAGATGTGATTGCACCACCCACCATGCCCGGCTCCCATAAGCCTCTGCTCCCTGGACTACAACTCCCATGATGCTCTACTCCTACCAGACTACAGCTCCCATGAGCCCCTGCTCCCTGGACTACAACTCCTATGATACCCTGCCCCATCCCAGACCACAGCTCCCAGGATGCTTTGCACCCTAAACTACAGCTCCCATGATGCTCTGCTCTCTCTGACTACAACTCCCATGATGCTCTCTGCCCCCCCCCAGTTTCAGCTCCCATGATGTGCTGCTACCCAGACTACAGCTCCCATAATCCTCTGCTCCATAGACTACAGCTCCCATGATGCCCTGCCTCCCTCCAGGACTACAACTCCCATGATGCTTTGCTCCCAGGACTACAGCTCCCATGATGCTCTGCAGCCCCCACCAACACGCAGCAACATGCTTCAGTGCTGCAGGCCGCATCCCACAATGCACCGCGCCCCTTCTGGCACCACATTTCCCAGCATGCATTGCACCCCCAGCGGGTTTCCCAGCATGCCCCAGGGTCTGCCGGCCGCCCACGCGCCCGCCCACGCGTGTGCACACGCCTGCACACGGCCGCCCACGCGTGCTCACCCTCGTTGTGCTGCGCCCGCCGCCGCTCGTCCCGCGGCGTCCGCGTGCCGTCCATCTTCCTGCGGGGGCAGCCGTGAGCCGCCGCACGCAACGACACGCCACCGCACGCAACGACACGCCGCGGCACGCAACGACACGCCACCCCACCACGCCGCGCCACGGCAGCTCCCGCCCCGCGCAGACGGGAGCGTGCGGAGATTCCCGGGTGGCGCGGTGGGACGGGGCCTGGCCACACGTGCACAGGCGTGTGGAGGCTTGTGCGGGCGTGCGCAGGCGTGTGCGGCACTCACGGGGAGTAGGGGTGGGTGCGGGGGGCGATGGTGCGCTGCGTCCCCGTCTGCAGCACGTCCTGCGGCGTCATCATCACGTAGAACTGCCCTGCGGGGGAGGCGCCGCTGCAGCCCGGACGCCTGGGTCCCTCCCGGACGCCTGGGTCCCTCCCGGACGCCTGGGCCCCTCCCGGACGCCTGGGCCCTTCCCGGACGCCTGGGTCCCTCCCGGACGCCTGGGTCCCTCCCGGATGCCTGGGCCCCTTCCCGGACGCCTGGGTCCCTCCCGGACGCCTGGGCCCCTCCCGGACACCTGGGCCCCT
>NW_020449236.1:0-2298 GCF_003343035.1 Apteryx rowi | reverse complement strand
TTCCTCACCAGGAGGCCACTCCAGGTAGGTCTTTGTGTTCATTATCTTCCGCAGTTTGCAGAACCTTTTGGGAATTGCTTTGCTCTGAATGGGCTCCAGGAGGATGAGAATCGCTGCATCGTTGTTCTCATCAAAGAGGCGGAAGTGCGAGAAGTCCAGCTCGTATTTGCACCACTCACTCTGCACAAAGTGTTCCGACAGCACAAACAGCGTTTTGTGGCTTTTCTCTATGGAGTCGATGATGTTATCCACAATCCACTTCCCAGGCACAAAGTCCCGTTTATGGAGGCACAGTCGAAAGGGGGGACAGGCCTGCTCCAGCTCCTGCACCATGATGTTTTCCACCCAGTCAGAGTCATTCTCACTGTAGGAGACAAAAGCATCRTAGCAGATATCCTTTGGGGGGCCTTGCTTGGGCTTCCGCTTGGCTCGAAGCCATGCCCAGGTCATTCTCACGTACCAGATCATGTGATACTTGTACCCAACGACCACAAGGACGAGGATGACCAGAAACACCAGAGCACAGATTAACGACACAGTGAGGGATCTGTGGCACTCCATCAGTGAGAGATGCACAGCTCCGACCTGCTCCCCTCTCACTGCCAGAGGAGAGTCACAGATGTAGCTTTCTGGCCACCTTGCTAAGATTTGGGCTATTCCAGCCTGATGATGAATGAAGGAGAGGAATTCACAGGAGCAGATAAAGTTATTGTCACTGGCATCCAGCATCTCCATTTTCTTAAAGGACTCAAACTCTTCCTTGGAGAAGCTGTTGAGTTTGTTTCCTCTGATTGTCATGGCCACCAGGCTAGGAATGGGTGCAGCATCAGGCAAGGTCTTCAGTTGGTTTTTTGCAATGTACAGCTCTTTGAGAAAAGGGAGTTGCAACCCAAACTCCTTCAAGCTATTAGCGCTGACATCCAAAACTTCAAGAGTCAGAGGAATGCAGGTTGTTAATTTAGGAATTTGACTGGTGGAGAGATTTAAATGTTTCAGGTTTCCTGGCCACTGACACGTGTCTGGAATCTCACCAAAATTATTTTGACTAATATCTAAGAGAATTAGATTTCTCAGGTGAGATAAGCTTTTCCCTGTCATTTTTAAGTCACTCAGTGAATTCTGACTTAAATTTAGAATTTGCAGTAAGGGCCAACCACCCTGACAAGCTGAATGAGCCAAACTCTGATCTCYAAGCAAATTCTCACTGAGGTCAAGATACTCTAATGACAAAAGACGCTGTGAAAGTCTACATGGTACCAAAAAGACCTTGGTATCTTTGACGGTGACTTTGGTAAGAGGAGATACTATATCTAAAACAGCCGTAAGATCTGAAAACAAATAAAATTCTTCTATAGATAATTTCTCTATTGTTACAACACGAAGAGAACGTGATTGGTTTATGTGAATTTGTGTACTCCACTGACCGGTTCCCAAGAGTCTACAATCTTTCATCTCCACCTCCATTAACTGTGTCATATCCTCTGCAATGCTGATCATCTCAGGCACGGTAGCATCTGTAAACAAAACCTGTTTGAAGGAAATTTTCTTTGCAAAAGAAAAAGACATGACTCTCAATAGTTGCATTTCAGCAGGTATACTGAATGCTATTTTTCTCACTTCTAACCATATGACAGAGTGCAGAAGATCCCCTACAATCACTGAGAATACATCCACGCTTTTTAGGTTGATGATCATGTGATGTATCTTCCTAACCAATGTCAAACTTCCTGGCTCATACTGGCTGAGATTGCCACCGTCAATCCACAGCTCGTTGAGAAGTGTAACGCCCTCAAAGTTTCCTTGCCTTATCGTGGAGAACTGCCGATTGCCCAGGTAGAGAGCGCTCAAGTTTCTCAGGTTAGAAAAGAGGGAACTTCCCCCCAGGTCACTGTAGGAATTTCCTTGAACGTTGAGGTGCTGGAGTGCAAACAGGTGCTCAAACCATGCAGGGGACAAGTGAGCCAAGCTGTTATTTGATAAGTCCAAGAGCTCCAGTTTTGCAAGGGAGTGAAACGAATCCTCCTCTATTGAGCTGATTTCATTGGATGGCAGCAGCAGGACTCTCAGGTTCACAGCCTGCTGCAGATCGTGCGTTCGGATGTGCTTTATCCTGTTGTGGGCCAGGTTTAACCCTGTGATTTTACCCGTGAGCCCTGAGGGAATGAAGTTCAAACCCCTGGAAGAACAGTTGCAAAACTGAGTGGCATCGCATGAAGGACAAACTTGCTTCAAAGCTTGCTCTTCAGAGAGGTTTGCCGTTAAGATGATGTAGATGGCCCACACTCGCCAGGTATGTGT
>NW_020449235.1:0-2301 GCF_003343035.1 Apteryx rowi | reverse complement strand
GTGATGGCACTAATGTTTCTGGCATCCAGACTGGTTGCAGGGGAAGCAACTGACTGACCCACGCTGGCTTGCAGTGCCAAGTCAGGGGCAGGAGCAAAGAAGTCAGAAAGAAAGCTTTTTGGATCATTGGATACATTTTAGGAATGCATGGAGAGGGAAAAGAAATATTGAAATAAATTGTATGCAGATATGCATATACACACACATTCATTCATCTGTGATCACACAAACTGTGGGCCRAGTCAAAGCCCAGTGAAATGATCACTTTGGGTCAGTGTGTTTATTACTGCTAAGAAGCAGTATTGGGAGTGGGGAATGTTTGTTTCATTAAGTGGCTGTGTATAGTTAATAGTCAGAATGCTAACTGCCTGAAATCTTGTGTAGGAGTAAGACCATTAGTTCTTTGCATTTCTTTCCTATGTCCGTTCTGAACTCCTGTTGCGCAAAAGAAAACATTTTTGTCCTGAACATGGAAGCTGCTGAAAGCTTTCAGACATTCATTTACCTCATGGCAAATCCTGTGCAGAAATTAAATAGGGTTGATATGTCRCTCGGATATTGAACTTATTGCTAACATTTTCACTCCTGCTCGAAAGGTTTTGTCATTTTTGAGTCAGCCCCGCGAAGCACTTGAAAAACAAAGGAGACAAGAGAGACGGTGGGTCTAGTTAGCATCTGGGAAACTTTTCACCCCATCCGACATGTGACCTGACAAGTCATGCCCGAGGGCATCCTCTCTGACTGGTGGGAAGTCCTGGTGTCCCTAGTTCAACAAATCAAGTCTCCTTTCCCTACATGTCACCAAGCCTGTTTAGAAACCATCTTGCTCCTGCATGGTGTGCCTTGGTGCTTCATCCCGGTCCCAGACAACCTTGTCTTCTCTTTCCCTTTCACCCGTCTTCCACGTTCCTCTTGCCTTCCTGGAGCTTCGTTGCTCTCAGTTATGGTGGACACCAGAGGTGCAAAAGGAAGAAGATAGGGCAACTGGAAATTGATGGTTTTGTCAGCTTTCCTATGTAAAAGGCAAGCTCAGCGAGTTGCAGTGAAAATGGGTAACTTAGACTTTGCCTCTGACATACTTAATTATTATCTGATATGGAAAGTAGTCTCTGGCTAGACTGTGATCCCCTTTCTTCTACTAGATAGTATTACTGTGGAAATCTCTTTGTAAAGTTCAGTGCTAGTGGGAGTAAAGGGCCATAGTCTGGACCACAGAAATTGAAAATGTCAGCAGTGGTGACTGAGGACTGGAAGAAAGCAAATGTCACTCCACTCTTCAAAAGGGCAAGAGGGAGGACCCAAGGAACTACAAATCAGTCAGCCTCAACTTGGTCCCTGGAAAGGTGATGGAACAGCTCATCCTGGAGGCCATTTCCAAGCATATGAAGGACAAGCAGGTGATCAGGAGTAGTCAGCATGGCCTCACAAAGGGGAAATCCTACTTAACCAACCTGAAAGCCCTCTGTGATGGAATGACTCACTGGGTAGATGAGAGGAGAACAGTGGATGTTGTCTCCCTTGACTTCAGCAAGGCTTTTGACACTGTCTCCCACAACACCCTCATAGGCAAGCTGAGGAAGTGCAGGCTAGATGAGTGGAGAGTGAGGTGGACTGAAAACTGGTTGAATGGCAGAGCTCAGAGGGTTGCGATCAGCGGCACAAATTCTAGTTGGAAGCCAGTAGCTAGCAGCGAACCCCAGGAGTCAATACTGGGCCCAACCCTGTTCAACTTGTTCATCCATGACCTGGATGAAGGGACAGAGTGCCTCCTCAGCAAGTTTGCTGACGATACAAAACTGGGAGGAGTGGCCAGTACACCAGAGGGCTGAGCTGCCATTCAGAGAGACCTGGGCAAGCTGGAGAAAGGGGCAGAGAGGATCCTCATGGAGTTCAACAAAGGCAAGTGCAGAGTCCTGCACCTAGGGAGGAATAACCCCAGGCACCAGTATAGGCTGGGGGCTGACCTGCTGGAAAGCAGCCCTGCAGAGAAGGACCTGGGGGTCCTGGTGGACCAGTTGACCATGAGGCAGCCCTTGTGGCCAAGAAGGCCAGTGGTGTCCTGGGCGGCATGAGGAAGAGCGTTGCCAGCAGGTCAAGGGAGGTGATCCTTCACCTCTACTCAGCCCTGGTGAGGCCACATCTGGAGTACTGGCRTCCAGTTTTGGGCTGCCAGGATGAGAGGGAGTTATGGAGCTACTGGAGTGAGTCTAATGAAGGGCTATTAAGATGATTAAGGGACTGGAGCATCTCTCATATGAGAAAAGGCTGAGAGAGCTGGGAGAGATCAGGCTGGAGAAGAGA
>NW_020449234.1:0-2303 GCF_003343035.1 Apteryx rowi | reverse complement strand
GCCAGACTTGAAACTGTGCAAAAATATTTGGCATAATATTAGGTTTTGATACTACTTTATTTCTTCCTAATAATCTTTGTGAGAGCTCCATTCACTGTTAGTCAGCTCCTACCCTGGAAAACATCTAGGAGCAGGATGTCAAAGGCAAGCCAGGTTTTCACTTGCAAGTTTGACTCATACAGCAGGTCCAGCTGAAAAACAGGGTGTTAGCTATTATCTTCCAGCCAAGACTAGTTGTTAACTGTGCATTTCTTCACTCCATTTCAAAGGTACTTCAAGACTCTTAACCTGTGGTTGCTGTCTGCATACCACTGTCTCAGCTGGAAGATAAGACTGTTAGCATCTGTGATCTGTAGTTACTCTGTTTTTTCTTCTTACTGGAACAGAGAAAGAGCACTCCCACAGCTCACGCTGATCACAACTGAAACTAAACAACTAACAGCAACACCTTCCACTGATGGCTCTTTCATCTGAAATTTATGTCTGAGAAATCTCAGACCCTGAATTCAAGCCGAAACCAAACTCTGAACATGGACGTGTCTGTAGAAGCATTTTGAAATATTTAAATTACACAAATAGAAAAGGTGCATGACCCTCAGATTAAGAGAAGGAAGGAAGAAAAATTATCTGTAGCATGAATTCAGTCTGCAGTCTTTGCCAGAAAGTCAAGGACTAAAAGTGTATATCCAGTTAGATGTTTCTGAGGGAGGTGGTAGAATTGGTACAACTAAACAGAAAATGTAGACTGACTGCAATTTACTGCTGATTTAAAGGATAAAAGAAGCATTAGAAACATCAATAAAACTGGAAATAGAAGCATTATTACTCCTAACCATGCAAATTATAACATTCAGCCCTTTAATTATCTCACAATACAACAATTTTGATAAAAATATATAGATATACATCAAACTTCTAAATTAGATACTAAGCGTATTCTACAAATGTAGAAGAAATCTTAGTTCGGAAGCATACCTAGGCTTTTTAAACTGTGCACTGAAATTTTTAAGTCAAGTCATTTTTATATGCAGCACTTCTTTTTCCTCAAAATATGCTAACCTCTGTGGGCTACTGAATACAAGCATATCTCAGTTTCCATTAAAAATAATCAAGGAAAATATATGGACTTTTTCATGAATATGGAATAAAGTTTGACACTGTATCACCAAATAAGGCTATAAAGAGGGAATAAAAGACTAAATCTCATGATTACTGTATGCTAGAGAGTGATAATAACGAAGTGAACATGCTGGACTGTGAAATACTGGTGTTTTACATATTTGTTAATCCTTGTTTAAAATAACTATTTTAATAAATACATTCTAATGAGATAAAAATGTTCTGTAATCATCTAACTTTGCTTTAAAAAAGTCTGTTTTTATCAGAAAATTTGACATTTTCAGGTTCAGACAAAACATTTTGTATAAGTAAGAGTGGTTCACAAGTTTCCACTTGAATGAAAATTTCTAACCTTCTGGATAAACATCTTTCTGAAAACTTCTATATTCAGTTCAGTATTGCCAGCATATTCATTGCTGTACAGAACAGAGACAACAAACATTTTTTCACAGTGTAAATGTCAAAGTCTTTGATCTCTTCATTTTATTTATTTAGGATGCCAGGATTTAGTCCAGCAGAAATAGAGAGATCTGTGCACACTTGAACTAACTTAAGGGATGAACAAATATCCTCAGAACTACTTTATATGGATAATACACCAGCAGGACTCTGTAAATACCACTTCCATTTCTAAGATATCTGAGCGCACATCACAAGCTTTCAAGAGCATAAACAGAGAACAACTTAAAAGACAAAAAGGTAAGTACTGCCACTTCTAGAGCAAAGAGATAAAACTTCATCTAAGAAGATATATTGGGTTGGCTGATTTTAAGGATTAATACCAAAATGATCAACAGTCGTGTTTTCTGCAGACAATACTGGAGACAGCTGATAGAGGCTTTCACTTCTCTCCATTCCTAATCTGTTCTTCCTCACCTCTAGAATCTATTAAAAACAAAGCATAACCAATGGCCCTACTACAACACAGTATTTTTCATGTAACTGCTACCTCTTCAGCACAATTTCCCAGTGCGTTGTATTTCCCTCCCTTCATCAAAATCTTTATAGATTTTTGAAACAAATATTATGACTGGTATGAATTAAGTATGAATGGAAATGTGTGTGTGTGTGTGTGTGTTTGTGTGTGTGCGCGCACACGCACATGCACGCATGCAAAACAGGTTAAAGGAAAGGTATGCACTAACTGCTGTAAAATACCACATGTGTGATTTCATTCAAGTAAA
>NW_020449233.1:0-2304 GCF_003343035.1 Apteryx rowi | reverse complement strand
GCTGGTATCTAGAGGTACTAACATGGCTGCAGGCGGCTGCACAGTTTTCCTCCTGAACACTGTAATCACTTTGCAGAGGGGGTATCACAAAGTCTCACTGAGGAGAGCAGCAATACCACTCCATCACTCTCGGCCGCTGCTGTTTTCTCCTACGCCTAACCCCTGCTGCATCTCCACCCTTTACGCAGCTCTCCTACCTTTTCCAAATTCACATGCCAAACTTTTCAGACTCAGACTGAACTCAGACTAGTGTCTTCTGTTTTCAGTTCAGAAGTTTTTTCTAAAACTCACTAGCTGGCTACAATCAGAAACATCATTTTTCTCTGCCTGCCATCAGTTTAAAAGAACTTTCCTTAATATCCCAGATTCAAAATGGTTTCTCAAAATACAAAAGATAGAGGTATTTTGAACTAACAGAGGTATAGCATCATGAATACAGATAGGGAGCACACAACTTTGCTCTAAAAATGCTCTCTGCTGCTCAAACGTACGCACGCATGCATAGCCAGAAACCACCAAATGCAGTCCACAACGCTCTACTGATCTGGGATATCTCCTAACGGCTGTGGAAGTATTGTACCCTGCCGTACTCAGTCAACACAGATAACACCACATTTAGGGCTAGGCCCCATGACGCACCCTCAGGCCCCTGCTACAGAGATGATCACAAGGAGAAAGGAACGGCTTGGAAAGTCGATTTCAATAACAGTGATTAAGTACAAAAGCCAGAGTTTTCCAAGATGCATGAAACCTAAGAAAAAGACATATTAATTACTTCTATAATGTGTAATACCTGATTTTCGCTTTTTGGCTGGAGTCTGGTCAGGATCTTCCACAGGTGACTGAACGCTGAGGAAAGAACATGCAGAACAGTGTTTTGCAACCACAGACAAGCTTCTAAGAGACTGAGTTCCCTTCACAGGGCCCAAACGTTCAAAATTAGCTTTCATGTCCCAAAGTTGTCCCCTCCAACCACCTCTGGGATCATGTCAGACAGAAACACATGAAGGTCTCTTCAACTGCAGTTACTGCCACTGCTGCAGCATCTCTCATCAATATACCACACATCTCTCTCAGGCAACAGACCACTCACAGGCAGCTACTTCTCCCACTAGAGCATCTTCAGCCTCTTTCTCACGTGTTCCATTAACGTCTCCTTACATCATCCAATGTTTTATTTTTGTTACTAGGAACAAAAATACTACTGAGCTTAAGATGTAAAGTTTATCCTTAGAAAAGGGGCATACTAAAGACTACCAAGCCATCTAAGGTCATATGTAAACATATATATCACTACATTAAGTGAGCTGCAAAAAAAGAAAAGTCTAAGGACAACAAAATGTTTCCTTTTAAACTGTTACGCTCCCAAACACAAGCTGGTACCACCACTAATGGACTATCTTCCTTTTGTATCGGGTGCACAAAAAGTTCTTCAAACATAGCTGATATCCTTAACTGCACCTTTCATATAACACAGATGACATTTGCTATTGATAGGCTAATAAAGGTAGGCAGAAAAWAYTGGGGGGGAGGTGTTAAATGCAAGTCTGATATTTCAGAAGATAAAACCGAAGAGGATAAAATACATCTGTGTCCTCCTGCTCAATTTTTTAGCAAGAGCTAAGTTTCATTCTGAGCTGGTCTTCAATGAAAACTTTCCAGCATTAGTCTTGCAGCAGAGCTRAAGTATAATTCATCCTTCTCAATGCTACATTCTGAGGTAGGTACAGTTTAAATACCTGCCTGTGCTAGCAATAACTGTTCTTGAATAGAACTGCATCTTTCTCCAGTTTTAGCAGAGCACTAAACATCTGYGAGAGCATTGTTTTGTCCTTTTTTACTTTATCAAACACTTGGGTGTTTAGAATTAGTTTGATCACAGGGCAAGATGAATTATTTCTCAGTAATTAAGAAATAAATGAGGAAGTCCTTGATTTTTCTAAAGTAGGCATGGCCTCCTAGGGAACACAGATAGGCAAAAGACAGAAGCTAGGAAAAAAAAAAAAAAACGAATCTATGCTTAGCTACCTGTGACTCCAATATGAATGCGTGCACACCTCCTGGGAGGAGGTTATGCTCTGTCATTACAATTTAGGTTTTACCAAGGGCCTGGGAGACAGTAATAAGGACACTGATGTCGAGTAATATTTGAAACAAGCTGAAAAAATAGACCAGAAAACACGAGTCATTTGAAACTGCTCTCCATGCAAGGATATGTTCACGTCCTTCTCCTTGTTCTAGAGGAGACAGCACCCATTTGCAGCCATCATTTTACTTTCCCCCTCAGCAGCCACAGGAAAAAAA
>NW_020449232.1:0-2264 GCF_003343035.1 Apteryx rowi | reverse complement strand
GCAGGCAGGATGAGCGGGTGCAGCAGCCGGGCGCTGACGCTGCTCAGCAGCGTGTTCGGCGCGTGCGGCCTCCTCCTGGTCGGCGTCGCCGTCAGCACCGACCACTGGCTCTACCTGGAGGAAGGCGTCGTGCTGCCGCACAACCAGAGCACCCAGCTGCGCATGGGCCTCCACGCCGGCCTCTGGCGCGTCTGCTTCTTCGCCGGTAACGCGCCCGCCGTGCACACGCCATGCACACGCCATGCACACGCCATGCACACGCTTCCGTACACTTCCCACAGACTTCCCACATGCTTTGCACCTGTTTTCCACACATTTCCTGTATGCTTTTTGCATGTTCTCTGCATGCTCCCTGTATGCCGTGCACATGCCATGCACACGCCATGCACACGCTCCCGCACACTTCCCACAGACTTCTCACATGCTTTGCACACTTTTTCCACACATTTCTTGCATGTTCTCTGCATGCTCCCTGTATGCCGTGCACATGCCATGCACACGCCATGCACACGCCATGCACACGCCATGCACACGCCATGCACACACTCCCATACACTTCCCACAGGCTTCCCACATGCTTTGCACGTGTTTTCCACACATTTCCTGCATGTTCCCTGCATGGTCTTTGCATGTTCCCTGTATGCCATGCGCACGCCATGCACACGCCATTCACTCACCACACACGTCATGCACACGTCATGCACACACCATGCACACGCTCTCACACACTTCCCACATGCTTCCCGCATGCCTTTTGCATGCTCTCTGCGTGCTCCCTGTATGCCATGTGTATGTGATGCACATGCTATGCACATGCCATGCACACGCTTCCCAGCTTCTTTTTGCATGTTTCCTGCGTGCTTTCTCTGCACTTCCCACACGCTTCCCGCATGCTTTTTGCCTGCTCCCCACACGCCATGCACACGCTGTGCACATGCCATGCACATCTTCCCACATGCTTCCCACATGCTTCCCACACGCTCCCTACATGCTTTTCCCACACTCTCTGCACGCTCCCCACATGTTTCCTGCACTCTTCTCGCATGCCATGCACATGCCATGCACACGCTATGCACATGCCATGCACACGCTATGCACATGCTTTTTGCCTGATTCCTGCATACTTGCCACGTACTTCTTGCACGCTCCCTGCACGCTTTGCACACACCACGCACACGCCATGCACACGCCATGCACACGCTTCTTGCCTGATTCCCGTGCGCTCCCCGCACGCTTCGCACACGGCATGCACACATCACGCGTGCGCTCCCGGACGGTGCCGCGGGGGGACACCGGGGATGGGTGACATCGGTGCCCCGGGTGACAGGGTGCCGGGTGACACAGGGTGCATGGGGTGCTGGGTGACCCGGGGTGTGCGGGTGAAGGGGTGATGGGCGACRGGGCAGGCGGGCGACCCAGGGGCTGGGTGACCTGGGCGCCGGGTGACGCGATTGCTGGGTGTTGGGGGTGATGCGGGTGTTGGGGTGCGGGTGACATGGGTGATGCGGTTGCCAGGTGCTGGGTGATGCGGGTGACCTGGTGTTGGGATGTGGGTGGTGCGGGTGACCCGGGTGATGCGGTGCCGGGGTTGCTGGGTGCTGGGTTTGCCTGTGCGGTGGGGTTGCTGCGGGTGCGGGGTGTGGACACGGGGGTGCGGGGGTGCCGGGGTTGCCGGGTGTCGGGGTACTGGGGTTGCTGGGTGTTGGGGTTGCCGGGTGCTGGGGTTGCTGGGTGTCAGGGTGTCGGGATGATGGGGTGTTGGGGTTAACGGGTGTTGGGGTTGCTGGACGCAGGGCTGCTGGGTGTTGGGGTTGCTGGGTGTCAAGGTGCTGCAGGGTGACAGGTGTCGAGATGTCGGGCTGCGGGGTGACGGGTGCAGGGTTGCTGGGTGCCGGACGCTGAGGGGTGACAGACGTGGGGTTGCTGGGTGTCAGGGTGCTGGGGTTGCCAGGCGCTGGATGCCGCGGGGTGACGGGTGCGGGGTTGCCGGGTGTCGGGGCCCTGTGAGGTGACGTGTGAGGGGTTGCCAGGTGTCAGGGTGTTGGCGTTGCTGGGTGCCGGGTGTCAGGGTGCTGTGGGGTGATGTGTGCGGGGTTGCCGGGTGTCAGGGTTGCCGGGTGTCAGGGTGCCGCAGGGTGACATGTGCAGGGTTGCCGGGTGCCGGGTGTCAGGGTCGCCGGGTGTTGGGGTGTCGGGTGTTGGGGTGTCGGGTGTTGCTGGGGTTGCCGGGTGCCGGGTGTCAGGGTTGCCGGGTGTTGGGGTGT
>NW_020449231.1:0-2324 GCF_003343035.1 Apteryx rowi | reverse complement strand
CACCTCCCTCGACCTGCTGGCAATGCCCTTCCTAACACAGCCCAGGATGCCACTGGCCTTCTTGGCCACAAGGGCACCTTGCTGGCTCATGGTCAGCTTGTTGTGCTTTTACTCTATGCCCTGACACTATTTCTTCTCATCAAGCAAGAACATGGGAAAGGCATCAGGGGCTATTTTTTTTAATAAATACTACTTCAATAACCAAATGTCCTCTAGATTCAAGCTCTACAAGCAAGATTATTTTAACAAATCTCTCCTTCTGTGTCCACAGATTTGTGATTTTACATGGGAATGGGATGAGAATTAGCTTCTTAATACACATTGCCAATGGGTTCTGAGACACCCAGCAAGTATGCATGTTGGTTGAATTGCTCCATATTCTCCACAGTTGAATAAAGAATAGGATGCATGCATCCATTTGATTGCCAGACCCCCAGAGCTGAAGTGATCCATCCAAGGGAGTTGAACTGAGAGATCCTGAGCTGTTGAAAGGACGTGGAGGTTCCCGGGTGAAAAACAGTATGTCTCATTAAATACAGTGAGAAGGAATTGCTTCTTTGGTTTACTTGTCTTCAACAACAACAACAACAAGTGCATACAATGAGCGGTTTATCTCCTCCTCCCAAGAGTAACAAAAGAAGGAACTAGAAAAAAACAAAACAAAACGGTACAGCAAAAAATATCTCTAAAGCTCCAATTAAATACCTAAGTAATTTTATGGGGAAGTGTCTGAACCAGACTGGCCTTTTCTCTCTTCTGCTCCCAAAACAGGACAGAAGGCTGATGACACCTGCCCATCCTTGGCAAACTGGCCTGGACAGGAACAGCTGATAAAGGGGGAATGTAAGTGTAAACGGTGTGTGTGAATGAGACACTCAAAAGGTGTGGAGGCATATGCCCCAAAACTGATAACAGTGAAGAGGAAGATAACCATCAGCTGGATTAAATGGTACCCAGGGAATTAAACAGAGACTTTTGAAAGGAAGGAGGAGTCAGACTGAGAAGAAATATGAAGGAAGCGTGAAAATTTATAACAGTGGGAAAGGGAGAGGGAGCGGGAGTGGACGAGTAACATCAGCCCAGTGCAGCAGTCCAAATCTGGCTTGACACCACCAGACGTCACTGCACCAGCATTGCAACCTCTGCCCAGGCCAGGCAGAGCATCCTCCCTGCCAGATGCTACGAGCAGCTGGCATCCAGGTATGGCATGACAGTACAGGGGCAACATGTGGGCACCACACCTCGAGTGTGTGGCTGTGGCCTACTGGGGGTTTTGTCACTGGCGTGTGGGTCAGTGGGTTTGGAGAGCGGCAGGGGTGCACATACCGAGCCCTGTAAAAAGCCTTTCTTCTTCAATATACATTTGTCTCCCTCCCATGTCTGCCTTTGCCACAGACCTGATCAACCAAGAAGTAAGTTGTTCACAGAGAGTAGTTATTTTAAGTCTGAAGACGCACGCCGGTATTAAGATTTTTCAAGATCCAATGTGTCTGTGATTGAAACAGAGCTGACAAGCAACCCAGCTGGTGATTCCCTTTGTAATAAGACACATCCAAGCAATACAGATGGAAGGAATGTTTGGGCAGACATGGGAAAATAAGATTAAGAAATAGCTCTGTCAAATTACCTTGGGGGACTTCTCTCTGCTGGTTTAAAGAGGTGTCCCTCTTCCATAAAGCTTGCTGTTTCAGTGTTGTGCACATCTATTTATCACCAGCAAGAGATTCAGTTTCATGCGAGACACAAACAAAAACCCCTTCCAGAAGCCCAGGAAGCTACGTGCAACTTAAGTTACCTGCAAGCCACCAAAACTTGCAGCTAACAAGTCAGGTTAAAGTCCTTGTTCCCCAGTACCAAGGACACTGTCAATACTACAAGCAAGTCTAAGCTTCACCGTAGAAAGTTTCCACACTAAATCTTGCTTTCTGAGTCAAGCTGGATTTTTTTCTTTTCTTGGTTCGGCAAAATTATGGCATAGCAAAAATAGTGATGTTTCTGGAAACAGTTTTCCTCCCCCAGGCTTTCTTGAGGTGGCTCTTAATTCTATGAAAGCCACTGCAGGCACTAGCAGATAATTAGAAAGAATATCCTCTGAACTGCATTCAGAGGTTGCTGAAGGATTTGCTTTGCCTGTGTCGGGATCAGATTTGTTTTAAAAACCTCACCTGAGAGACAACACAGGAGCCCCACAGACGGCATCAGAAAAATCGATTCTAAGAAGCTGGCAAAGGATGATCATGTTGATCAAGCTTTCAAATGCCTTCTTTAAAGGGAGGCACTGAGGGAAGACATCCAGATCAACATAGCTCCAAAGGCACTGACAA
>NW_020449230.1:1170422-1173913 GCF_003343035.1 Apteryx rowi | reverse complement strand
TGCCCCCGCAACCGTATCCCCGTGTCCACCCACCCTGTGCCCCAATATCGGTTGCCATCTACCCATGCCCAGTACCCCCAGCCCATCTCCCCCATGCCCAAATACCCCTGCGACCATCTACCCTTTGCCCAGATACCCCCGTGCCCGTCTGCCCCGTGCCTATCTACCCCATCCCCATCCATCTACCCCTGCGCCCAGATACCCCTGAGCTCATCTACCCCAAACCCATCTGTCCCTGCGCCCATGTGCCCCCGTGCCYGCTGCACCCCAGCTCCCACTGGGGCTCACCCTGGGCACCCATGGGGTTGGGGGAACCCAAGGGAGACCCCGGGGGGGGGTACACACGGTGGAGGGGGAACCTGGCCATGCCAGCGTCTTGGGGGGCTCGCGAGCCCACCTGACACCCGCCGACCCCCAGACACGGTCACCTACGCCAACGCGCTGCCCCGCTCGGCGCGGGCCCCCAAGGAGCCGGTCCCCCTCGTGGAGGTGCAGAGCAGCACCTACCAGGGGGGCCTCCAGCGGGCAAGGCCCCCCAGGCCCCCCGCATGCYCCAGGCCCCCCGGGGCGCCGGACGCCTGCTGCACCAAGCCCTGAGGGGCTGCACAGGGCCACCGACGACCTGCAGAGACGTCCCCGCTTGCATTTTTTTGTATTTGGGCATCAAAAGCTGGCACCAYGCAACTGTGCCCGTGCCTCAGTTTACCCACGGGCTGCCCTTGYGGACGATCGCCGGCGTGGCGTGCTGGGTGCACTGCCCCGAGTCTTGGTTTATCCTCCCCGGTGTGCAGAAATGGCCCCCCAAAAGGTGTTTTTCACCATCCCACCACCTCCCCCCGTTTCCTGTGCAGTGGCTTCCCGCACCCGGCGCCCGGGGGCTCAGCACCCGCTGCTCTCCGGGTCGTCCCCCGCCGCTGGAGAGGCCCCTGCAAACGCCCACCCTTGCCTGGACGCCTGGGCTCCTGGGAGGGTGTGGGGGGGGCAGGATTAGAGCAGGGGGTCAGGCTAGGAACCCGGGGGCCTGGGTCCTCCCCCCCACCCAGGTTTCCACCCGTGGACCAGGATCTGAAGTGACGGYGGGGCTTTATTTCAGCCAGGCCGTTCCCTGGACATACCATAGAGAGCAGCCACCCAAGAGGCACCAGAGTGTCTCTATGTCTATGGAGCCACTCTCTGGGGGGAGCTGGGCTGGCCGGGGCCGGGGTGGCAGCACCCCAGGGTGTCTCCTTGGCTGTGTCTCGAGCYGGGCAGGGGACCCAGGTGTCCGGGGGGAGACGGGGACACGAAGCACACGGCAGCCAGCAGCACAGTCTGCACATCGGACTTTAATGGGGGCCACGGGCAATGGGGGCCTGGTGGGCATCCCCGCGCGGCACCAGGCTCACAGGGGCTGCGCAGCGACGGGGTAGAGCAGGGAGAGGTGGCGGGCGCCGCGGACGGGCAGCGCYCGCGCCGTGTAGTGCCGCACGGCCTCGGGCACCGAGGGGAAGGCGGCCCCCGCACGCCCCAGCACGAAGTGCCGCTCCCGCGTCCGTGTGAGCTTCACGTGCACGAAGCCCTGGCTGCTCCTGGGGGGGCGGAGGGGAAACTGAGGCACGGACCCACACAAGCGTGCAAACACAACCGGCTGCATGCGCGCACACGCGTGTGCACTCACATGGGTGCACAACGCTGGGTACACCCATGTGCAGGCAACTCACAGCCAAGGTCACCCCGGCTGCCCCCCCCATGCCCGTGTCACCCCTGGGTGCCCTGGCACCGCGCTCACCTCAGCGAGAGCGAGTAGTCGTCGGGGCTGGTCTCGCAGTCCCGCACCAGGAAGCTGCCCTCGCGGCACAGCGCCAGCAGCGTCTCGGCACCCGCCCGCCCGATGGGGCCGTGGTACCACCTGCGGGGTACCACCAGCGTCACCCCGGCATTGGGGTGACCATCGGGGACCTTGGCACTGGGTGGCCAAGGGCACCGGGGCTCTGGCTGTGCCATGGGGCTCCAGCCATGCCATGGGGACCCATCTGCACCATGGGGACCAGCCTGTGCCATGGGGTCCCATCTGTGCCATGGGGCTCTGTCCACACCATGGGGCACCCTCTATCCCATGGGGACCCATCCATGCTATGGGGCACCTTCTGCACTATGGGGCACCATCTGCACAAGGGGGACCTGTCTGTGCCATGGGGCACCCTCTGCACCATGGGAACCCATCCACACCATGGGGCACCCTCCACGCCACGATGCCCAGGCTGGGCATCAGTGCCACCCCGCAGAGGAGGGAACCTGCCAGTGAGGTGGATCAGTGCCCCTTGGACTTACGCCTGCTTCTCCAGGGGCAGCGAGGGGTCCACGCGCCCTGGGCTGGGTGGGCAGCCAGGCCTGGCGCCTGCAGGGGGCCGGGGCGTCCGCGGTGGCTCCCGGGGGTGGCTGGGGGAGCGCTCGGGGCTCTCAAATTGCACTGCGGGGGCAAAGGGGGCTGTCACCCATTGGCGTGGGCACCCCAGCACCCTCGTGCGGGGCAGGGGAACCCAGCGGCTGGGCCACCAGCTCTAAGTGCCGGAGCATGAAAAACCCAGATGTCCCCACCAYGGGGTTGGCCTTGCCCTCTTGTCCCATTGCACCCAGGGGAGGAACTCACGGGTGCCAGGGGCTGTTGGAGCTGGGATGTCCCCAGGGTGGTACCTAGGGGTGACAGGGTGATGTGGGGGCTGGGATGTCCCCGGGGTGGTACCCATGGGTGCAAGGGGACACTGGGGCTGGGATGTCCCCAGGGTGGTACCTAGGGCTGATGGGGTGATGCTGGGGCTGGGATGTCCCTGGGGTGGTACCTAGGGGCCCCAGGGACACTGTGGCTGGGATGTCCCCAGGATGGTACCCATGGGCAATGGGGGATGCTGGGGCTGGGATGTCCCCGGGGTGGTACCCATGGGTCCCGAGGGCCACGGGCACCTGCGAACGCCCGGGAGATGTGGTCCTTCTTCCACTCCCAGGGCTGGTCGTATTCGTCCGCGGGCCGCTCGTCGTCCCGGGGCAGGCGGCTCTCCCGAGCGGTGGCCGGCCCCGCGCCCTCGCCCGCCGTCTCCCACTCCTCGTACGGCGTGTCGTAGAGCTGCGGGCCCCGGCGCGGCCTTGCCCACTGGCCCTCGCGCCCTGCGGAGGGGCAGGGGTGGGGGGCGCCGTGGGGGCCGGGCACGCCAGGCCGCCTCCGGCTCCGGGACGCCCTCTCGCCCCGCGTGGGGGTCGGACGGGGACGGGGACGTGGGTGCCCGGTCCTGGCCCGGCTCGGGCTGCGCCCGCGTCTCTCACCCACCTTCGGCCTCGCCGGGCTCCTCGCAGCCGCCCTCGGGTGCCGGGTCCTGCTCCGCCTCGAAGGGCTCCGAGTACTCGCTCTCGCCGGGGCCCTGCCGGCCGGGCGCCCCGGGTGGGACGGGACCCCCGCTGCCGCCCTGTCCCCCCACCCCGGCCCCCTCGTCCTTCTCTGGGCGCCCCCTCCGGGCCGG
>NW_020449230.1:1161655-1169096 GCF_003343035.1 Apteryx rowi | reverse complement strand
TGGAGGGGATTCCTGTAAAATGTGGAAAACTCCTGGGAAAAGGCTGGGGGGGGGGGCCGAGCCCCAGGGGGGTCCCGGCCACTGCAGCCTTGTCCCCCACCAGCTCCGGGAAGGTTTTGGGGACCTTTAGCAGCACCAGGGCCCCCTGCACCCCCCAGCCTGGGGGGAGCAGCTTCTTGGGGGCAGGAGGCTCTGCCTCCCCTCTCTGCCCCCCCGGATTTGGGGTGCAGGAGCCCAGTGGGGGGGGGGGTTGGGGGGTCCCCGGTCCCGGCTCAGCCTCTTATTGTCCCTTCCCAGAACAAAGGTCTCTGTCCCAGGCCCACGGTCGGGCTCCGGAGGGAGCCGGGGTGCCCTCAGSGGGACACGCGTGGCCGCCAGGGCGCAGCGGGGGGGGACACACGCGTGTCCAGGGGCGCGCGGGAGCAAGGACACACTCCGCCGGTCTCGCAGAACTGCTGTTGACACATCTCGTCACACGCAAATCCCAGGGCCAGAGCCCAATCTCCACCATTAATATTTGAAGAAGCTAATTAAAAGGCACGTGCGAGGAATGCTAATCGCCACCGGTGCGGCAGGATCGGGGGGGAAAGACGCCTTTTATCGCCTGCTCCCGTAAATGCCGGCTGCCCCAGCCCCCCGGCAGCCCCCAGCCCAGCAACCCCCAGCACAGCACCACGTGCCAGSATCTAAGTGCGGGTTAATCAGGGCTTGTTAATTAGGGGCAGGTGTCTTGACAAGGAGCCCAGGGACGGAGAGGAGATTAGCAGACACGGGGTAGGACAAGARGAAGAAGAGCCCCAGGTTGAGCCCCGGCTGGGGCAGACAGACGCCGTGTGCTCCCCCTCCCCGGGCCGGTCCTGCCGAGGCAGGGGTGTGCGGATCCCGCTCTCCAGTCCTCGGGGCTCCCCCTGCCCCGACACACGCAAGGGTAGGACAAACTCCCAGCATCTCCCCCCACCTTGGGGACAAACAGCCACTTCACTGAAGAGAAGCAGATGAAGAAGCGACAGGCTCTGACACATCCACTTTATTACCTGGCTGTGAGCAGAGGAAACCCARTTGCTCCCTGAACACCAGGAGCAGAGACAGGTTTAGCACGGAGCTGCTGGGAGCAGCTGGGCTGCAGGAGGCTGGTGTCAGCCCAGCTGGGACATCCTCAGCCCTGCGTGAGGGGTCCCCAGACTTTGGCTGGACCCCCCAGCTCCTCTCTCCTCCCCCATGAAGACCAGACCTGAACACACAGGGCAGGTGTCCTCACCCAGCTGGTGCGAGGACGTGAGCCCAGGGCAGCAGTAGCTCCGGCAGGGGACAAGCCGGGATAAATGCTGCAGCATTTGGCATCTCGTCCAACAGAAAAACAGGGGATTCAGGCTCACCCCACAAAGGAGGCAACGGGGGGAACTGAGCCCCATGTGACGGGAGGAGCAGGAGACACCCAGGGCTGGAGAAGCAGAGGGGGGAACTTCACTGGCAAAAGAGGGGTGCTGAGCTCCTGCCTTCCCCCTGCTCCCCAGGACACAAGGCGGGAGRGGAGAAAGGCCCTGGGGTCCCTTTACTGCAGCTGGAGGGTTGGTGAGTCGCACACCCTTGCACAGGGAGAGCCAGAGCTGGGGAGAGGACAGTGGGGACCTGCAAAACTGAAACCGCACTGTCCAGGCAGGCCCTGGGACTCCCAAATATGTTCCGGGAGCAGGGCTGGGACACATCATGCTCCCTGGAGCTGCCTGGAAGCTGGGTCTGGCCCCGGACAGCCTGGGACAGCACCGGGGCTTTTCACTTGCTGCAACCAAGCACCGATATCCTCGTAAGAGGAAGCCGTTTATCCGGTTCACCCTGGGCTCGGCTCGCTGGTRCTGTTAACTGGTGACAGCTGCCGGGGTCTGGCAAGGCAGAGCTTGGGCGAGGGCGGCGCTGTCCCAGGCGCAGCGTTCTCCTCGGAGGATGGGGAGATGCATGAAGACGCTGGGACTCCAGATGGCCAGGCTGCGGGCAGGCGGCCTGGAAACCCYGCTGGGGCCTGAACGCAGCGATGCCAGCTCTGCGCTGGGCTGCTGTGAAGAGGGAGGGGAGGAACAGCCCGCAATCCCCGCTCTCGGCCACGGCTCGGTCGCACGTCAGTCACTCATGCTGTCCTCGCTGTCCGAATACGCCCCCAACAAGCCGAGGGAGGACGTGGTCCCCGTTGCTGTGGGAAACGAGCCTGGAAGCCAAGCAGAGAGCAGACACTGTCAGGTACAGCCCTCCCTGCTGCCGGCAAACCCMAGGGGCTCAGCGCAACCGCTTGCACGGAAGCGCGAGCCTGCCTTGCTCTGCTAGCCGCAGGCAGCTGCGCGCGGCTGGAGCCGAGGCACTGCGAGCGGGAGCCCAAGCGGTGCCTTGTCCCCTGGCCTGAATCTCAATGAGGATGACAAGGTTAAACTGGGCAGACAAGGAGACCCCGCATCCCCTCCTCCTCCTCCCTCTCGCACCTCCTCAGCTGCAGCCTCCTGCCTCTGCCTCGTGGCAACAGGCAGGAAGCAGCAAGGTTGGCCCAAGGTCTGCAAAACCCTCTCCCCAAACGAGCGGCGTTGGGAGAGGAGCGTGCTCAGCTGCTCTTCTCCCCACCGCGCCACCAGGGAGATTTCAGCCGCCGGAGAGCAAGAGAGAAGCCAGCTCTCGGCTTTGGCTATGCAAGCTGCCAGCTGCAAGCGTGCAGCAGCGTCACGGGCAGAGCGCCCCGTGCCAGCTCCGAGCCGAGTCCTTGAAGGACAGGCAGTTCCTCCAGCACAATCTGGGCTGAGCAGACCTTGACAGCAGCCAGGAGCAGGTGGTTGCAGAAAGCATAGGAAGAAAGGGGGCAAATGCAGAGCTGTCCTTCCCCAGGGATCCCCTCAGGACAGAGGGGCTTCCTAAGCCAACGACTGGATCAGCCCAGCTGATAAACTGACCAGATCCCTCCTCAAACCCACAGGTCCTCTGCCTTCCTAGGGCGGTGAACTATGAGGTGTGAGAAAGCCCTTCTGCTTGTTTTCACTTCTTTGGAGGTACTGAATTCCCAAATTTGGTAGGTTTTACAAGAGGGCCCCAAACCAAAGCAACTTTCTTGCTGTTACAATCATATCTCACTGTTGTGATGGTTCCCAGAATTATATCTGAGCACTAAGAAGCTGTTTTGAAGCTTATGACCCTGCCAGTGTCTCTAAAGTCCTGGCTTCCTGCCAAAGGCCAGGAAGGAACCTCTTCTCTCTTCAGTACATCAGGTGCTACGTCGTCTCCTGGAAACGAGGACAACCCCCCTTCTTACACCGCCACGGTCACATCTGTCCCACAACAAAGGCTCGACCTGAGAGTGTGCAGGCTCTGAAGACAATGCAGAGCTAAACGCCGCTTTGGTGCCGCCAGATCCCTCCCCAGTCACTCAGCTCAGACAAGCCAACCCGATCCCCATGTCGGCAGTTACCAGCGCTGGCTGTGGCGCCTTGCTTCTCCGTCCCGTTAGCCAGGGTGGCACCCGGCTTCGGCTTCCTCACTGTGACCAGCCCAGCTAGCTGGGCCTTGCTGTTCAACGTGCCCACGCTCCGTTCCCAGCTTTCAGTCTTCAACTTCTTAGCCTGGGGTTGGGGATCCTGTGGAGGGGAACAGGGGCGTTAGGGGGATGGGGGAAAAGGAGGACCGCTGAAAACAGCAGCACAAAGAGCGAGAGACACGGGGAGAACCTCCTGGAGCAGCCAAGGGATGCATCCTCCCCCAGAGCGACCAGCACAAGTTAGACAAACAACGGGGATAGCTGGTATGGATCTAAATAGCTGCAAAACAGCCCTTGGAGATGATGTCCCATTGCCTGTGACAGTTAAATCTAAGCTAGCACAGCCACAGGACGGCTCCGGGATGATGATGAGCCTGATGCATGTGACAGGGCTGTGCAGCCAGGACTGCRTGCCTGCAGGTGGTCCCGTCACTGAAACCAAACTCTCCAGGGCTGCAGATTAGTGCTGGGCCAGGGAACATTGCTCAGATTAACCCCAGCCCAGCTTAGAAACAAGGCAGCTTTGATTCGTTCGAATAGACAGAGGTCCCAGCAGACACAGATCGACATCAAAAAACAACAGTGCTAGGGGGCCTGTCTGTAGGGTTAATCCCTCCCCTGGAAGCCGAGCACTGAAAGCTCTTTTGTCCTGCCCGTCTCCAACATGGAGCAGAACAGAAGTGAAGGAGAGGCTGTCCCAGGCACTCGCTTCACTGCTGCTAATTTTCCAGAGTGGTAGAATCACGTCTGAGGGATGACCAAAGCAYTGGCGAGCCCGTGCTTTCCGAAACGCAAGGGAAAGGGAGCCATGTCCCCAGCAAGGGCAGGGGGCAGCTCCCTCTCAGCCAAGACCATCTCCTTTTTCAGCRGATACAGACTAAAATCACCAGCTGATCCCTGTCTCCTTTCAACTCAGCACACGGGGATAYGAGCTTTGTAAGCTGCTCATGCGTGACCGGCATTAGGACTCCAGCCTCTGCAMAGAGCAGGGACAGAAGGGACAACGCAGAGCCACTCGAGACAGCAGTTTTGGGTTGGGGGAGAAGGTGTGGCAGGTGGAAAAGGCTCTGCCCCCGCCCTCACCTCCTGAAGGATGTCTGTAGGTTTAACTTTTGCCACTGGCTTTGCGTGGACTTTAGCAGGCTCTTCGTCAGAGTCGGAGTCGACCAGCAGCCGCCGGTTCTGGGCCTGCTCCAGCATAGCTCTGCAAGGAGAGAGGCCCCGCGCAGAGGGTTAGAGCCAGCTCCACGCCACCACGCGAGCAGTGGCGCCGGCTGGGCTCGGTGCCTCGCTCTTCGTTGTAAGGGGAGCTGGAATTCAGCAGCTCAGGCAGGATCCAGCTTCTCAGGCGCTTTTTAAGAAGACACCTTTTTAGAATGAGTGCCTGAAGGTTGACAGCACTGAGATCTCTCCTCATGAAGAGGCTCCTCAAGGGGAGTCAGGCCCCTGCAGCAGCCCTGATCTCCCCACCAGGGAGATGCTTAAACCCCACCACCTCCATCAAACGCATTTCTCTCCCCTCCTCAAACACTTATCCACGACAAACTGCCCCCAATCTCCTCACAGCCCAGTCAGGACAACATCCCACCAATCCAGCTCCTACGAACTCAGGCCCCTCAAGCAGCATCTCCCTTAGCTCTCACTTCGGGGCCCTCGAGGAGCTGAGGAGAGGGCAAGACGCAGCCCTGCCTGGCCAGGGCCAGCTCAGCTGGTTTCACACACCCAGGAACACTTCCAGCCCACTCACTTCATCTCTTGCTCGTCCTCCTCTTGCTCCTTGCGCTTCTGCTCCTCCTCGTACTCCTTGTACTGCTGCAGCATGGCCTCGAAGTCCACATTCGCCTGGCGCTGGTTGAGCTCCTTCAGCTCCTGTAGGTTCTCCAGAACCTCCATCTCCAGTTTGGAGTCCTTGGTTCGGTTCTCCAGGACCTGGGTGAGGAAGAGGAGGAGGAAGCCAAGCTTACGTGAGGTGGCAGGGCCCACCAGCAAGGTCTGACACAGCCTCTACACCAAGTACAGTGCAGAAAGCACCAAGAAGGTCATCAGCCTCATTTTCATGCCTTAGTGTGCATGATAGGGGTAAACTGCAACCTGTCACAAGTTCCAGCACGGGAGAAAACCTCCTAGGAGCAGAGAATTGGCTCCTGTCTGTCTGTATTGGCTCCAAGGGCTGCTCTGGAGCACAGCAATACCTCAGGAGCCTGAAGAACTAAGCCAACAGCTACAAAAAGTCACCTGCTCTGAGAGGGAAAGCCAGCTGGAGCAGGCAGGAGGTTTGTGTTCTGCAGAGAAGGGCATGTTCCAGTACCTTCATAGGATTGTTTAGCTCTTCATCTTCCCTCTCCTTCTGCATTCTCTTCTCTTCTTCCTCCAAGAGCTTCTCAGCTTGGAAGTTGCGAGTGGCCCCGTGCTCCATGGTGTAGTCCGTGTTCTCGGGATCTGTCTACGGAAGAAGCAAAATCATTGTACTGGGGGAATCCTGCTCCAGGCATTCTGCTGCCTACAAACATCCAAGTGCTACTTCCAGAGCCACACGCGAATGTTTTCCTGATCCCTCTGTGTTGTTTCATTTGTATCACAGGCAGGCAATCACCCACACTCCTGTGCTCTCCTGCAGATGATTTGCTACTGTGCCCTGCCTGTGTGATRGGCGAGACATTTCAGGGCTACAAACTGCTATGAAAAGGGAAAAGACATCAAATAGCACACGCTCTGATTCTGTCTTTGCTGGGACATCCCCTCCCCGTGGAGTTAGCTATCCCTCATTTCTAGGGCCCAGCCCACAGACCACGCAGCCTGCCCAGAAACCAAGAGCCCAGAAAATACAGAACCACCCAAAAAAACTTCACCTTGAAAGTGATCTCTGCCAAGCAACGTGTGCACTTGATGTAGAAGCGGAAGATGGGAAGTCCCAAGTACACCTCATTCTGAACAGTCTCCTTACGGGCATTGAACTTCTTCCCCTTATAGATGTATTCACCACACGTCTTGCATCTAAACAAAAAAAAGAAAGAGATGTCCACAACACATGAAAAGAAGAGAACAAAAAGACCAAGAAAAGTCCAAGTGATTTTCAGGCCGTGCCAGCCTAGGTTCTGAGCAATAGTTATTTTTTTCCTTTGTAAATTCAGCACCTACTCTTCAAAGAATCCCCAGATCACCCCAGCATCTCTTCCCTCTCCCTCCTCCCTTTTCTTGTGAACCACGCCACCTCCAGTGGCAGCTGGCAGCAGCTCCTCTGCTCCGTATGGAAGCTGAAAGATCCCCAAGCAAACTCCCCTCTTCTACAGCTGCTTTCTTCCTATCAGCACAGTCCCTCTTACCGCATGTTGAAGGGAGCCATGAGCCGCACCACATACTGCCGGTCCTTCGGGAGTTTGAGCTTTGGGATCTTAGCAGGATCAAAGTCCGGCGGGTAGTATTTCTACAGGAACAGAGCAGAGACGTGTGTGTGYTGGGCGCTGATGTACCCAAAGGAGTGAGAACTGCAGCAGAGAGGCTCCCACTTGCCATTTCAGTCCCTGGGATCAGCTCGAGGCTCCCCACACACAGAGCAGGAGCCAGCCTGCCCCTACTAACCAGGCATGGTATGAAGGGGCAAACAGCCCAAAATTTATCCCCAGCTGGAGTCCAGGCACCAGTGTCTGTCTGCCTGTCTCCGAGCCCTTGGTCCCTGCCCTTCCCACAACCCTGGCTTGCCCTCCCCACACCCCCAAATCCCCAACCCTTTGCGCATTCTTCCCCCAGTTGTACGGATCCCCAGGCCCAGCCAGCCCAGCCACAACCCCCCTTCCAGACTCCCCCATCTCCCCTTGCTCCAAGCAGCCCCCCCAGATGCTGCCAGGAGCCCCAGGCCAGGGACCCCCTGCTCCCCCAACCACCTCCTGCCCTGCCCGGGAATCACGATCAGCCCGAGACTCCCCCCACAGAGCAGGG
>NW_020449230.1:1150024-1160750 GCF_003343035.1 Apteryx rowi | reverse complement strand
GCACGAGCCCGTACGAGGCTGTAGAGCTCAGAATAAGCCTGTACGAGCCCTCAGAGGCCTGCATGAGCCCATACGAGCCTGCAGAGCCTGGCACGAGCCCGTGTGAGCTCGTGGAGCCGGGCACGAGCACGCTCGTTCCTTGTGAGGAGCATCTGGACACCTGGGTCCCTTAGCAGTAAGAACGAGATCCAGCCAGGCAATTCAGGAGCCRCTTTTATTCGTTCCAAGTGTCTGGGGAAACYRGGGGCTCCCCAGCTCCCRGTGAAGGACTTRAGCAGGGAGGGAGAACCTCATGAAYATCCCCGGAGGCACTGGGTTGTAATGGTGGGGGGGTTGCCATGCCCCATGGTGCCCCACAGTCTGGGAAAAAGGGCTAAGRGGGAACCCCTTAGTGTCCCAGGGACATCAGATGAAGCATGGGGTCCTTCCAGTGCTAAGCTAGGGTCTCTGGGGGACTCTTGCCCCATGGAAGTGCCYGTGGGTGCTTTCTAGGGTCTCCTCCCCAATATCGGGGGATACTAGGCATCCTGGGGGACACTGGGTGGCAAAAAGAAGTCCCTCTGCCCCATGGGAGTGCCCAAAGGTGCCACAGAGGTGTCTCAATATTGTTGGGGTGGGCCCTATAGGGACTCCCAAAGGAAGGTAGTCTAGAAATCCCCCAAGCACCCAGGGGGGATGGGGGTGCGCCAGATGTCAGAATGGGACCCTGCTCCTGAGGAAGGGTCCTGGGGGCCTTTTGCCCCATTGGGATGCCCATGGATGCTACATGGGGACCCCAATATGGGTTAGGGAGCTTTTCAGGTCCCCCTAAATATCATGGGTATCACTGGATGATCTTGATGGGTCCCCCAGGGGGTCAGGACCACGCAAGGCAGGGGGTACAGTGAGGACACAGGCCCGGAAGTCAGTATAGGCATGGGGCAAGGTGCCCCGGGTGATCCAGCGCCTGGTGCCTGGCTGGTAAGCGTGGATCAAGTGGGTGTCTTGGTAGGTCTCATGACTGTAGCCTCCCAGTATGATCAGTTCTCCTCCCAGAACAGCTGCACCCCCCCCTACATGGGCATGGGGCAGGGGGCTGAGGAAAACCCATGAATCCAGGCTGGGGCTGTAGACCTCAAAGGACAGCTGGTCACTGTAGCCTGTCTGCCCATCTCGCTGGCACAACCCCCCAGCCACATAGAGCTGCCCACCTGCCTCCTCCATGATGTGGCCAGCTCGCTCACCATTCATGGGGGCCAGGAACATGGCAGGTGCATCTGGGGCATAGCGCAGCAGGGATGCCTGGCACCGGCTTGCCTCGTCACACCCACCCGACACGTAGACGGCACCATCCAGGGCACAGGCTGCGTGCCCACACAGAGCCACCGGCAGTGGCTGGCACCTCCTGGGAGAAGAGAGAGGGAGAAATTGGGGGTGGGGGGGGCAGGTTAAGCAGGACTGCCCCATCATAACTGCCTGCCCAGGATATCCCCAGCAAGCACTGCTAGCCATGGAGCCATCAAGTGATCAATGAGCAATGTCAGCCAACAGCTAATGGACCCCCAGTGYGCAACACTGGAGAACACACAATGGCTTATCAGTAGGCATCATTGTCCAACCGCTGGTCAACCCGCAAGAGACTCCCCCAAAGGGCAACATTGGTCAATATGCTATGGACCCTCTAGGAGCAACACTGGCCAGCACCCAGTGGGCATTGCTGGTAGACATTCAAGTGATTCCTCCCGCTGGCAGATGGCCAAGAGATTCCCAGTGAATACCACAGGCCAGAAACTCATTCATGACCCAGTGGGCATYGCTGGCCAACACCCAATGAACCTCAAAGGACACAGTCAGTCAACACCCARTGGACTTCCCCCAAAGACTGCTGTTAGACAACCCGTGATCCATTCTCCAGTGGAGGGACAACATTGGCCAGTAACCCCAAGATCACTCAGTGGGCACCACTGGCCAACTCGAGGGGCTGCTAGGGCAGAGGAAGGCAGGTGTCTGTGTGGAGAGGTCTCACCTCCAGGTGTTGGTGGCTAGGTCATAGCACTCCACAGAGTCTATGCAGTAGAGCTCATCTGAGCTGCCCCCCAGGGCGTAGATGTAACCCCCAAGTGCCACAGCTGCGAAGTAGCTCCGCCCATAGGCCATGCTGGCCAGGTGCTCCCAGGAGTCTTCCATGGGCTGATACCTGGGGTTGAGAGGCAGAGGGGAGGGGAGCTATTACCCACAACACCAGGACGTGATGTTGAAATTGCTGAGGGCAACATCCCACCCACAAACAGCCAATGCTATAATGTCCTGAGGCCACATGGCATCTCTAGGTGGGAACCTCCCTACCCCACCCTTAATGAATCCCATACTGTCCCGGAGTAGGCGGGCACCAGTAGGACAGGAACCTTCCAGTCTACACCCAACCAGTCCCAGAATGCCCTGGGGCTACTTGATCAATTGCAATCTCACAATGTCTTGGGCCCATGTGGAACTTCTAGGTCTCCCAACACCTCTTTTGATCCCACAACATCTTGGTGCTGCATGGCACCTCTACGTCCTCCATGGCCCTCACCTGTAGACACTAGCCAGGGTGTCACGGACCCCATAGTAGTGCTTCCCACCGAGGATGTAGAGAACGTTGCCAATCACAGCTACAGCATGGCGGAAGCGTGGGCCATCAGGAAAGTGTCCCAGAGCCCGCCATTCCACCTGCTTCACCAGCCCCACAGCACTGAGGTAGCGGTGGGCAAACCAGAGGTGCCTGCTGGGCTTCCGGGCAGCCATGTTGGTTGTCAGTGTGTCCCCACCGCAGACCACCAGCACCTCTGGCCATGAACGCACTCGGCATGGCAGATGGGCCATGGGGGCCAAACTTGCGACCACAAGCTGGTGGAGAAGCCCTGGGTTAGCCGCTCCTGCGGCCACTGATGCGACCTTCTTCAGCTCCTGGCCAGACATGAGGGCAAAGCGAACAGAGGACAGGATCTCCTCAGCTTGGTTGTCTTGACCACCTCCATTGGCCGTGAGCCACCGGGATGCTGCTTCCAAGGCTTCTAGTTCATGGAGGACATTGAGGGCGTCAGAGCGGAGAAGGCGGATGAGGAGGTGTGCAGGAAGGTCCAGGAAGGCTGGTGTGGCCACCACGCTGGGGAAGGTGGCCAAGATGTAGTCCTCAGCTACACGGCCTACATGGGCCAGCCCGTAGTCCATGGCAAAGGACAGCACATCCAGGCCAGTCTCTGGGGTCAGGCAACGGGTGAAAACATCTAGGCAGAGTGTGAGGAGCCCCCAGGCCTGGTAGCGCAGAGAGGTCTCGGCTGCCTCCAGGACTGTGGGCCATGGCCCTGCCACAGCCCCTGTGTAGGCGAAAGAGAGCAGGAGGTGCAGCTCGGCTGGGGACAGCCTTGTGGCCAGCGGGGTTGCAGGATCGTGGGATGCCTCCCGCATGGGGCAAGTGAAGAGGGCCCGGAAGAAGTCACAGGAGCAGCTCAGGGCCAGGCGCTGAACTAAGTGGAAGGGAGGAAACAGTGTGGAGGCAGCAGGGGATCCAGGTATCCTGCCACTGCCCTTTGCACCTCACAGCCCCCCCCTCCCCAGGAACCATCTCCATCCTCAAGGCCCCCCAACAAGGGGACCAGTCATCTGGGTACCTCCAGCTCCACATCCAAGGCTTCACCTGGAACCAATCACTTGGGACTCCCAGCATTAACCCTCCCCCAGCCCCCACCATCCCCACCAAGGGACCCAGGTGTCCAGGCATGCTCTGTCCCCCCACTCCCTTCCCCCCTCTCCCAGGGGACCCAGGCACCTAGCTCACCTGGAATGACCTCATCTCCTGCCTGGAGTTGGAGGTCACAGCCCAAGCCACTGGCGTGGAGTTGCCCCATGGACCTTAGCGTCTCCCACTGCTCCTCCAGGGGCTCAGGAGCTGGCTGGGGGTTACCCTCCAGCTGTGGGGCACAGACAGCCATCACCCGGGGGGCCCCCAGGGCCTGGGCAGCCTCTTCCACCTCCTTCTCCTTGCCATTGGGCAGGGTTCCCCCATAGGCAAAGGCCAGCACAGCCCGCCAGCCCCAAGGTGTGGCCCCTGGTGGCAGGGGGATGTGGGGCAGGGAGCCGTGGGGCAGCTCTCTGGTCCTGCCCTCCAGGAAATGGAGGAAGAAGGAGCTGACAGAGGCCAGGACCACAGCATGAGCCACATCACCCTCTGGGCCCACAGCCACATCCACCAGCTGTCCCGCGGTGCGGAGGTGGTCAGCCATGTCCAGGAAGCGTCCGGCGTGGGCTCGATCCCACAGGTGCCACTGGTTTGGGGCTGGACCCTCTGCAACCCACATCTTGCCTGTGGGAACACATTGGGGGTCAGGGTGCCATTCCTATAGCCAAAGCCTCTGCCCCATAGCTGAAATCATGGTTGGGGACACTGGGTCCTGCTGCTGCCCCAAAGCAAAAACCACTGGATCCATCACCAAAGTCTCTACACCATAGCTGAGGTCACTAGACCCTGCCACTGCCCTACAGCTATCCGATGTTCCCTGTCAAAGCCTCTGCCCCATAGCTGAATCCTCTGCTTCATATCCAAGATATTACGCCATAGCTGAAGCCACTGATCCATAGCCAAAGTCTTTGCTCCGTACCTGAAGCTGCTGCCCCAACCAAAAGCCAGCGCCCAAAACTGAGTTCAGTGTCCCCCACCAAAGCTTCTGCCCCATAGCCGAAGCCACAAAGCCCTGTCCCCAACCATTGGCTCATAGTCCATAGTCCACCAGTGCTCTGCCACAGGCAAAGCCCCTGCCCCATAGCTGTGGCCACCAGATCCTCCCAGGCCCAGCCACTGCTCCACGGTGAAGCCGCCTGCTCCACTCGCCCTGTTTCAGCCCCACCACCACCCTCCGGCGGGCCAGGTGTGCCGTGTTGTGGGTGCTGTGGGGGGGGCATGTGCAGTTGACGTGGGAGTTGTGCTGTGTGCTGTCTCGTCTCCGCTGTGCTGACGGCTGCATTTTGGGGGGTGTTGTGGTGTCTGTAGTTCATTATGTGTGTTGCGTGTTGCAGTGTTGTGCAGTTGTATGAGTGGTCAGGGTATTGCTTTTTGTGGGTTGTGTTGTGTTGTGTATTTCGGTGCGTCAACCTGTCTCCTGCCCATTGCATTGTCTGGGCTGTGCGGTCCACGTGGTGGTGTGAACCTTGTGCTGCTTCTCCTGCTGCGGTGTAGGTCTTGTGCCCGTGCGTCTGCTGGGTGTGTAGTACCATGTGGTTTGCAGTCAGGGTTTTGCCTGGTGTCGACTGACTGCTGCATTGCATTGCTGTGTGTTGCGGTGTCCGTGTTTTGTTGTGTGTGCTGTACATGGTGTTGTCCCATCTGTTGTGTTATAGGCAGATCGTATGTGTGCGTGCGCATGCATGTTACACCTTGCGGGTGCAGTCAGGGTGAGAGCCGTGCTCTCTCTGCGTGTTGTGTTGTGTGTTTTGTGTTGTTTCTCCCGTCGCGTTACGTGTGCCTTTGCACTGTGCATCATGTGGGTGCAGCAAGATTGCACGTGTGTTGTGCTGACCTTGGCGGCCGTGTGTGTTGGTGGTCATGTTGCCTATTGCACACCGGGCTGTCAGAACTGTGGCGGTGTTTCTTGCCTGTTGAATTGTTCTGTGGGCAGTCTGGCGTTGCGGTGTGCTGCCTTGCAAGTTGTGTTGCATATTGTGTTGTGTCACATTGACCATCGTCTCGCATCTTGTGTGTTGAGTTGTGTGTTCTCCGGTTTGTTGTGCCGTGTTGCTTGTTGTGCATTGCCTCTTGGACACCGCATGCTGTGACGTATCGCACTGCGTGTTGTATTCGTTATGTTGCATGGCGTGTGCCCTCTTTACGGTGTTCCGCAGTGTCAAGCCTTCTGCGTGGCATGTTGTGTGACCCTGTGCTGCATTGCACGTTGTGTTGTCTCCTCTGTTACGCCATATGGTGTGTTATATCACAGTGCGTATGGTTTGTTGTGTTGCACAGTATCAAGTAGCCTGTCCGCTCCTGTGTTATTTTCTTTATCGCATTGTATGTTGCATTTTTGTGTGTCATATGTTGTGTCCTGCACTGTGGGTATTGCTTGTCGGCTATTCCGTTATATGGCGTGTTGCATTTTTGTGTTACTTTCTGTGTCGTGCTGTGCCATGCTGTGTGTCACTCTGCACGTTGCCGGTTGTGTCACCTGCTGCATCGCGTGGCGTGCCGTGCTTTGTGGCGTGTTGTGTTGCGTTGTGCATTGCGTGCCATGTTGTGTGTCGCGCGGTGTGTCGTGTATTCTGTCCCCCTTACCGCCTGTCCCAGCTCCTGGAAGCTCCCATGACCTCCAGGGAATGTGTCTGGGTAATTATAGCCTGACTTGGACACGTGACCCCGACGCCTGGCTGCTGAGACAGGCCCAGGACGGAGGGAGGTCCCAGGGCTTCGGTTACGTCATGACGGGAGTGGGTTGGACCCGGGTTCCCTGAGGACAGGCAAATTGCAGGGAGAGGGAGCAAAGGAAGCTGCTTGAGTTTTCCTTCCTCTTAGGCAGCGAGAGAGTGCAGGCAGGGACCAGAGGGCCATGAACCCTGGGCTGTCCTGGGCATAGCGGCCTGGGCAGGCCCTGTTGGGGGTCTCCAGCCCATCAGACCCCCTCAGACCTGACTCACAGTTCTGGAGTCCCCCCCCAGAGCCCAGGCTGAACCAGGGTACCTAATAAAGCCTTTGGGATGAAGACATCCCCCCCCATACTCACCCAGTCCCTCTCCATAGCCTGTTGTGCTCCCTTCCCTGTCCTTCATCCTTGTGTCTTCTGTTCCCATGTCTCCCATCTTCCTCTCCCAGTATGCCTGTGTCCCCATGCATCCCCATGTCCCCACTTCATTATGTCCCATGTCTCCGTCCCTGTGTACCCATGTCCCAGTGCCTACAGCTTCTCTGTGCTTTCAGTTTTTTCAGGAGGCGGAAGGGCCCCAGGCAGCACCGGTGACACTGGAGACATGTCCCCGGTAAGAGAATCTACAGGGAGAGGTGATGATGGGAACCCAGATGCCTGGGTTCTCTCAGAGCCGAAGCGGGGGCGAGAGGGCTGCCGGGACGGTACAGAGCACGGCAGGAGACCAGATGTTTGGGTCCCCTGGTAGCTCTGGGAGGGAGTGGGATGTATGGGCTGTCCTGTAAGGTGCAATGGGTCCGTGTGAGAGCAGGAACATACCCTGCCTGGGCTTCAAGGCACAGTGCGTGTGTGAAGAGTCCCTCCCCTAAAGATACTGGGGAGGTCATAAGTGGCAGAGAGCCCCTATAGAAGACTTCATGAGCACATTATCACACACACACACACACACACACACAAAACTATGAGTCAAGAGCCAGCCCGGCTGTCTGAAGGAAGAAACACATAGGCTAAGCCCCCATAGCCCTCCCTCCACGTACAAGGACTGTTTTGACTCTAAGAGAAATTCAAACTAGAGAGAAGGAAAAAACTTCTCAGGGTAGGTAAGAAAACATACCCAGAGAGGCTGTGAAATGTTCATCTTTGGGGACACGGAAAATCCAACCAAAGCCTTGAGCAATCTGCTCCAACTTTGAGCAGGAAGACCTCCAGAAGTCCTTTCCAACCTCAGTTAGTCTGCGATTCTAACCCTCAAGCTGTGGAACTTCCTGGAATGTTTACAGGTGAAAGCCCCCAGGCTCCCAAACACCTTGGTCTGTGCAATCTGTGTCTCCTTCCCTCCTCTCCCCCATTTCTAGCCCCAGGGAAAGCAGAGGTCTCATCCTCAATGTAGATTCAAACACATCTTCAAAGGTTTTGATTCCAAACCCTAACTGATGGAGTCAATGAGATGCAATCCCAACCTCTGCCAAAAATTCCTGCAGGACCCAAAACTACATGAATTTTTTTTTTAAAAGACAGACTGAAAACATTTATTCTGCCTCTCAAGCTCATTTGCACAATACAGAGACACAGAGGCAAAATGACTTGTGCATGAACAAAAGATCTTAGCAGGAGCATCACAGCTAAGCTTCATCCTCCAATCGCTACATCTTTTTTGCATCTCAGCCCCAGCACAAAAACATCCTAAAAACAGCAGGAAGATGTCAAAATTTATTGACAACTGTTGATTTGACAATATCTTTATTACACAATGTCTTATTACACGGAACATTTACAAGATAACTTGGAGGGAAGAAAGGCTACACTTACAGCTTGGGAGGTCCTACCAGCCTCCAGCCCTCCTTTTTACCTATCTTCATTAAAGCAGCTGTAATTCCAAAACCCAAACATGCAGTGGTTCCAGTCATGTAACTGTGGGCTGTAAAAAACAAACCAAAAAAAAAACCTATTAGGGCAATAGTACAATACAGTAGATGTTGACAGATTCTGGAATTTGGTCACTTGACCATGAGTAATGTTGGCTGCTGACAGAAATTAGAAAAGTGTATTTCTTTAAATTACATTTACTCATGGTTTTAGTCTAAAGTTTGAAATATGAAGGTTCTATAATCCATCACCCCATCTCCTTACACAGGGAATCTTAAATTGCTTATTTCAGTGACTAAAATAACAATCATCGCTTCAGACTCCTATCAGCTCAGCAACTAGGAAAAGTAAAGATAAATTATATTTTGCTACAATTTAAACTTAAAAATCCCTCTAACCTTTAACACCTGGGCCTGAAAAAGCCCAGAGAGAAGAGCTGTCTAAATGCTGCAAGATCTAATCTAGCTTGACGACGTGTCACATGAGCAATGTACAAAGCAGAAGGATATAGCTTGTCCCTCCAAGTGCATGAAGAATTCACACGGCAGATGTTAGACTATCTTTCCCTTGTAAAATAAATCACATTTGTTGCCAAGAAAACAAGGATTCCCACTATTATTTTTTTTCCACATTCTACAATTTCAAGTTATAACTGGTAATTATAACTGGCAGCTCTGGGTCAGCTCTCTTTTCATTCTGTACATCATCTTGACGTTATCTCTGGTCTCCTTCGCTAGCAGTATTTATTTTAGCAGACCCGTATTAGTGCAGTGGAGCACCTATGAAATTAGCATGAAAGAGGATTCACATAATGTGATGAATCTTTACTGAACAGACCTGACATCAAGACTGTTTTATAATTTTCTCTAATATAAAGGTTTTGAAACTCAGAGATGGCTCATTTCATTGCCCATTACAGGCACTTTCATATGGCTGTATTACATATATAATATTAGCACTATGGCACATGAAGTTTTGAGTACGTTAAAATAATATTCAGTGTATATAGCCTAGAGTATCCACACAGGCGAAGAGCTAAATCTCCTGCATATGAAGATTTAACCAGCAGGTAACTTTGCAGCATTTATTTAAAGGTGTTAAGAATACTTCAAGAGCAGGAATGTTTTCACTCCTATATTGATCCAGATTTACCTCTTGCACCTAAGACAGCTCCTGTTGCACAGCCTCCTATGAAATAATTCAAAGGATCCTCTGGTTCCTCTCGGATTTGAGCACTGAGGCAGGTAGTCAAGCCGAACACTGCTCCTAGTGTAGCTGTAAACAAAGGTAAAAGGACAAAATCCTTCAAGGAACTGAGCATTATGTACCAAGAACATATTTTTAAGAGGCACGGTGCTGTACAGTGGTTCCTCTGGGAGAACAGAGAAAGGAAACTGAAGCATTTGGATCTGCTTTCAGTTACCTTTGGGCATCGCATCCTAGCCCCTGTGACTAGGCTAAGCATTGTGAAAGTATTATTAGATTGTTTCTGGTACCTTCTCTGGTCCAGAAGCAGTGCAGCCACCTTTGCGCAGTGCAGATCCTGCACAACTAGGCTCCTTGGGCCTTTCGCCGGTCCCTCAAAAAACCTGCTATGTGTCCCAGCACACACAGAAGATGTGTTCGAATGGCCATGGACAACGGCCGCCCCGTCCAGCCGGCTTATTAGCTCAAACTTAGTAACAGCCCTTCCAGAACAGGCAACGGGAGCAGCCCCCAAACTGTCAGGGCGTAAGTGGCAAAAAGGAGCAGGTTTCTCCGTGGTGCGTTCCCCCAGGATGCAGGAGACAGCGGTGCCGTGGGAATGCACCGACTGGGTTCTGTGCTGAAACTCCCTCCGAATCCAACCTCATGTGGAATCAGGCAGGGCAACTCTGACGGCTCCGCATTCCTTAAGGGCAGTTTGCTGCCCCAATTTGCTCCCCCACCAGCCTGGGGCTTGTAATTATTTTTGACTAATAGAAAACGGACYGATTTTGTAAATAAATCATTAAGCAACTGCAAAGTGGCATTTTCTCGTCAACCGAATTACATATCCCATCCCCGCAGACCATTTTGGTTCTAGACTTCTGCCCTTAAAATAACTATATCCCTTGGAAGTATACGCTGGAGGCAAATCGATAGTGAGCACAATTACAAAGCTACAGTCAGAGCTAGAAGTCCGAACTTGAAACTACCCTTGCTCCGGCAGATCACGGAGGACCCACGAATTCCGGAGCAGCCCGTTCGCTCGGCGACGTTAGCGCTTAGGGCGCCGAGAGCCCCGTGCCCTTACCCATCGTGACGCTGTCCGTGGCCGCCATCTGCAAGGCGGCCAGCGCCGATTTGGGCTGAAACAAGACAATGCGGTAGGCTGACCCGACCAGGCCTGCGACAGAAAACAAACCACAACCGTTTCCGTGAGCAGCGCGTCGAGGCGTCCCAGGGCCCCGCAGCCGGCGCCAGCGCGCACCACCCGCTCGCGTGCCCCCAAAACCGCGACCAGCCTCCATTTC
>NW_020449230.1:1096754-1148968 GCF_003343035.1 Apteryx rowi | reverse complement strand
CGCCGTGTGAGGGCGCCGCGCCGCCGCCCTGCTCGGAGGCTCCGTGAGGGGCTGCGGCGGCGGCGGCGGCGCTTGACGCCGCAGCGGGAAGGACCGTGGTTTTTCCCCTCGACAAGCGAGTTTGGGACTGGAAGCGGGCGCAGGGAGAAAAAAGGGGGAAAAAAAGCGCGTTCTCTTCCGAAATCCCCTCTCGGGAGGGTGTTTTAGACCTAGAGGCGCGCGGGGAGAGGCGGCGCAACAGACCTGCTGCGCGGCTGGTCGGACGCTAAAGAACGTTCACCTGAAAAAAATTGGAAACACAGCTAGTCCGTAACTATTTTTCTACTGAATTTTCGGGATTCGAAACGTATTTAAAACGTGAAATCCCTCTGTGCTCCCCTCTCCGTCGTTAGGAGCCGCTTGGGTGTGACGGTGGTGCTGCTGCGGGGCTTCTCGCCCCGTCCCCTCGCCTTTGTACGGTTTGCGAATGTCCTGCGGTTTGCTCAAATCACTGCTGTTCTTCTAAACTCGCCTTTAAGCAGCACAGAATTCTGAAAACCTGACTGGCGATCATTGTATATACGGGTTTATGGAGTTTTATTTATCGCTTCTTATATGGAATGTTCGTTGTTCTTAATTCCGCAGTCAGAAATGAACTATGGGAATAGATAGTATGCTTTAAACACAGAAGGAAATTCATTTTGAGCAACTGTTTTAAACAAATCCAATATATTTATACGAAAAGAAGAGGTTTCCTGTATTTTCATAGATCCCAAACCTTCCTTTGTATTTTCTGGCAAAACAGGTTATTGGCTAAATGGTAACTCAGGTTATGTATGCTTTGGCTCTGTTATCCTTGTTGCTTATAAGTTAGCAATTCTTAACTACCTATTAATCATACGTATGTGCCTTGTTGGTGGTCAGGAATAGATGCTTGTGCATCCTAGTGCAAATTCTTTTCATGGCTTATGTGAAATGACCTCAGTACAAACTCTGGGAAAACGGCTCAAACGGGTGTCTGTGAGCCTCAAAGATTTTTGTTTTACAGGTCTAAAGCAGATGTGCAATTTCTTGTGAGTGTACATTTTATGTAGGGTGATGTTCATTTTTATACTGAAGGAAAAGTAAATGCAATAAAGATATAGTATATTTTCTATCTGAATGTTTTTAAGAATTGTTTGCACAGAGTTAAAGATTTTTAGATGGCATGTTGCATTCGGAGGAGAAAACTTTCCTTCTTTCCCCAAGTGTTTGCCGCTGTTGGGTAGGCTAGAGAAGCTGGCCAGAACTAGACCAACCCTTTTAATGTGTGTGCACCCTAAAACCTGGCATTGAGGCATTGATTTAGATGTTACCCTTTTCTCCTTGGTCAGGATGCAGCACAAAATGATTAACGTGTGTGTAATGGCAAGACCGAAACCGATATAAATTAAGCAGGAACAATATGTCAGTCATCTACTGTGTGCTTCACATTGTTCCATTCCAGAAAAATACAGGATATGGTCAGTCTGTTGCAAAAATTCATCCTGTATTTTATTACACTGTATTCCTAAAGGAAATGCATCTTAATTACTGGTGTTTGGGACGTGAACCCTGCACCACTGAACTGACAAAACTCTTAGTATACTGAGGAATGGCTGTTTTTTCGCTTGGAGCAGTGGAAGTACGCAAGGGGGAAAAACCATCGATGTATTCCAGTCAAAGCTGTGACACTAGACAACCAAAAAGTCAGGACAGGTTTGAATAATAGGTGGCAAACCTCAGGAAGCTCTATGAATGTTTTTATTTGACCATTGCTGTGTGTCTGCTTCCTGGCAATCTGGTCAAAATGCTTTCTAAGATTATCACGGAGTTTTAAAATCAACTGTGAAAGATGATAAAAGCACCCTAGTTCATCTTCTCTTTTCCTTCGTTCATCAGCAGTGGTCCGTTCCTAAGGCTTTTTCCTTGTAGCTAGCATATTAAATTTCACCGTACCATTCTGCTCTCATATGGAGATACTGCCAAATCTGTCCTAAAACTGCCTGTGGTTTCAGTACTGGTTTGACTTGTCCCTTGTTTCACCTCCCAGTCCTGATTTCTGAAGATCCAGCTTGAATGTACATTTAGTCCTGGGTCACCTTTTAGTGTGAAACTAACTTTATCGAAGACGAAACATGGGCACAGTTGATAATACAGAGCAGACATTGGATTAATTATTTTTAACACCTTTTGTTATTTTGACTTGAAACACAACTAAGACGGCGCCCGCTGCCATTGCAGAACCCCAGCACGCGCTAACGGGTGCTGGGGGACTCCAGGCTTCGCGAGACGTTTGGTCGAAGCCCTGGGGCTGCCGGCAAGTCTGCGCTTTTGGGCCAGTTTGGTTGCGGAGTCCGCAGGGACAGCCTAGCCCTTTTATAAGCTAAATGTTGAGAGCCAACTTGCAAAGCACTAACAGGAAACGGTTTAACTACTCTTGACCGCGTGACTTTGCCTACTGCTCTTTTCTCTTCTGCTGAACTCGTTGCGTGGCCTTTGCATGCATTTTTCTGAAGCGAATGCGTTCCTAGACGTAGCCCTGTTTCCTGCGCTTCCTTACAGCGGGCCAAACTGGGGGAAGACTTGCTCAGTCAGCTCGGTATTTGCAGCTCGTTCCGTGTACTGTCCGAATATCGTTACCCTAACCCAAGCTGGTGTTGAAAGCTGTATCGTTACGTTAAGAGCCAGCGAGCCTCACTTTACTGTTTCCTGCCCGCAGGGACAGCTCTCTGCTGTGAACCAAAAGAACGTCACCGCTACGGGCTGTGCTCCTCTAGCTGTTCAATGCTGGGATGTTTGTGCAAGGGCTACGGTTATAACTAAAGGGAACTTTATTGCTTGTGAATTTTCATGGACTCTCTCTTTTAATTCTCTAGCTATCGCTGTACGTTGTTATACTTGTATCTTTACTTAATTTTTCCTCATAAAATAAAGAGATTTTGACACACTCAGGCCACAGTACTTAATGTGTTTTATCTGTTTGGTTATTCTCAGTTTGACAATAAAAACATTCAGCAACTTACTGTGATCCTCTCAGTGAATTTCCCTTCCAGCCAAGCTCTTCCAGTTCCAAGTGTTTTCCCCAATATTAAAATTTGTAACTGGATTAAAACTTGAATTAAGCTTCATCTCACCTGCTTTTTTCTTTCCTTTTATTCAAAAAAGTTAGACATGGCAGGGGAAGACAAGTCCTCATTCTAGAACCGTCTCAGCATCCTTCAGTTACAGGATCAGTTGGTCTTTTGTGTATTAATGATAGAGGGAGTCTCAGTCTGAAGTATCCAGGAGCAACAGCAAGTCTGCTGCACAATTTCCCATCAAGAAGTTGGCTGTTCTTGCAGTAGAACCCAAAGGCAGCGATCATGTATCACTCGCAGTTTATTAGAGGAAGCAGTTTACACCAAGATACAGGCCATGTTCCTCCTCTGGCTGCTGAAGTCCTTTTAAAGCACATCTAAAGAAGGGCAGCAGCATCTTCATGGACAGCAGGACTAGAGAACCCATGAGAGCATTAGCACAATATGCCCTTAAGAGCTTGCCACAAAACAAACGTACGCAAGCAATCAAGTCCTGCACAGGGTAAGACTGTGCAATCATGTCTAGCGCTCTGTTTAAGCAGCTGCATTCAAGGTGTTCTGTCCCTCTGAACATGTATTACACAGAGTTGATTCATGCTGCACCTTCTACAGAGGGTGGGGTGGGACAGAGACTTTTCCCGACTTCTCCCCTTGGTCCTGGCAGGCACATGTAGCTATCAGAGAAGTCACCCAGTTCTGGGCAGCTCTCACTTTGCTTTACCTGTAGCCTGCAGTTAACCCTCTGCGCTCAAAGTATTTTGAGTTAGATGTTTTAAGAGCAACTTTACTAACTCAGATTGACTTAGACATTGCTATAACTGAACTTACCTATTTATAGTGAGTGTCTGTAGCAATTCTCCAGTGAGCATTATATAGGAACAGACTGTCCTACACAGAAGCCTGAGGGCATGAGTGAAAAATAAACCATTGCAGCCATGTACCCCTCAGGTTAAGTCTAGACCATAGTCACACAACAGAGTTAACTTAATACAGAGATAGGCTTTTGGGTTATAGTTCCTTTAATTTTTAAATTGGGGGGTGGTGGTGGAGGGAATGAATCACTTGTCATTGTATTACAAGCAAGTTGTTTCCCCTCTTCCTCTGATTTTTTTCTGAGAAATAGAGACACAACCCCTCCCCCCCCCACACACAATTAAGTTACATTCAAAACATATCCCCCATCCTCCCCTGTTTTTTTCAAAGCTCTTTGTATGGGCTTACTCAAACTTCCCATCTCTATGTATAGCAGTTGCTTCAGAACAGGAATTTCATCTTCTCTGCAAGATGTTGCACTATACAAATACTGAAGGAGCAGCCTGAATGTAGTAATAATAATAATAATAATAATGATGCAGCCCATAGCAATGACTGAGCTGTCTAGCTGCCTCAGTTACCACAAGTTGTTTAATCCCCAAAGTCAAAAGCATCAGATCAGAGGTCCCACCAAGTCCCTCTTCTGTGCAAGTGCTGGAAGATTAGAGCTGTGGAAAGAAATACCATGGTTATAAAACTTGTTTTTCACTTTTCTTGCTTCTTTAGAGCAAGGTTTACTGAGATGTCAGAGCTCCACGTGGGCTGATCAAATCCAACGGTAACAATAAGCTACTTCCCAGTGGCCAGTGCAAAAAGCAAGGTCCTTGGACACACGTGGACAACTGGTCTAGGCTGATGATTTGCGTGGACTGCTTGGGATAACCAGTAGCAGCAGAGGTCCCCAAGCTGGCAGTTTGACTGATACCTCCTGGTCTCTTAAGAACCAGAAAAGGACATCAAATACGACATAATCGCTTTGTTTTTCTAGGTTTTACATTTAAAAAAGGGCTGTTAAACTCATTAGAAGCTGAAGCTAAGCTATCAAACTCTATCAATAATAACTCATTTAAAACATATCCCACATTCAAGTCACAGATACCCTTAGAAAAGGCATCCCCAACAGCAGAATTATCAGTTTTCCCGATGACAAATTCACCTTTAATATCTTTAAACCCTTGAAAGAAGGCAGTCAAAAGGGCACTCTGAATACTATCTTTAAATACAAGACTTCTATTTACAAAAGTTATCTTTGAGTCTGTTTGTAAAGTATACCTACACCAAAACTTAAGGCAATCTTAATTCCTAATTCCTAAGTATACAAGTCCATCTTAGCAATTCAGTGCACTGAAAGACCAAAGAACAAGGGGAGAAAAAAAGTACAGTGAAAAGTCAGTTTAATGCAATCTTGCACGACAAATGATGGCAGTTACCATAATTAGAATTGCTCAGACTAGATAAGATCGAGGGGAAACATTAACATGTTTCAAGACAGAGAAAGGGAATAAACCATTGTCTGCACTTGCTGGGAGAGGACAAAGGCCAGTCCAAGGAATGCATCTATTTAATGCTAGAAATACCTAGGCAATGCAATAGGCTGGGAACAAGTGGGAGAGACATTACACATTTTTTATCCCTGCAGGCTCCTAACAGCTTAGAAATCTGCCCAGCTGGGTTTCAGTGGAGGCCTGCAGTGAACTAGTTTACTGAGATCCTTCCCTGCCCTGTTATCTCTTATAAGCTGTACATTGTGGCAATGGGAACTGGGCTACGGAAAGATGTCTTAACTCCACTTTTTCTTATCTTAATATTTCCCACAGGTATAGTTTTTTCAATTTACTGGACATAGGAGGTTTTTTCTTGGTTTTAATAACGCCACCATTCCTGTAACACTTCCTCAACACAAGGGTTCAACTTCAATCTTAGTGTCTTTTTTTTCCTGGGAATTTTGAAGATTTTGTAGCCACATCAGTCAGCAGCAAGAACAAAATAAGCAGTAACTGCTAAATCCATCTGTTAACAACAGACCTTGGAGCAAAGATACAGAGGGGCGCGGGCAGGTGACTGCTGGAACAAGGCAAACCCAAACACTATCGACCTCCCTTCTGAACCAGCCATTGCCAAGCACAGGAAATACAACACAGGGCTTGGGTTGTTTTGTTTGTTTGTTTTTTTGTTAAAAGTTTTAATGAAATTCCCAAGTACATTTTGATATGACAATCTTACATAGATCTTTCAAAACACATGGGCATTATCTGGTTTTACTTGTCACTAGTTTGCTAAGGCTTAAAGCAGAAAGTGTGTTAGAGTTTCACTCCTACATCTTGCTGGACAGGGCTTGAATTTATAGCCAATTCTGTTAGTGGTTTACAAGCCATAAAGTTTTGCACTAATATGAAATATTTTTCTCTTCACTATAAACATATATGCAAGGCTTCCATCTGAAATAAATTTGTATCAGTAAATAGCTGCCAGTTTTTGTTTTTTTTTGTTTTTTTAATGAATGCCATAGGTGACTCTGTAACACCACTAAACTCCATCAAAACAAACATGCTTATTCCGTTCTTCTGGATCTTCATGCACCACCAATTTCATTCACATTTAGGTAAAGCACCTCAAAGTGAGACTCTATACAGATCCCAAAATTAATGGAGTTGGAGACCAGGAAATAACACCTGTTTTTCCACAATTAGGCCCTGCTGACCAAGACACCTTATTAATTTTAATGATCTTTATGCTGACAATTAAAAGCTTTACATTGAAAGTTTGTTTGAAAAGAGCAGTTTAAAATCCAAGTACCAGTGTAAAAAGATCCAAGATCCAAAATGCAGATCATTTGTTTGAAAACACCGGAGTTCCCCAAAACACATGATGCAGAAGAACAGTTGTGTAGGCATCAAGGAACATGCTAGATTTTTGTTAACTAGCTACATAAGAAAGAGTGCATCGATGTTTGCGCATGGTTAAAAAAAGGCAGGGGGGAACACCCACAACTAAGGAGAAAAAAGCAGAATGCAAAAATTCATGAGCAGACAGTCCAGATATATCAATGTAAAAAAACAGAAACATCACCCCCGATACCTGAAGTCTCCAACAACAGTTAGCAGTGGACAAGAAGTAAAATTAAATGTTGTCTGGACTCCCAGTGAAAAGTATGTTTTCATTAACGTAAAGGCAATAAGGGCTGTTTTGACATTTGAATCATTTCAAAGTTGCTTTTGTGCTACAACCTGGGTTTTCATTTTCTACTTATGCTACATTAAATACTTCTCCCTCCCCCCGCCCCCCCAACACACACATTTTTTTTCTTTTAATGGTGCATTTTAGATCTCCTTAACCTACAGGAAAAAGAGCAAGCAAGTCAAAAATTATCTACCAATAATCTATTTACAAAGGAAATAGAACAGTTTGGGGAATTTATAGGAAAATGACCTAGTCACTGTTCGTAGGTGACTATTAAATTCCAACTTTGCTGGATAAGAAGAATATACCATATGTTTTAATAACAAAATAAAACTCAACTTTCACACAAAAGGCCCAAATAATTAGAAAACATCCAAAGCAAAAAGTAAATTGTGGTTACAGCAGGAGTACTTCAGAATTACACACAGGAAAACATGTTCTTGCTTTTATTTTGGTGGAACATAATACAATATCCTTCAGCCCAAACTATTCAGAGCTGGCAATATTACCTTTTTGTTCATGCTGCAAGACTTCAGGAAACAGAATAGGGACAGGAAGGGTTAAAAGTTATTTTCTGTTTAAGGCCATTCATTCAGCAAGATATTTAAAAAGGTACTCAACTTTAAGCATGAATAGTTGCATTGACTTCAATAAGATCATTCACATATGGGAGTCAGGCAAGTGCTTAAATAGCTTGTTGAATCAAGCCATTAAATGACAGCTGCTTTTATACAGATTTATTTTAATGGCTGACCCAGCTCATCACATGAGCCTACTTTATTCTTCCAAGGGCAAACAACTGTTTCCTCATCAACTTTTCTGAAGGTTTAACCTGTATGCCTCCTACACTTTACTGTAGCCACAGAAACATATAATTTTCTAAGAAAAATTGTATGCAACATCTATTATATATAGTGGCTTAGCTCTCCCTTAAATAGTAACAGAAAAGAACAGTACAAAACAATAGTTTCACTTTTTCAACACACAAGAGCATCTTATTGAAAAACTAAAATAAAAAAGTATCACCACAATATAAACCCCCAAATAATAATGGAAATGGGAAGAAAGAAAGGAGTTAGCAAAACATCCTGTAGACTTTAGAGTCTCCCATTAACGCATTAAAAAGCCTTCCTGGTGAACCACAATGTCTTTTTCCTCTGTTTACAAACCCACTATACAGGGAACAACAGTGTCCGCAACCTATGTTGGGATTAAAAGGTAAAAACATAAGCTGCCCCATCTGCAGTCCAGAAGAGAATGAACCCCAAAGGGCAGTCAGTGAGCATAGGAACCGAGCAGGACAGGGCTTCCCTGCAGGTGGCAGAAACTCATAAGGGGAAATAGGGGATAAGAAAGCAGAATTCAAGTTGGAACCGTGCTGGAAAGTTCTATCTCGGAGGCCTGCAAGACATGAACTACTGAAGAAACAGTCAAAAGGTCCCAATGAAAAGCCGTGACAAGCTGTAATGTGCCATTTCAATTACAGGGAAGAGGGGAAATGTTTGGATTTTTTTTTTTTTTTTGGCTCATCAATATGATGAGCTTTCACGTCCCAAACCACATTCAGGTAGTTTCCAAGTCTGCTTTTTTTTGTGTGGAATCTACTGATCCAGACCAAAAAACCAAACAAACAGAACAGGGATGCACAGTTCTTAAGTCCTGGAGCTTTCAACACTGCCTGAAACAATAGCTGGCCTGGGGTATCCAGAGAGATGCCTGCAAGATGGTGTTCATAGCAGCCTTGCAAGCAGATCGGCTCACTTCTGCTATGTGCTGCCAACATTCTGCCCGTCACCTTCATCGTTAGGACCTGAAACAAAGAGTAGTTATTTGTCATAATAAATATCTGTCTTCTGTTGCTTGCCTTACACTAGGGGACCCCATTCTGAGAAGCCTAGAGAAGTCTCAGGTTTAGGATTTCAGTGACAGGTGAGAACAGTAGAGGTTTTCCTCTTATTTCTTCCTCTCCAGACTAAATTCTGTCCACTGAAAAATCTTGCCACTCAGTTTCCACCAGAGCTGCCTCTCCAAGTCCATGCTTGGTAGGCTTTTGCCTAGGAGCTTTGGTAGGAGCTTTTGCTCATGCCCATTCCCCTTTTTTTCTGCTGTAAATCAGGATGGAGGACTAGTCACAGTAAGAGGTGGAAAGTTCTAAGCCACAGAAAGGCAAAGCACAGATGACTCCAGTCAAGGGTACAGAAGGAAACTTTCCTCCAACTGATGACTAGTATCTTTTTAATCACTATGGTCCCCTCACATACAACTAAATCAATTACACTCTTTCCATGTTCCTTTTATAACCTTGTGCTTTCCAAGTAACTCTCTACTCAAAGATCAGTCTGGATCCTGCCCACTAGAAGTGGCCCAAGATAGTCATCTCATGTTTTAAGTGCAAGTCTTGGCCATGTTGAAGGCAAAAATGAAATTTAAAACCACCCCTTAGAAGTCCAGTAAACAAGGCTAGAACTAATTGAAGCACAGATCAACGCTGCTGAACTATGACATGCAAGTCAGAGTAGATGGAACAAGCACAGGGGCCTTTTTACCAGTTTGCAGAAATAGCTATAGATTTTTGCATTCAAAAAGATAATTCATGCAACAAGTCTTATTCCAGAAACATCTGGGAGAAGTAACGGATCAGAAGTACACCTATGGGATATAGTTGCAGAGAGGACAGTCTGCCTTAAAGGACAAAGGAGAAAGTGTATGGAGAACCAGGAAATTTGGTGTCTTTCTTGCTTACCACTTCCAACTGATCCTGAAGGTGCAATGACATCATCATCACTGTCTTCCTCATTTGATTGTGTTACCTCCGGCTCAGGTGCTACATTCTTGACCTCTTGTTCTTGTTCCACTCTACTCCGCAAAGCCAAGATCCGATGGTGTAATGCAGCATACAACTGCCCTGTATCTTTAGAGCTTGCCTATGTTTTATATATATACATATATATATATAGAATATATATAGAATATATATATTTTTTCAAAAACAAGAAAAAGGTATAAGTAGTTTTTTTATTCTCTTACAACTCCTTATGTAATACAAGGCAGTCATGCCAAACATTTCACATCCCACCTTTCAGTTTTCCCATACAGGTTTTTCAAACTATAGTTGAACTAGCTGCAGAATACTTGGTAAAATGCTGGATATATTCAACTTTGATAATGAGAGTATATTCCCCTCTGCTCAGCACCGACCTTCTCTCGCTAGCAGAACTAGCACTAGCTGACTTCATAAAGAATTACATGCAACCCTCTTCATCCCAGAGTCATGCCTTTCCTGACACCCCCAAAAGCTTAAGCTTAAATTAAAAGACCATTAAAAACTGCCTTGCATAAGATTTTCTAGGTTTGCTATCACTCAACTTCACACATCTGTTAATCAAGACGGTTAACCATTTCATGACATACTGCATAAAATTAACATAAGATATAATGAGACAACAGAACAAACATGCAGTCAGGGATGCGATTCTTCATATTTATTACACTCTTATACTGGTCAGCTGTTCCAGAGGGAAGTATTTGTGACAACCTGTTCTACAGAATATTTTTTCTATATTCTCAAAGGTTAATGGCTAAATCAGGCCTTCAAAAGGAGAATTTTTAGGCCTATCAAACTAGGCATTTAATAGACATTATTTAAAAGACAACTCCTTTCTGAGTACTACAAAACTTGGTCTTCACTATGTCAATGAATTCTGCACACTAAGTACCTTTAGCATTCCCAAGTTACTTTTAAGGTAACACCACCACTTCTCAGTTTCTTTCATAAAAAAAACTTTTTTCCCCTCCCTCCCCATCTGTCACTCATAGCTACCTCTAGATTTGCAAAATTCCCCTGAAGTGAGCTGCAATGAATTAATTATTCCATATAAGATACTTTTTATCAATGCTAAAATTAATAGTGAATAATCTGATGACAATTTAACTCAAATTTGTTAAGCCTAAAGAAAATGCTGAGGGAAGTTACCTACTCATCTTGTTGCTTTGCTCTTTTATTCATTAATGTATATTTGGTACCATTAGTTCCACTCTGGGACTCCAGATCCTGGTGCTACAAACCTAATGTCAGAGGCAAATCTGACCATTTGTTGGTGTTCTCTTAATTTTTGATCCATGACAACACTTAATTCTATAGCAATGCCTTGTGTAGATCCAGACTAGGTCAATAAAATGTGGCCAGACCTCTCAAATTCTATAAATTCTCCCAGCGATATTAGGGAATGACCACTCTTTCTTGCCGACTGTATCACTATTTAAGTGTTTTAGTAACTCTAATTGTGATTGCTGTTACACCATTTACCAGGCACAGAAATCAGTTCATTGGCCTGTTACTGCTTGGAATGCTCCATCAAGTAAAAATCAAGAAAATCAAAGTTAAAACATTTTCTGTCTTACTACTAATACACATGCTGATTAAAAATGAAACATTAAATATCTGTCAAGAACATTCTACGTCCACCCACGCTGTAGACAGCGACAGTTCTCTCATGCTACGTAACTTCTGGTAGGCCTCATTTTTATYAAGCCATTATGTAGAAGTCTGTGAAATGCATCCTCTTCTCCTTGTTAACCAAAGATGATTAGCATTAATCTTACACTGCAGCTACATTTTGAATAAGCACAGAACAGTTTCCACAATTCCATGTCAATGCTTTGGATAGCATAGAGCAGCCTTCCAAGGGGAATTTCTTCAAAACTAGTAATGCTTTTTGGACGAGAGAAGTCTGCCAAGCCAGTTACCTGCTGGGTGGGTGGGTGTGCGTGCACACGAGCGCATGGTGGGGGGAAAATTAGGAGGTAAGCAAAAAAAGCAGTACTCACTGATATAAGAAAAACTTTAACTCCCTGGTCCTCTGTATCCATGGCTGTGATCCGGATACTTTTCTCACTGGCTTTGTCAATCTGCATCTGAGCCCAAAGCTTGGTATTTAAGATTAACCTGAGACTCCCCTGAGTCCTCATCACTAGAGCCAACACAGAAGATTATTTAGGAGGAAAAAGACAAAACAGGAAACTCAAAACCAGCCAAGATGACCTTTTTTTTAAATAAGTGTCTGTAAGTCTCTTTACAAGGTATATCAGGTAAGGAAAAACTCTTAAAACAGGGGTCTTGTCATGACTGTTAATAAGATGACTGCAGGCTAATAAAGAGCATCAGACATGTTTAAAGATATTTAGACAATTAAACATGCCCAAAGTCTCATACATCACAGATCAAAGTCATTAATCACTGTTCACTGATCTGAGCTGATAACCTCAGGCTAACACAAATTCCTGCCAATTTGAATGACTGCACTATTCAAAGAGACTGCTCTCACAAGTGCCCAGTCCCAAAGAGCACAGAGTTCAGATCTGAAGAACATTACTGTAATTTCTAGTCAAATATTCTAATTGCAAAATACAGTTTGCTTTTAGAGGAAAAAAAATCCAGAAGTAACTGGAACATATTGGTTACAATAAGAGGATCTGAAAAGATCCTCTCTATGGAGGATATAGTCATTAAATGAAGCAAAAGAAACGGTGCAAACTGCTTTCTGAGCTGCTGTAACTAAGATATAACCCAAAGTGGCTACTACTATCTGTGATGGAAGCATCCTGTGGCAGTAACGCAGACTATCATCCAGTAACTCACTTCCTACGGTTCCTCTTACCCAATCGAGACTGTAAAGTTCCATCATCTGTTGAAGCCATATCATTGAGTCTCAGAAGTCCTCGACCTCTTTCCACCCAAGACTGAGAGTTTTTATCAAAAACAAACAACTTGCACTGAATCTGTAACAAAAAATACCTCAATAGCGTAACAGCTGACTAAATCAATACCAAGAAACTATAAACGGAGGACAAGGCGGAGGGGTATATACCTCAGAGTTACATCAAAACCCTGCATGTTTTTCTTAAGTATATACTTAAGTTAATAAACATATTTAAGTTAATGAACAACTTCAATGAGAAAGAAATCACTGTTGAAATCAGAGAGCTTTGAATCATGACTGAATGTCCTTCTAAAAGATCACTAATTCAAACAAGTACCTGAACACAAACTCCTGAGTGTGGTTTTATGGTTTCTGCTAGGCAAGAAACCAGACTGCTTAGTCATGATAGCCCATTCTGAGCTAAAATAATCTGCACTAGTACAATAATTAAAGTACTTAAAGAATATTTAAGTAAACTAAATAAAATATTTATTTAAAATAGCTGTTTTGCAGAAGATAGAAGCTTTTGTGTGATTGCTTCAGGAAAGCATGCTTATGATTTGTAAAACAGCTGTCTAGATTGTCCAAGCTGTGAATTTTATTCAGAAAGAGGAAATTAAGAAGCAACAAAATAAGGATCTGAGCATAAATATCCACAGTTAGCATTTTAACACAAGAAAGCAGCACATTAGACATACTAGAGGATGGCCCGGTTGTAGAGAATCAGGTAGTATGCATCTGCTGGACGACAATATGAATCCTCACAAATGCAAAGCTTCTCTCTACTTCACCAGTTTCTTACCTGTAACACATTACTTTCAGCTTCCTCCCCAGTAATCACTTCTACCTTCGCCAGCAAACATTTCCTTGCTGTTGCTTTAGTATAGGCTGCTGCAGACTCTGCCAGTGATTCTGAAATATTATTAGCTGAACAACATTTTGAAAGTTTATTTTGAGAACAATTTGCATATAATGATTGAAGATTTATAAAGGTCTCACAAGTATACCAGAATTTAGAGAAATACAGTACAGAAGACAGACAGGAATAGAAGATTAGAAATAGATCTGAAGTTTAAAGCAGTCTGTCTGTCTTCAAGACTTGCTTTAAAAAGCACAGGAAGACTTAAAGGACAGGAGATAACTTACTGAAAATTTTGTCCCTACATACTTGCAATTTTTCTACATACAACTATGCAAGACCTTTGCTAGCACACGGACACATCCATATCTGTAGGTGTTTGAGCAGTACCGATACTGCTACCAGCTACACAGTTGCACCTACACATGTAAGGCATGATTCATTTTCTACTTTCACACTTGCTCACAAGCAGTTTGCTGGAGAAAATTCATAGCTGACAAAATTTCCAGAAAATCTTGCCATTTGAAGAATCACAGAAGTCTAGAACTCAGCAGACAGTTCCTGGTTCAAACACTACATTTGGTGCACCCACACAACACAATATACATTTTACTCAGACACTGGAAGTATAGCAGAAAAGTTAAAAAATGGGTAGCCATATTTCTTCTAAAATAGGTCCAAGTAATAAAGTACCTTCTCTGTTAATTCCTGCTACTGTCATTCTGCTTAAGACAATCCCAGTACTGTAGAACGACAATGAAAATGCCAGCATAGCCTTATGTATTTAAGGACAACAGGACCAGAGGATCCATAGCATCCAACATGCCACCTCCCCACCCCAAGCCAGTACCTTTAAGTGTTGGTTACAGGGGACAATAAAGGCAACACAGAAGTTCTTACAAAGCGGTCAGATATTGAAAAAATGCAATCATTTAAACAAGGATTAACTACCATTCCTAAAAGTATATTTTGGTGTTCACCTTTCTCTGGTGTGGCTTCCTGAGATGATGATTCAGACCCAGACTCTGTAGCAGCATTCTCCTTATTACTCTCTGTACTACCATCATTTGATTTTGGTGGACTCTTTACAAAATAAGAGGAGGTAAACAGAAGAAAGCATACATATTAATTTTTGTTTTACAGAAAAAGACTATTGAGCAATTACTGGAGGAAGCCCCTAGTGTTTATAAACCATAAAATAGGAGAATCCCACAGATGACATTCTTCYATAGTAAAAACTACACTACTGCCCTGACCATGGAGTCAAATGCARCYTGACCTAAAACTGAATTTCAACCCTGTGTTCAATGAACCAAAGCAATTTCAGCTACAGTTCAACTCAAGGCATACTTGGTTGAACTCCCAGCTCTATGGGTAGATAAGTATGAATGCACAGTATTAATGCTTCCCTTTTGCACCAGCACAACAGTACAGCAACAGCAAGCAGTGAGGCACTAGAAATTATATCTTGGGATGGTACACATTAAGCACAGAATTTCCTGAATCATACCTCAGTACTGAGGTAGCTGTCATACTGTTTGAATCCATAACGCAAACTACTGAGAAAATTACTTACTAGGACTCGTTCACTCATGTTCTGTCCAAAAACAAACTTGTTGCTGGATGCATCTGCACTGTTTGTAGAGTTCTCTAGACTGGAGGGAAAACAAAAACAAAAACCCCAACCTTTCTTTAGTCAGAAAAATATCTATTTATCCTTTACTGATAAAATTCTTAAAACATGAGCAACTGTCACTGGCTTTAAAAATCAACTGCTGGCTTCCAAAGAAACAAAAGCAAGATTTAATTCAACTTGGTAACATGAGACAACACAAGAGCATGTGTTTTTGCAGAATGAGAATTCTCTCCAAGTAAGAGCAAGTGATTTTCCTCACTGTAAATATTTTACCTAGACACATCTAATTACATGTTGAAAAACGAAGAATGTTAGGTGAGGGCTAACTGTTTAATCATATTACATACTGTTCTTAACAGTATTCTACTTGCATGGCAAACTCAAAGAGCTAGACAGTTAGTCTTAAGGCTTGCCTCTTAATACCAGCTAGGATTTATGATTTTCCTGTTTTTTTTCCCTCCCCAGAGATAAGAGGTCAGTTTTCTCTGAAAGTCAGGAAAAGAATTAAAACACTTGCAATATCAGAACTGAAGCAAAGGTAGCAGGAAGCAGTAATACCTTTTATTAGACTAGCTGTGAAACTTTTTGGGGAGGCTATGACATTGCAATCAAATCTCAGCCCTCAACACCTTCCTTAGTGAATACACAGTTCTTCTGCAATAAGCATCCTCCTCCTATGCGGATTTCAACAGATTTTATAACCAATTTAGGAAGGGCAACAGCTATGCTACCTTTCTACAGATCCCACAGTAACTAGCAAGTCATTGTTCATCCACCTTCCCTTCAGGCATACCTTTCTAAAAGTCAAGTTTGACTAACATTCAAGTCCAAGAGGAAACAGTCAATGACTGACTGAGAAAAGAAACCAACATACTTCTGAAACAGGTGGAAGATGCTGGTATGTGTCCTAACAAGATGAGCCTCTGTGCTTGCTAGGAAAGGTTAAGAAGAAGAAAAAAAAAAAAAAAAAAAAAAAAAGGAAAAAACAACCCCACCCCACACATAGAAAACCTAACTACTCATTATTCTCTTGAATGCCTGTTGACTGATCTGAGGATCAGCCCATTTTAGCCAGAAATGAAAGACACTGTCTGAACAGTTTAGTTCTGATGCTGCAGTTTAGAAAGAAATCTGAGGTATCTCATAGCGTGAGCAAAGATAACACATCTTGCAAAATCACTTTTCTTCCTCTTTGGTACATTTGCCATCCGTACACACACTGAGTAAGYGGAAGAAGTATTATCTGTAACATGCCTGGCACACAAAGAAGGATCTCAAAGTTATTATGCAAACACTGTAGTAACACCCTTCTGAAGACTGTCATGCCTAAAAGCCTTAGCAACAGTATAAAGTTTATTGAATATATGTATGGATCTCTACATAGCTTATTTGCAAATGCCAAGGTCGAAAGTGTTTCAAAGGAACAGGACAGTAAGTTAGAGGCTCTATTATTGCCATTTCTTTGTAAAGTCACAGAGAGGGATGGCTATTAAGACAAAACTGTACCGAGAAAGCCAATTCCTTAGACCTTTCACTTGTAGGCATGAGTAGGAAGAAAACTTCCTGGAGACTTTCATACTATCACCAAAAAAAGACATCCAAAGCACACTGCCAAGATGATGCTATGAATTCATTTTGTAGGGGGGGATGGAGGAGTGGGGGAAAGTGCCCATGATTAGAGAGAAATAAAAGACAAAGAAAAATCTGAAGTTTATCACCTCATTCTTCAGAAGCCTTTGTTCACACTGACCCTGTATTAGCCTTGCATCCAGTAAAGGACAGAATCACAAATAATTTTGTACATAGACTAAGGAAAGCTGTCCTATAGGTTTCTCTGTGGTCTCACCTGGAACTGATGTATTGTAGAAAATAATTTGTCGCAGAAGGCGTGTCTGATGTTGGAAGGCCAGCATTCTGCACATCAGCAGTTTCATCACTTTCATCTCCTAGCTATAAAAATAAATAAATTTATTAGTTTTAACTACCAACCATAAAATTATCAGTATTCTTTCCCAAGACAAAATTCCATCCACAAAATCTTTCTGCAATAAAACCACAGAAGTCTACGCCCCAGTATTACACTTCTTGGTCTTACACAGGAGGTACTAACAGTCTAACTCAATTACCCCATGCACAGGTTTGAATCCATGCTGCCCTATGTTTCTTCTTTTCCTGTTCTGCGAAATCTTTGTTGCAAGTGAGCATCTTAGGAATGCATTTCAACTTAATTCAGACCCAAATGGTAAGGAAAAAAAAAAAAAAACACATTTCACCACACTGAGTTTTAGATGCTGTCTATGACCATAGTAGCTGCTTTTACTTTTGAAAAGCTTCTTATACTAAACAGTAACATTCATTAAATGACTGGAAGACCAGTTTTACTAAGCCAATTGAATTGTGTTCACAGCTATTTTTGATATGTACATGGAAGCTTGAAGCCATTGTATAATGGGATTAAAACAGCTTCATAAACATATCTGTATGCAATGCATATGCCAACAAATGATCTGTTCCACTGTTTCTTATCCTAACTTAAATTCACCAACTCTCAGTAAAGATAACAAACACGTTTACCTTAACTCTGTCTCTTAAGTTTTGCCCAAATACAAATGCTTGCTGTGCATTGAGCTCTGCCTTCTCACAGCTGTCATCATCTGAAGTGTTGTTAGATTCTTTTTTCTGACATTCTCTTGCCTAAAGAAAAAAATTGAAAACTTTAGCCTAGACTTTTAAGACCAATTTCTTTAAACAAAAATTCCTCTTAATTTCTGTCTGCAGAGCTTCTTTCTAGCCAGTCACTTCCCAGCCTGTCTTGTGCCAGGTGGCTTACTTTATCCCAGGTACAGGACTTTCCATTTTTTGACCTTGAGGAGATTTCTGCTGCCCATTTTTCAAGCCTGCTCAGATCTCTCAACAACAACCCCCCCTCCCCCAAGAGGGGAAGTAGAACTGCTTATTCTTTGATATTTAGTGAGGGGAAAGTAGTTATGACATAAACCATCCTGAACTGTAGTATTGGGATTCAATAAAATTATGCTACTTTTCTTGACTTAGTAAAGGTAACATAGCATACTATTACAACAGTATGAAACCTACTACTGCTTCTAAAGTGTACTACCAGTGTGTGGATAGATAAGGGGGCCCATCGCTGATGAAACTGGACTCGCATTACAAAAACAAATGGATTCTACTGGGAGAATACTTGTTTTAAAATCTTTCATATTGAGTGTCCCTTGAATCCTGTTCAAACTCACCTTGTCTTCTGAGTCGGAACTTTTCAGTGTTGCATTACTTAGTGATTCTGATGTGGCTGCAGAATCTGGCGAGATATTTACACCATTGGTCCCACTGCTCAGGACTGCAATATGGAATGACAAGCTGACATTAATTTTGTAGACATTTAGAGTGTCCCAAAAGAAGCAAGTTTTCTATAGTAAATTGCATGCTGTTTTTTGTTTTTTTAAGTCCACAAAACATTGTAATGCAAATCAGTGTTCGCATAGTACTCTGCAAGACTGTTTGTGACATAGATGCATAGGGACAGGAATTCAGCAATTCTTAGCAGAATCAGGACTCCAAAGGCAAAAAAACAAGTCAGTAAAATCTTACTTAGTCTGCATAAGCACTTCAAGGATTTCAATAGATACAACTTCAAGCAAAAAGACATGCACAAATATAATTGCCCCACTGTGCATGTCCAGCAGGGCTCCTYTTTGGACTAAACTATCTGCTTGCATACTAAAGTCTTGCTGAAAACTATATAAAATACAAAAAACTTATACCCCAATACTTAAGCCTTAATACTTAAGCTCTGTAGAATTCAATCTGTGCACACCTAGAAATCAAGCTAGTGATGTTTGGCTCTATGCCAGATTTGACTGCAGCTGAAGTTGTTCCTGTCCGAGTTCACCTAAACTTCAAAATAATGGAAGGCAGAGGGCTGGTGGGGTTGGGCTAGGGAATAGAAGTTTAGGAGACATGGACACTGAACAGGTTTTTTCTTTAAACTTCCAATCACACCTATTTCTATTAGCTATATTAAGTTCCATAACACCACAATAAGCATACCTACACACTCAAGCTAAGAATGAAGAGCCAAGCTCAAAGTCCCAGCTTCAACAAGGTCCCCAACCCAGAGGCACCTTCTAGTGACTCAGGCATTATATCACTTTGCAGCTAGCTAAGGTCTACCACCATTGCTCAACTGATCGACAGTAGCTTATTACATCATGGTCAAAGCTGTAATTTGAGATTGCCAATCTTAAATGTCTTTGTAATCTAAAAGACCCTTAAATGTCTTTTTATTCCAAAAATCAAGCATGGACTACACTAAAGTTCAGACCCTGGCAGTTTAAGACAGCAATTCCATATAAGCACTGAAGGTTTTGTTGTGTTATTTCTTTCATAACACAGATATACTTAACATTTAAGATATTTGTTTTTCCAGTTTTTTTCCTTTCAGAAAAGAAAGGCAGCTGCTGAGTAAAAACAGACTTCTGCGCTAAACAGATTTAGCATTTTTGTTCTGTCTGCAATATTCTGGAAAGCAAATGCATTATTTACCTATCTGCGAGAAAGCTTTTGGCTGTGGTGCCTGTAATACTGCTGGACGTAGCACACTCCGCTGCTGTTCCTTTGGTTTCTGACTTGGGAGACCTGCAAGCGGAAAGTCTTTTCAAGAGCTATAAGGCTTTAAAGTCGAAAAATTCAACTTCATCTAACCTTTTCTGCGTTTCCAATAGAACATATAATGGAACACTAGACATTTGAAAAGTTGGGTTTGTTTGCCCTTTCCTCCCCCCCCCCCTCCATTACCAGGCCCCATCCTCATACCCCAAGAAAGAATTATTTCCCAAAGAGAGATGACAATTGTTTTGTTCCTAGCTTTAAAATAAAATTTTAAATATAATTTCTATCCTATCCACAAAAGCATATAAGGAAAATTTATGACAGTGACTCAGAAATAAAGGTCATAAAATGAAAGAAAAATGAACAGTATCAAAGCAACCCCATTTATTCACTGAAGTAATTCCCAGCTACACAACTCCCCCCAGCCTCATTTTCTACTTCCAGTGAAGTCAATTCCAGATAGTGGTAAATGACTTTTTCTTCCCCTCTTCATTCTTCATACAGTCAGATGTACTGACTCTTAGAACTAACTTGGCCTCTTTGATTTGATGTAGAAAGATAAGGCACTATAATTCTTTTAAATAGCTCTAATTCAGAAAGCCAATTGACCTTTAAAACAACCTAGTAAAAAATAAAAATAGAAAAAAAATCTTAAGATCAACTCTAGAAAGCTATGGAAATCCCCCAGATTTCAGATTTCTTCACTGAAAACCGGTGAACTCTGGATCTATTAAAATACTGCAATAGAAGTTACCCGTAGCAACTCTTGAATATTTTGTAACAAAAAAGCCATTCATTCAAAGTACAAGACAACAGCCAAAATATACACTGTCCTACGCCCAAATGTTCACACATCAACTTTTCATTAGAATGCAAGTCAAACTTGATAATTTGTTTTTTATAACTTATTATTTATTTGGATGAAAACTGTTCATTTGTGGGAAGAATAATGACTTCCATTAAAAAAAAACAGTTTTATTTCCTTATGGAGCTCCTATGGAGCTGTAATATTAATGTCCATCCCATGCTGGCTAGGTCTACATTAGCAAACGGAAAGCTCAACAGGAGAAAACTGTAGAGCAGAATAGGTTCAGAACCCGACATCTATGCTATATGCGGTGGCCAGGGAGAGGGGGAAGACGTGGGGCTGGACAACTGCTTCAGACTTAGCTCTAGTTTGGTGCCAGACTCGGGGCCCATTAACGGCTGGAACTTGTTCTGTGTGCTCCTGGAATGCATCTTTTGTTCCAGCTTGAGACTAAAGGAATTCATTCCAGGCGGTGCAGGACTACTTTAAGCAGTGAGCCAAAACATGCCAAGCAGAGACAACTGGGAGATTCATTACAGAAATGCATGACCGATCCAAACTAGAATTCTAATGTATCTATACACATTACACTGTGGATATGGACATAACCACTCTGGAGGATACAAGCTTTTTTCCTGCATAAACAGAAGCATTATCAATCTCCAATAACAGCAGTAGTTTGAAGAACCTCCTACATGACACAAGATGCTTGAAGTACCATAGTTCCTTTCTATTGCTGCTGAAAACATTGAGCTTACCTGCACTGGGTGCCTGACCATGGATAAGTATTGGTGGTTTCAGCCGGAATCCACTGCTCTTTTCCTCTAGAAGCAAAATCCAAAATTACAAGGACACGGATGAAACAAAGTACATACTTTCAGACAGCCATAAAATTGCTCTTGCCTTCCCCACTGTAACAACCCACAAGCTCTATAAATACCCAGTGCAAAGTCATAAGAAACTTCCGAAGAGCAGATTTTCTTCTACCAAAAATAAGTCTAAAATTCCAGTGAACATTACAGCAAATATACAACACGAAGACAGAAACACAAGTTGTTGCAAGAAAGAAATGGAAAATTGTTGTTTGTGAAAATGTTCTGTGTTTCTCTAGAAAAACAGACTTCCTTCCATGAAAGGAAAAAGGGGGAAAAAAAAGAAAAAGAAATAGCAGCTTTAAGTAGGAAAAGGTAAAATCAAAAGCACGACTGAATGTGACGGCTGCCAACAAGCACCCAACTACTAATTATCAGAAATAAGTTAAACATAATATTAATTTTCTTTAATTACATTAGCTATGCTTTTATGTTAAAACGACCATAGAAATTCCTATGGTTGTACTCACTTATTGAAGGTCAGGCTTTTAGAAAAAATATTTTATTAAAAAGCTTTCATAAATCCAGAATTATTAGAAATTATTAAAAAATGAGTTCCCTAAGAACTTGCAGATGATTTCATCATCTTACAAGGTATACTGATGTTTTCATTAAGGAGCGTAACAGCTGTACTCAGGAAGAAAAAACAACTGATGGTCTCAGCACCTTACCACATAGTTTAACTATGTTCGGTGCGCTCTTGGAGCACATTATTCAAGCATAAGATAACAATGTGCTATACAAGGATAACAGAGCAAGGGTGATTAACAAAATAAGCAGCACTGTGAACACAGGAACTAACTGCATGCAAGATTCTACAGTTCCAGTCGCATCGTTGAACTGATTTGAGATATCTAAAAAAAGCAGCATCTAAAGCAGGTATCTGAAAGTTTCCCTGAAGTTTTATCTTGCAGTTTAGAGGTGGGAATAGGGTCAGCTTGGATAGTCCTCCACCCCTACTCCCAAAGTTAGGGCTGTTGTTATTTTAATAGCACCCAGCAAGCATGAAAGCAAGCAATTAAGTGAACAACACTGCAATTGCAAGATGAGAATCACCGTTTTCATTCTCCCACTTAGAGGCTTACTTCTAAAATATCATGTAATAGTCTGTTTCGGTTTGTGACAGACTGACAGCAGTTTGCTGAGAAAAAGCAGAAAAATGAGGAAGCTCACCTGGTTCCGAGTCAGAATTGCCTGTAGAAGTTTCACAGAAGCTTGATGGCATAAAGACGTTGTTCTTTGTTACTGCAGTCAAGGAAAAAGAAAAAGCTGTGTATGTTGTTTAATCTCATTATAAACTCCCTTCCTCTGATATATTACAGCTGCAAAGAGAAAGTGATTTTTCTGGGTGTGTGTTTTTTTTTTTTCTTTCCTTCTTAAACTAAAAATAGTATTACAGYCACAAAAGCAAACAGCTTATTGCCAAAAATTTTTGTTTCTCCTAAAACAGAGAAAGGGCAAATTTCACTTCTTCAGGAGGCAAAATACACACAGGATTCCTGGTTTAATTCTATCTGAATTAGGAATTAAAGAGATGTTAGAATGTGCCATATAATTACAAAATACATATTTCAAAAGGCCTCTGCAGAGAGGCTAGAAAGCAGTGTAGCAAATGCTAAATGCTGGAAACCAACACTTGGGCTTCACAAGAGGCCTATGACTGACAGCACAGTTTGTGCTAAGAGCAAGATAACTCGTGTGCACTAGCTTCTACACCTCAACAAGCCTTGTAATGTATCCAGCCCACTTGAGCCCTTACTTAGCAGCCAGCTCAAGCGATCGCCTTTAAGCTTAAAAACCCCCACACCACTCATGTCAGGTAGGAAATGCACCCAACCATACCAACCGCAAACAACTGCTCAGACACGTCCCATTCAAAAATAAATAAATTGCGCTTCTAACGCAACTTTCCCTCAGATCTCAATTATCCTGGAAGAAATAAGAACATCAAATGGTAGAAGTGAATCTCAACTGAAGACCCATTATCACCACAGAAACTGTCCTACAAAAGGAGCAAAACCTAGAAACAGAATCAAAACTGGTAATCCAGGGGTGGAGGGTATATGTACAGAAGTATGCCAGTCCTCCCCAAGCCCAAGCAGCAGAAACTTAAAGTGGAGAAGGTAAGAAGTAGGCGAGCTCTTCCAGAGCCAGTACACACCAGACCCAGAATTGGCTGCCTACAGAAATATAGTTTTGCTGACAGAGGAGTAAGGCCATCTTACCAACAGAACTAGAACTTACAAAAAAGTTGTAAAAGTTAGCCCACCTCACAGGAGACTGTGCGGGTTGCTTCTAAGAAGTGATACAAAACAGAGTGGTCCCAAAGGAAGGATGAATCATCTGTATGAAAAGAATTCTCTGGCTCTTTAAGGGCTTGGTTTCACAAGGAATTTTGCCACAATTTTCCATGCAATATTATATACAACATAATCCCACAGAGAAAATGTAAAGAGGTCTGGAAAGGGAAAGATTTTCTGGAAGCTGCACCCATTCATCAGCAATACTCAAAAAAGCCTTTATGAAAGTTGCCATTACAATAGTTTGTCACTGCATGACAACAACGTGCATCAGAAGAGAACCCAGTGTCAAACAGGGAAGAAGTGACCATACCCAAAATACATTAGTCAAGCAGAGGCTGAGAATCAGTGGTGATTATGGGGAAACTATGAATAGAAATTACAAAAGTATTTACAGACTGTAAGTTACAGACTATAATTGAAAAGCAGAAAGTATGTAGATAAAAAAACCCCACAAACCTACTTTATTCTTTTGTGGGGACAGTGTTCTTCTTCTAAGAATGACCAGAAAGCAGGAGCAGTTCCACTGTGCCACTGAAACTGGTTTTCACTTAACAGGACTGCACCTTAAAGCCAGCTAAGTTACAGGTCAAAAAAAATCTAGATCTCGAGGGAGGGAATTCTGCCCCTGACTAACACTGGAAAAATGAAATGAGAATACTGTGCCTATAAGCAATCAGCAACTCCATTCTTAATTCCATAGTGACTTACGTATTTAAAATTAAAAGAGAGCAAAACACCTAGTTCTATACCTTTTTGGCCATGCTTCCCAAATGTGCTTCTTGCTAGAGAAATATTTTGCACTGCTCTCTCCTCTACTGTTGCTTCTAGCCTCCTTTCCCAACTGAGATGGCAGAAATGAAGGACCAAAGTCCCCAAACCCACCCCCAAACACTGACATATCTTAACTAAAATAATCCTCAGCTAAAACTAAAGATTTCCTATCATGTATGAAGAGAGAAGGTATAGATTTTAGAGGCAGTTCCTGTGGGCAAATACAGATGACACATCACCATTACAGGGTATATGAATTGCAACAATTTATCCCTGCACTTCCCAGTGATTTTGCTGTTGTCTTGACCCTATATGCCCTCAACTGGACTGACCACAGAGGTTTCACCATCTCCGCAATACATCAGGTGAGAATGTTGCTGAAATGCACTGGATTCTCTCTGCTTTGAAAGAAATGGAAAAAGAAGAGAACAACAATAAAAAAACACCCCAAACCATAAGCATGACCTAAAGCATGACTCCTGGAAGAGTTGCCTGGCAGTAGAGCACCTAGAAAAGCTAGCATTTATATAATTAGTTAAGAAGTGACCTGATCACAGCAGGGCAAGGAGTTTTCTAAATTCTTCAGTTTAACAGCATAAGATTAAAAGCTGAAACTACAAAGTTGATATATCAACTTATAAATAATTAAAAATATTAAAAAATACATCAACTCTTTTGGGCTTGACTGAATTTGCTAACACAGATCATAGAAAAAGTCAGACTACATGGTCTTTTAAGGCAAAACACAACAGACAGTAATGAGGGTGCTGGCATGATTAAAAAAAAGCAGAAAAAGGAAACCCACCTCTCCCATATACTAATATCATAATAATTAATATTCACCTGACTGGGAAGGAGGGAACTGAGTTAAAGATGAAGTTCTCTCACGCTTTACAGGTGGACAGTAGCTTCCATCCTCTCGATCAGATTCTGCAGAAAAGAGTAATTAGAGAAAATGCACAAAATCCTGGAGAGACATGCACTAGCGCTTTTTAATCTGATGATCAAATTTCTTACCATCTCCATCTTCTGGACTTGATCCATCTGCTGATCTCTGAAATCAGATGACAATGATGAAACGATAATCACATCCTGAACAATATTTCAATCTCTTTGGATACATCCAAATGCTCTAATCATCACTTCGGAGACTTTTTCTTTAGTGTCAATGATACATATTCAAGGCAAGGCAGTATTCTTATGAATTACATATAGCCAAACTGAATTTTACCTAGAGACTCTTAAATGTAAGATGAATTCAAATCATTTCAGTTACAAATAAGATACCTAAGAGTATCTAAAAATTCATATCCAAGAACTAACATCTTTATTACACACTATTCAGCAATTATTACAGTTCCCTGTATTTTGAAAACTTGAAAAATAACAATATTCAAATTTTGCTTCAGTTAAAAAAAAAAATCATAGAAGTTCTAAGTTCACCATGAACATTAGAATTATTTGGAAGTTTATTCCAAAGCAGTTTTGCTAATCAACATAACTGACATTGGTTCATTCAAAGACAGTGTTGGAGGGATGTCTTTCAAAGCACTCTATAATGTTCTTATAGGAACTAGCATTGGGTAGTTTCACTAGAGTCTTCCACAGTACCACTTAAACCCCCCAAAGTATCACAGGCTACCAACTATCATAATATTAACAAGTCTTTGAACAAGTTTCCACGTGTCTTCTGAAGGGCTGAGGTGTCTCCACTCTTACTTTCCATCAACTCCTTAGCTGACCTAAATTCTCTTGTTCCTGCAAAACAATCCCATGGTGGATTCCTTCCGGTATGGAAGGTGACAGGAGCAGCATTAGCACCCTCTTCTCATTCCCAAACCTCCCGATATAAGTGATCCCCGCACCCCATGGGTTCGTGGGCAGAGCCCACTGCAGCTCCAGAGCTTTTGCTTCCCTACTGCTGCTAGTACTTTGGTCTGGAGGATGGATAGACACACAAAGATTGGGCAACACAAGAGACTGCCTCAGGCTGCCCAGGACTGTCATCGAAAAGATATACAGTGAATACAGCAATAGCAGAAAGTGTGAAAATGTGTATTTACTACTACTTATACTTTGGATCTAGATACTACCGTGCTATCAGTATTTCACCCTATCTGAATGAAAATATACTTACAAGGGCAAGCAATTTTACCTATGCAATAAGGGTTTTTTTTGTTTGTTTTTTGAAGTTAATAGCAAAGCATAGCTACTTCACTGGCATCCTAGTCAGGTACCTTTGACACAGGGAATGAAGTGCTATTTATTGTTTTGGAATCCCCCCCCCCACATATTTATCAGCCTAATCACTATCACATGTGTTTTATGATTTATACTGTCCCTACATAGTTGGCCAAGTAATCTACATTTACAAATGATATTTTTAGGCATCTCCATTGCCAACATACACTAGTTTCCCCAAAGATAAGGCAAGTGGAAAGCCACGATGCCAATTATCAGTTTCAGCCATAAATACCCAAAGTGAGGGGAGAAAAACAACAAAACAAACACACACACACAATTTTGTATAGAAAGTGTTACAACAAATACCCCCAATTTGTTTCAACTGTTAGCAAAATTCCTAAAAGCAAAAGAAAACCATTTGATAACGAATTTGCATGAACCAAGTTACACATCCATATGTGCAAATTTGGCAGTGTTCCTTAAAAATCAACAAGAGATTCCCCCAAACGTCAAAAACTTCGAGAAACATTGCATGCTATATTCTCAATGCTTGAGTAACATACAGATATAAAACAAACAGTCAAACTTGTACAGCACAAGCTTGAGATTATCACATCTTTGTCATCTATTACTGATGCAAGCACAAATAAGTATTCCGTCACTACATTAGCGGGCAACGAGCATCAATATCCAAATCCAAGTCTGTAACCTACTAAGGACAAAACAAAGCTAAGTCTCTACTCTCAGAATTATTCCCATGCTTCCTAGTCCAAGAACTTTTGGAGATTAAAGCCATGCAGAAGCATATAGTTACAGTGGTTACTGACATTGCCAAGCTTACTCAGAGGCAGAATAATTTCTCTCAAATGTGTTTTTTCCTACATAGGCATCTAAATATCTAGATCATTTAGTATGCTGCCTCCCGTCCTTATCCATTCACAGAGCGCTCATACTGTCAATTACTGGTTGAGGAAGCTGGGGTAGAGTTAGCAATCAGTAACTCCCACCAGAAAAATCCAGCAAGAGATTTAAGTCTTTCATTGACTCAGGAATTTAGAGGCCAGGGAAGAAAAAACATCTTAATGTTTTAGGTTGACCTCCTGCACACACAGGCCAAATAACCTCTTTTCCTGTCTGAGCATTTAAGACACCCAGGTTTGATTTTCTACTTGCAAATGACTGAAGATACACAAGTTACACAAGTGCAGATTTATCAACATTGTTAAAAAAAAGCTCTCAACTTTATATTTAACTTCCAGTAAAACATCCTGCTTTTATTCGGAAACTCACTGTCAGTATTCACTCCCCGTCTTGTCCCGCTTGAGCATTCACCAGTCAAGTCTTCTCAACCTTGGATAAATCTGTTTTCATACTATAATAATCCTCTCACCAATGACCAATTCACTCAAAGATCTTGAAAAAGATATTCCTAAATCTAAATCATCTATCCCAAGCCAGCACTTGAAAATACAACCCAAACATATAATCTAGAAGATAGCCCTGTATTTTTGTTGAGTACAAAGTGACAATTATATCTTAAACTGAAGTTCCTGAAGCAGTTAATAGTCAAATACATACAACTCAAACTCCATGCACAGTTAAACTCCATTCTGCAATAGTCAAAACTGTCCCTTTTATTTTGAGAAGACGGACTTTAAAGAAAGCTGTAAATAGATGAGCTAATGAAGCTTGATTTCCCACAGATCCTACATTGATGGCTACAAAGTGGAATAACCTGCAGTGAGAGGTCAAATGCTTGGGACAGTGGGAGGATTCCTCTTCTCTAGTAGCCTGCCTCTTTCCACAAACTGTACAGGAATTGAGCTCCAAGATCTCCATACATCCGTCATCTTTGGTCAAACCTGACAATCAGTTCAAATTAGATCAGGACAAGCGGTAGGCCCAGATACAAAGTATTAGCCCAAGTTTCGTTTCCATACAAAGCCATACTAAGTAGTAAGCCTAAGTAGTAAGCGAGCGCAGCCAGAAGTCGCTTGCCAGTGTTGCTTACTGTGGAGCATCTGGAGACTAGACAAATAAACCAGGGGAACCTATGCATGACAAGCAGTTTAGGACTGCATTACTTGACCGAGTTGAAAAACAAACAAACAAAAAAACCCCAGAAGTCACAATTACTGCAATTATTTACTAGCAAACAGCAGCACAGCCTTTCAGTTATAGGCCCATCTTTGCAGGCTACTCATTAATCTGTACTTTACAGCAAGACATGTATTTTGCAAGTAGAAACAAGGTGAAAAATGTGTGTTTTTCACTGGAGAACTGAAAGCCGGGACCATCTCGCCCTACGAGAAACTATTAAGTTGACTCAATGCCTCTGCATTCCATTCTTTGAAATCAAATGCGAAAGACTTATACCAGGAAATATCAAAATAGGGTCTACAATTTACTCTTCATTTAAGAATGGAAGCCACTTCTCCTATTCCCTCCTCCCCCTATTTTTAGGAACCCAGCTACAGAAAAATTAGATTTTTCTATGGAGAGGCTCCTACAGTTTTGACATATGTTTCTAATTAACCAAATTACCTTTTAAAGGTGATCAACTGCTTTCTAAAAGAGGAAGTGAAAGTGTATTAACCACCACATACAATCGCTGCTTATTTACCCCTTACTTCCTTACAGTATTCAGAAGAATTATAAGTGATGCCCTGGATCATTAAATATATTCTGCAGTTATTACAAGAAACTAGTACAGAAAAACTTACACAAACTTCAAAGTACAGTCAGTTTTTGATTATTCGCAATGGGTGGGAATAGGAAAGGGAGAATCCAGGTAAAAACAAGTATAGACCACACAAATAGGTGAAAGCTATAACAGTACGCTATAGTGTTTACCTTTGAAATACAGAACTAAAATGCAGTAAGTACCAAGGATGATGGATCTCCGAGCATGGTACAGTAAGTTTGCAATCTGCATGCTCTGCCCACAGATGATCATGATTGAACTGCCATGGCTGTTACCGAAAAGCTGCTCCAGAACCTCACTTCTTAACCAACAGAGTCTTGCTGGCGAAGCTATAGCTTACCTGTGCTGACTTGGGTTAGGTAACTAAAAGTCAAGGCCTTATAACCAGCTCTCTAACAGGCCATATCTCTGGCCACACTTGGTTGTGCATGTTACAAACAGTACTGGGTAAACAATGAGTACTGACAGTTTTGTAAAGTCTCTTTTTCAGAATTTGGTCTTAAATTCTATCTTCTAAGAGCCAGGGAAGAGGACGTGAGGGGTCCTGATCCAGCAAACCAGTATGGGCCCTCTAAAGATTCATTAACCTTCTGTATATTTCAAGGCAAGAGACAATTTTACTCTTGTAAGAAAGTGGGATAATTCTTAGAATTGCCAGCACATATTCACAAAGGCCTATTACACACCTGAGTACTTTAATAACCCCATAACTTTTGACAAACGCAGTAAAGTTTAAGGATGTGTGGATATCTGTGCTTACAGACAAGAATTCCTGCATGCACTCCTCAGAGGCATTTTTTGTTCTTATAACCATACAATACTTAAATTTCTTTCAGACCTGGGTTAACAAGTTTAACAATTCCATCTCTTAAAGAACGGGTACGACAGTGATCACTTGCTGTGGTTTTCCTGAAGGTCTGCCTAATATGGTTTTCTTCGCCAGTTGTAGAGATACTAACAATTTTAAGTGATAGAAAACTGACATAAGAGTCAGTGATTACATTTAACAGCTGTATTTTAAGATATTAGCCCCCTAAAAACCTCAACTTTCAAAACAATTTTGAAATAGAAAAACTTCTGCAGCAGGTCATTGGGCAAAACCTGACAGTCTGGATGCCTAAAGTTGCTTAACCTATCGCCATCCGTACCTTGCCAGGACAATCCATTTGGCACTGGGTTTGCTTCACATGGCCCATTCTTGAAAAAAACTAGTGTAAGAAAAGGATTCATGCATTGCATGGAGTGGCCTTAACAGGCAAGGATCTATCAAAGCACACATGCCTAGTGTGTGTGGTCACAACGAGTGACACTCACCTGCACCAAGAAAATATGGTCCATCAAGACAGAAAGATTAAGACCACTCCTAAAATTGCTCTGAAAGACTATGTGATATCAGTCATTTCCAGAAGTATTTTCCTGTACCATCAGTGGGGGGAAAAAAAAAATTTTAATTAACAGCAGTGATAGCCTTCTCTACCTTAAGGTACTTAAATTTTTTCAAGGAAAATAACCTAACTTCAAAATTTGGCTTTAAAAATCTTTCTTGCTGCTTTTAATCTGTTAAGTACACTGCAGATTGGCATGAGCTACTGTTTATATCTAGTGAGATTACAGCATTAGCCGCTCACTTTGTTGTACTGCAGGATTATGGCTGGGGGGGGGGAATCCTCCTATCTGTTTTATGTGAATCCCTCATATACCCCAACTTTGTCACCCATTTAGAAGAGCTCTTACCCCTAGCAAACACTCAGTTTACACCCTAAGCTTTAAAATTGATACTGGTTATGCCTTCTACAATTACCCCCACTAGAAAATCCCAGACAAATTTCATTTCTACTAATTGAAACAATGGCTTAGAGGGCACTAACGCTTGAGAGCAAAGAACTAGACATATAATGAGGTATACTACCTAAAGTTAACAGCAACAGACTTCTTTTAGTCGAAGGGACTTTTTCCTTTAATCCCCTCAGCAGCAGAAGTACTTGGTAGGTTCACACTTACCCCTGCCAGTTCTTGTTGAATAGGAGCAAGCTGGGCTTCAGAAGCGGGACTCAGAGTAGCACTGACTGAGGCAACAGCGGGAGCAGGAAGCTCAAAGTCGCGCTCACCAGCTGATTCTGTGTGACCCAGACCATGGTGGGGGGGCTCAACCTCTCCCTGTTGGTCCTCGCCTGAATCCGACAAATCTTTTTGCTCTGCAGGGGACTGGGAGCAAAAAAGACAATGTCCCTTCAATGCAAGGCTGCAACATGATAGAGCAGTTGTCCTAGCGAGAGGATCTGCTAATCCCTTCTTTAATTTCTCTATTTGCACAGTATGGCAGAAGGAATTGCTCACTGCTGAGACACCAATTAAAATATGCTTAAAACAAGTAAAAGAACCTGCACACTGGATTAGCTTTCCCTCCCCATGAAAAACATCAGTTGGAACAAATGCACTTTTTCAGGTGTTAGCCAAAAATGTCAGTGCCCCTCTCAAAAGAGCATTTCTGCCAGCCATAAGTGGCCATAGGATTGCTGGGGTTTAATTCCTCCTTCTCTAAAGGCCTAACTGACAGCTTCCCCGGATTTAGACATAAGAATTAGACAGTTACTGGAAATAACTGTTGTTCTTTGCTGGTCCTGCAGACCGAGTTTGAGGGGTTTGGTTTGATTATAAAAATCTACACAGAAATCCACTGTAACAGCATTCACACAAGGCAATAGCCCTTCATATTCATGTGACAGTGAATTCTCCAAAAAGCAAAACCAACATTTTCTTTTGTAAATTAGAGTCTGCATACCCCTTTGAAAGAGGAAAGTGAGAGGACGGCTAGCGCATAAGAGTGGGATTCAGTGTTTGCTTCAAATTCCCACTCCTGCTACAGACTTTACTTTCCTTCAGATTACTTATTTTCTCAGGTTCCCACTTTTGTGGAATGAAAATTGTGCATTACCACATCCTGTACACTTTTGCAGAAGGAAAAGGTTAAAGGCTTTGAGCCTGGACAACTATACTGTGATACAGGACATTAGCACAGGAGTAACAGACTTCTATGGACCAAGGAAGTTCTCCCAGCTGCTGTCTGTGGACCATGCTTCCTGGTGACTTATGGTGAAGTATCTGGAGAATCAAGCAGTTAGATGAAGATGTCATTAAAAAAAGCACACAGCCTTGGCTTGCTCACACAGCATTTAGTAGAACAAGAGATTGAAGAGTGCTCACAGCCCAGGTGCATCCAGTAAAGAGCAAACCACAACTCTAAAATTAAACAGCAGCTTTTAAACCTTAAGGGCCCACAGTTATTCACGAATACCAGCCACTAAAGCAGCTATGACTTGGCCTGTCCTTAAGAAGAAGCAATTAAAGGACATCAATACATGTAATTTTAACACTAGGTTTTATTTCAGACAAGTTCAGTTGTTGGTTACTCAAGTTTTTAAATCTTAGAAGAAATTACTATCATCGTTAAGGACCAAAATGGTCAAAATCTTAATTTTACAGGGAGTAACTTATTTTTCAGGTGAAGTTGAGGATGCTGGGTTTTCATATTTTCAAAATAAAAGTTTTTATTTATATATACATATATTTATATACCTACACACATGTATACATACRTATCTATCTTTATCTATATAAAAGCTTTATATATATAAAAACTGTTACTGACAAACCCAAGCACTAACTTTAAAATTCCAAACAATGAGGAAGAAGAGTTAAARAAACAGTTTGTTTGGTACCAAAACTGAGCAGGAATCCTAGCACTCTGCTATTCTTACCTTTTTGCCTCAGAACCACAGCATGAAATGGCTATCTAGAACGGGCCACAGCACTTACGACATATGTTATTTGTCTAGAGAGATACTGGGTAAATGCCTCTACCTTCTGCTTGACGTTTTATACCTGTTATTCCTAGCCCCCTTTTTAAGTTAAGCCTCACTTTAAAAAACTGACAGTATCCCATACTTCACTCGTAAACAGGTTGTTTTTCTGTCATGGCAAAACAGCCATAAAGAGAGTATAAAAATTAAGTCACAAATTAACTGTATCACAGTAACTACAATGATGTGAGCAGCAACACCAAAGATCTGATTTTCTCATGGTTTATATCCCATGGGTCCTCTGGTCCTCTCACACCGCTACCCCAAGTCCTCCCCAAATCCCTCGCAACACAAGCTGCCCTCTCCCACGGCTCTTCATTCCCATCAAACCTTTTCTGGCTATTTACAGGACAAGGGGCAATAAATCTCCTGCCCGTTTCTGAGTCACTCCTGCACTGACCAGAGACAGCAGGCCAAAGCGCRAAAGAACAGCTGACCTCACGTTGAGCTTCTCCTTCTGCCAGGGAGGTAACTTGAGTCTCCCAGCTCCAGTCAGTTTTCTAATTTTCAGGAAACATTTAGAAATTTGGTATAATTTAAACCACTGCCCCTTTGTCAATAGTCATCAGAATTAGCAAGCTTTCAGAAGTTATCATGGAGAATTTATCAGAAGAGCGCAGATGAATAACCACCTCAGCTTTGCTTCATAGGAGAACACGTTAGAAGACGTCCCTCCACCCCCCGAAAATAGAAGCTACTGAAAAGGTGACTGCAGTAGGACTGAGCGGATCACTGAGACAGAGTCCAATCACCATACTAATGAAGGAGACGACCCTGCCTTTTCTCAYGCAGCCTTGAAAAATGGGGCGGAGGGGAGTGAGAAACCTTGAAGACGGCAATGGGGAAAATGCCGAAAGCTATAGCCACTACCAGCAAACGGGGCTGGGGCACCAGTCCTCAATGACCAGAATGACTCTCGCATGAAGCTCTTTGCATGCAGTAACATTTAGGCATGGGACAGATCCAAATATGTAATTTATCTTCCTTCAGAGCCATAATTAAAAGCTCGCCACTATCATCTCACCTATAAAAAGCAGTACACTGACCAAGAGTAGGCAGGCAACAAGTCAGAAATAAAGCATTCTTTCCTATATTCTACCATCATCCTCCACAGGTTGGGGTGGGAGGGAATACAGCTGCAAGCTACTTAATAGCCAACAGCTTGTTTTAAAGTTTAAAAATATTTTTTAAATCTGGGTAGAGYATCTCACTTCTGTGGAACTCGTGACGACTGCTTTTGAGATGCTCCTAACRTTGTCAGGATCAACAGTCACAGAAAGAAGAACACAGCTCACATTTGCAGAGCAGAGGACAACACCTTAAAAACATTTTCGGACAAATAGTTTCCAGGAAACAAAAATGTAAATTAACAGTAGCTCCCAGTGTGATATACCAGTACTGAGTAAATACAGTGTTTAAAAGCTCAGGCAATAAATACTAGAAGAAAGCTGTCCTCAGTGTTCATGAGCCCATTACTGGCTCCATTTCTTTCAGATACTACACCTATTTTTAAATGTAAAATGCAGGAAAGTTTTGAGAATAAGCTGATCTCGGGAACACATGTTAAAAGTTAACTTCATGTAGCAACTTCAAGTAACCTGTGACCGGAAACTGTCTTGCAATGGCTATCTGGAAGAAGTTAAAAATAGTTCCAGAGCAATAAGCCAAGTTTTTTTTTTAAAGTGAGAAAAATGAATCATAGAGAAAAGTTGTTTTTAATCACTTGAAATCTTTAATTCAAGAAGTGCTCCGAAAAGCGTGGTCTACTTCATGCATAAGTTATTGGGACAGATAATGAAATAAGAGTCATATTCTATGCTTTATATAGCAAAGCTAGGACTTTATGTTGCTTTCTGATCTTAAAAGCTACATCTTCRTAAACTGATGCAACTTTCCAGAATTACTGTCAGTAGCAAGAATTCTGCTTGTCAGAAAAATGAATACCAGTACATAAAGAAACAAATGAGATTTCTGATTAAGTTCGGACATCATCAGTCAAATATTTGCCAGAACTTTATCCATTTCACTCAGTAATGCAGAAAACTGAATGAATAGGGTAAAAATTGTTGTTGTAAGGATCCAAGGAGGCAGCAAAACAATGAAAATGAAGATCTTCTCACCCAACAAGTGTTGAAACTGAGGGGACAGCAGTAGGTGAAAGAAACAAGTCCTAAATGGAAAGTCTGGAAAGGACTGAAAATGTGGACCCTAAAACACGACCCAACAGTCACAGCACTCTCGAGGAGAAACCAGGCAAGCCTGAACAAGATAGCATAAACAACCAGCAGGACTACAGTTCAGAAACTAACACACAATGGATAACAAAAGACTTTAAAATGCAAGACCATCTATCAAGAAGTATATACAGCCAGACTACATTGACAAATATATACGCTAACAGATATTTGGTCTGTTATTTGCACCAAACTCCTCAGAGCATCCAGAATAACTGCAAAAAAACCCACAGAGCAAAAATCCATTCCTCCCCCCACCCCATAAAGAGAAGGTAACTGCCTAATGAAAGGAAAAGACTCAGGCTTAACTGTGGACTAGTCATGGGCAGCCAAGTTTACATCCACCGTTGAGAGCTCTAGTGGAAAGAGCTGGAACAGGCAGGCTAATCCTGTGTATTTCACTGTAAAAGAAAACAACTAGAATCTCCTTAACAAAAGGAAAAAATCAAGAGACACCATGCTGAACCACCATATATTTTCTTGGCATAAACACAAACTGTATGCTCTGATGTTTTAGTAAACCGCATACAAACTTAGCTTGAGTAACCAATTTAAAAGTTAGTTTCCAGGATAGTATGTATTTCATCCTGCAACATGCTGAGTATTTCCCAACTCCTAAGGGAATCATGGATGTGTCATGGGAATCATGGACACCTTATGAGAACAAGCTTAAGTAGAGATTTCTAGAAAAATAACGTTCTCTAACTAAATAGTAGACAATGTTAGCTCCAGAAAAGTCAGTTAAGAGCATTAAACAGTATCAACCCAGTCCTAATACTAAGAGGGCTTACAGATGCTGGAAAAAATAAATAAATGAAAATCTGCTCAGGATGTCCCGTTTCATGCAGAAGAGCATTAGACAAACATCTAAACAATCATCACAGACAGCTAGAACTTAATTTGAACACACAGTGCAACATCTTTTCCCCACTCTCAGCTTAGTATCAGATAGCTGTGCTGGGACTGAAGAGAAGACCCTTCATAAACACCTTGCTTACGGCTCCAGAGGAAAGCCAACTTGACTAGACAGACATCTTGCTAAAGGAATATTGTAATTTAGATGGACAAGTTACATATTTTAGAAGTGTGGCACATGCCAACTATTTCAAAGTTACTTTTCTACTGTCCTTTCTTAAAAATTTTCCTCTAGAAAAACTCCTCTTAACTTTTTTTTTTTTCTCTGTGTTAGTTTTGATACGGATCATCTTTTTTGGCAGGCAATTCACTTAACTAGATGCCTTCTATGGAAACAATAGCGGAGCCAACTGTTAACTGTACCACTTGCAACAGCTATTAATCTTTCCAAAAATCACAGCGAAAGGTCTCAAACATTATGTAACCTAAGGATCACCTTTTCTCGATTTAGCTGAGACACTCAACTGTCCTAAATAGTAGTCTTTGATACATACAAGCATATATCAAGTGGCTATAACATTTGCCTGACAGCATCATATTTTTACTGTATTGTTATCATAGCAACTCCACAAAACAGCTAGTGGCACAAGTAACAAGCAGGCTTTGGTCCTTTGTTTATTATAAAGGCAGGAAACACAGCACTGATACTTCTCTCACTCATTTTCTCAAATACACACACTCCCCCCCACCACATAAGCTAAAATTATTAAATCCCCTTAAGAAAACTGTACATCTCCACACCTTTGCACAGTTTAACATAAACACTTAGGTTTGTTGTATCTAATCATTGCATCTCATTACACCTAATCTAGATGTATTACACTTTGGAAATCAGCTATCAAGTCACAGATACCACCGATAGACTTTCATAATCTGCTTCAAGAAATGAACCTTGTTCCCCAGCCAAGCTACAGCTATTCCACATCCACACTGATCATGACTAGCCCCTTCTCAGGCAGCATGACTGCATCAACACTACATAGCATTTAGATCAATCCGTAACTCATCTCTACCCCTCCCTGTGCCTTCAAGCTGCTCAGTTCCTCCACAGGCCTCTATGCCCACCATCCATAAGCCCTATGCTTGCCATCTCTTCAGGCAGGCTTTCAAGCTGTGCCTCAACAGAGGCTGTCCTGAGCAGCGCTACCTGCTCAGCATCGAGAGATACCTACAGCATCCTCATAGGCAGCTAGGGAGACTTAAATCACAAATCCCTCTCCCTGGAATCCTGGATCCTCTCCACCAGCCCACAGAGACATGAAACCTTCAGTTCATTAAGGTTCTTTATAAATATTCCCTTGTAACATGCTGGATTTGGAGCTGGTCTGTCCCACAGACCAACACGTTAGCTTGTATAGCATAACGCTGTGTGCAGAACATACAACATGAAGAAACATCAGAGCACAAGTCCCGCTAGGTTAGTGCTGAAGGAGTAGGCCAGCAAAGGAAGCAAACAGTAACATGTTCCGTTTGTGTTGTAGATGGTTATGATCGTTATTCCAATCTAACTGTGGGAGTACTGCCAGGTTAAGGGATACCGGGGGAAGAAAGTTCACCACGGTGTGAAGAGGGGATCCCTGGAGATCATCTGGTCCAATCTCCCTGCTCAAGCAGGGTCAGCTAGAGCAGGTTGCCAGGACCAATCTCCAAGGATAGAGACTTCACAATCTCTCTGGGCAACCTACTCCACACCTAAATAGTACTGGAGCAATTAGGCAGCTATACCAACTACCCTTTGGGGGAGAAGGGGAAACAAAGGTGAAAAAACTTCTGTTAGTCCTATAGTTTCAGCTGAAACAAGGGTAACTTTGAAATTATTTTAAGTGTTAACAGCTTTTACTCACTATTGACAAGGCATAATTAAACACTGCAATTTCTTGAGATTCTTCACAATTTATCTTACTAAAATTTTAACAACATAAGAACCTGGAAGGTTTCCTGTTTGAACAAAAAAAGACATAACAAAAACTACATCTTAGCACTCATCTAAAACATTTACATGTCTCTTTCAAAGTCTAAAGGAATGCAACCTATATTGCATTCAGTCTATACGGGCATGGTTTCCATTATACCTGATTCAATATAATAGCAGGTTCCCATATAGAGAAGGTCCTGCTCCCCCTTTCAACACTTACTTCTCTCACAAGTTCTGCTCCTCATGCTGGCACAGGTGAGTTGGATCAGCCTCCTGATTCAAAGCCAGCTTACTCACATAAGACTTTCCATCAGATTAGTGCATAGCTCTAACTTACCTCAACACTGTAATTGCTAGCTTAGATCCAAAGGGAAGGGACAGRAACAAATGGCAGGAGGTGGAGGGATGGGTAAGGGAACAGGATTACCACTTTCAAAGGTAATTATGCACTTCAGAGCTTAATAAACAAAGATATGATAAGATATATTTAAATATACTGAGGTGAAAAGCAATAATCTAGACCATGTTTTTCATTTGCTTTGTCTTGATTCCACTACCAGAGGAAAGAATTTAATATTCTCTTATGCAACTGCAATTGTCAGCACTTCTTTGCCACCTGATCCTTTCAAGATACAGCTTTGAAAGCACCCATGGTTTGTCCCAGATTTGATCTATCCTCTGTCTGAAAAGCTACCCATTTCACACCACGATCACACCTCTTCCCACCTTTCTCCCTCCACCCTCTATAAAATTAAAAATATAATTAAAAATATTAATGCTCTATTATCCATCTTCAACTTCCAAACRATATATACAAACAGCTGCTCACCATGGAATATGAGCAAAGGCTACAGAAGACAAAAACGTCATACACATTATCAGCATCTCCTTACCTTCTGTGCTTTATCCTTCTGAAATACAAAGACAGGTGGAGCAATGGCAGGTTTTTCTGCAAAAAGAGAAATCGTTGTTTTTTCCAAATGCATTAATTATTAATTAATATTAAAATCCTATGTTCTATGATGCTTTTACAAACAGTGAATCTCAAAACCAGTTAAGTCTTAGTTACAAGAAGTTGTTTCCACCAGTTCCTGGTAACCTATAATAATTATTGAGGACTTGATTTTCAAAAAGAAAGTTTTAAGAAAAGCAATACAACTAATATCGGAAAACTGTATCATACTCTTTACCTACAGACTTAACTATTTTAAACCAGTACTTTCATCATACTAGAAGCTTTCCAATCAACCTTGACACATCAGCAGGAAAAGGCCCTTTGCCGGGATACTTTATTTTTTGAACAAGCTGTGCTGACAAAAGCTTTTCCTTTTCCTACAGTGATKTATCAAAGATTTTTTGCCCAAACACTCCCTTCTTAAAGGATACCTAAGTTTGGAAGTCATTAAGACTWGTGTCAATGATACCTGTATTTCAGATAATTTAGGAGCTTTTTAAAGGTTTCAATCTTCCACACATTCCCAGGTCTTTGATTTAAATCAAATATCCCATGTATACTATTACAGAGGCAGCAGTCTTCTCCGTGTAACTGAAGAGCAAGTCTACTTTCTGCTCGAAGCTCAGATTCAAATGTTACTAGGAAAGACACTTTTCTAAATAAGCACACCAACACTTAGTCTTCATGTACAGAATGAATTTCTGCAATGAATACATCTTTTCCACTGCCCTTACTGACCTCAAAAAGAGGAAATAAAGCAGAAGTGAGCTTTCTTGAGAGTTTAACAAACTGAGGCCTTGTGCATGAGCTATATTTGAAGAAAAACTGCATGTACACTATGTTGTCAGCAGCCTTCCTAAATGCTTGTAGGGCAAAGGATAAGTTCAACATTTAAGCCTGTTTTCAGAGTGAGACTTGTGAAACAAGGAAACTCAGTGAGAGCTGGGGGTGTTTTTTGGCTGTTGTCCTTGCAAAAGTTCCACTGTTGCAATTATTCAATCATAAGAACAAAACTAGATATTTAAGAATTAAAATTAAGAACTTTTAGAACTTGAAAGGCTACTATAAAAGATTAATTTAAAGCCAACTAGGAAGAACTACCTTGCTTGTAAAAAAGGACAGGATCACAAAATCCTCCTTAAATCAGTTGCAGTGTGATCTTGCCAAAGAAAACATGATGTCCTAACTGTATGATACAGGCACTTTTCTAACACCAAATTGCTTCAATATTTAATTAAAAGTTTACTCTTGGCAGGAAAAACAGCTATAAATATCAAACTGTACCGTCTGTTTTTACAGGATGACTTCACAAACAAAAGGCTCTGCCCTGAACACCTTACCCTGATCAGCCAGTGGAATCAGTGTCATGAAACAACAACAAGAAAAGGTAAGTGGAAACAAAGAAAAATTCCATTATAGCATTTGAAATGCATGTTAAACCAAGTGTGCTGCTTCGTGGTACTGCTAAAACAATCTAATGACTAGCTGCCATCAAAGGCGGCAGCTCCGCTCCCGGCTGTCCGACGCACTCCCACCTCTTTCCCTTTACACAAGGGCTAGTACCCAAAGGGAGCTAGCAAACCCCCCCCCCCCACACACACACGTTTGTGAGAGTTAAATCATTTCAGCTCTCTGAAGCRGCAGACTGTGAGGTCGCTAAAGCACATGGGTCAGCACAGCTGACTAATAGCTAGCTGCTAGCTACTAGATGGCTCTAGCTTGAGCRGGGGACACACAGCTGTACCCGACAACAAAAGAAACATCCCAAGAACCATGTGCGTTCGCGAGGGTGCAAAAGCCTTTTCTCGCTCTTCTGCAGGTCTCACCCAGAGAGATAACCCAGCAAAAACACTGCACGACTGGCATAACTTGTTCAACAGAAGTTAAAAATAAACTTGAAATACAGATCCTTATTACACAATCTGTCCTGCTCTTTTTTCCTTTATTTTCCAAATTATTCTCCGACAGTGCTATGCATCAAACACCACTGAAGCTCAAAAGTGATGTTTATTTGAAAAATTGAGGGCTATGCAATCTATTTCAAAACAAAAGAAATACATGTATGGTCAATATCAAAGAATACCTGTTACACTTTTCACAAAGTTTGTTGAAATGTAACAAGATCTTCAGGTTACTTTGAAAGATAGTCCAAAGGCCCAGCACTCCACCATTTAAATCACTACAGGCCATGGATCCCTCTCGATTCCCTTGGCTTCGGTATAACCTGCTTGTGGGAGACTCTACTCAGGTTTAAGATTTAAGCTTTTAAACCCTTTTCTTCAAAGAGATTTTCCTTTCTTTTTACCATGCTTGGTATAGTTGAATAGTCGTTAGGGCTATAATTATAGTAACAACTAGTAAGCTTCTATCAAACTATTTTTAACTAAGACTGTCAATCCAGTCAATAAAACACTGTATTATTGTACTTCCCTTTTGGAGAGTAGCCAGAAATTAGGACTTGATCTTGTAATGCACAACATACAAGAGATTCCTGTAACAAGTTCCAAAGATACCAGAGAGATCTAATAGAGAAGACCTACTTGTCTACTTAGTATTTAATACAGAATCAAAGCCGTAAGGGAGAAGAAAAAAAAAGCAAACAGATCCAACAGCAATGCAAGGAGGGGATGGACATGGCCTGGCTGGCAAAGAACTAGAACAGGGAGCCAAAGGAGCTGATGCCAAGGAACCAGACAAAATGAGAAAGAGTCTGGCGATGGAAAACCAAGTACTCGAGGCAGGGGTATGGGGATGAGAGAGAACATAGATGCCAGGAACAGCAGAAAGCTCATGGAAGGAAAAGTTTGAGGAGAGGAGGAACCAGAAAAGAACCTGGAATGAAAGTCTCAGGTATTGGAGATTATGGCCAGCTCAGAGAAACGAGACTGGGAAAAGAAGCCAAAACAAACTGTGACGAGACACATTAGAGGAGGTGGAAGAAAGATTCATGCAGGATAGGAGAGTTTCCATCCACCGAGAGAACACCCTCCCCCAAGCTCCAGCACTCAAGATGTAGGAATCTCATTATTCCTCTTGCTGCCTGTGAAACCAATTGACAAGATAGCATCCAGCAGTAACAACAAGGAGACGGCAATCGATCACTGCTACCAACTACCCCTTTGCTTAATAAGGCACGTTCTGGACTGAAGACTTACAGTACTGCTGAGGATGTGTGCGCATACTACTATACCATTACACAATGGATATTTTGTCTAAGAAAGATACTTTCAGAAAATTACTGCCACTAATGAAACATTAATTTTTCAGAAGTTGACTTTGCACGCTTAGCAAGACGTTGCACAATGCTGTCTACACAACTTTAATTTGGTTTCTGGTACATAAAGCCTTTAAGTATATGATTACATTTCTCTCACAGAGCCTTACTTCCTTCAGAAGCACAGGAGGGATTTGATCTCTATACGGAAAAACTAAGCAGCTTTGTGAGTTCTACAAAGGATGTTCTTCCACTTGTTCATCACGTGCCTTCTGAAGTCTTGTAAGAAGGCCACAACGCCAAAAGAGAAACATTTGCCTCATTCTAACTTAAGGCAAGAAAGGATCACTACGTCATCTAATCTGACCTCCTATTATTTCACAAACCATTACATATTTTTGAGCCTAATTACTTTTGGGAGGCATTTTCAGCAAATGCATTAGTTCTTAAAGACATTAAAAGAAAAGCCCTCATTATTTCCCCTAATCTTCTATCACCTCACTTGATAAAAACTCACAATACCCAATTTTCCATTCAAATGTCTGGCTTCAACTTTCAGATTCCCGTTCCCAAGCATGTTTTTGAATGCATTTATCTACTAGATTAATGAGTTCTCTAGTACTTAATGTTTTTTCCTGTGAAGGAACTTGTACATTCTACCCATCACCATCCATACTTCTTTTCAATAAACAGGGCAAAGAAAACCAACTCTCAGGAGGAGGTTCTGTCCTCAATCCGTCCAATCTGCTGATTCTTCAACATAAATAATGGATACCAAACTTCATCCAGCATTTCACTATCAATCTCACAAAAGTATGCAGCAAGAATCCTCCGATACTGACATACTAGATCCAAGAATCATGTTATTCCTCCTCCTCCCTCCCCAAGATCACATTCCTTAGTTTGTCAGTATCCAAAATATTTTTCAGTCAATTTTTCAAATCAACTGAAGAACCCCGACCAGAGATAAGAGATTTTATTTTTGCAGAACAGAAATGTACATGCTAGGTCATAACTTTTCACATGGTGACTGTGGCAGCTTATTAAGTGCTGCTCCAAAATGAGAATTACACCGTCCTTTGTACTAACAGACATCATGATGGTCAAGTTCTCATTTAGCAAGCAAGCATCCATTCCACCAAGGTGTCTGAAATTAAAACGGATCTATCAGCTCCAGAGAACTGTCATCAAGTTAAAGGGAAAAAACAATAAGGGAGAAAAAGAAGACAAAAAAAGGCTTCCAAAATTAAGCTACAACACACAGTAAGAGAACATGAGATCTTSTCCTTCACCTAAGATAAGGCATACAGAATATCAGTTCCTAAAAATCATGCAACAGGCTTGTTTCTTCTTCAGACAGGCAGACAGAAACAAGGCAACACAAGAAGGTGAAGATGCAGAAACAATGTCAATTTTCAGTCTCATTAAAGGTGTTCCAAGATCTGAAAGCCTAAGCATGGAATAAGCAAAGCAGATCCTCAATAGTTATTATAACAGAGACAGTAACTCCCCAAACTGAAGATCAGGATCATGCACACACCACTTAGTCTGCCACTGTTCAGAAGACACTACCAAACTAGTCTGAAGAATGGCTGAATCCCCATAACTCCTTCCTGCAGTTTATTCATAAGCTTCAACGACTTCAAACTACATGGATAATTACAAAAGCCTCAAGTGCTGGTTTTCACAGACTAAATTCCCTTGAGACATTTCATAGCTGAGACATTATCAATATATATGCTGTCGTACCCACTCAGCTTGCTTCACAAGCCTTAGAAACCAAAACACAAAACAGAAGCTAGTGTCTCAACTGTTCCAGCAGAGCTACAGCATCTTCAAGGTATACATACTGTTTAATACTAGGTTTAACTCAGGTACATGATTATATGTAGCTGTACCAAACTAAGAGATAAATGTTTCCAGCAACTAGACAAAACATGGCTTTGTCCTACCTATTCAACAGTTCAAACTAATGCAACCATAGCAGCTGGTGGTATCTCTAGCAGCCACAATACTTTTGTAATACGAAATTTTAGATATTTACTGAAGCACGAAATGGCCCATTACTGAAAAACCCAACAGACCTGACTGTATATATACACAAAAACCTGGATGATACCTGTGAACAAAGGAGAAATGTTGAAAAGGAGAATGGCAATTAGGTTGTTAACTCATGAAAAGGACCGAGTAGTAATTTATTGCCTGTGAGAGGCTGAACTGGGGATCAAAATATGAACTGTAATGCACCACAAAAACTGTTACATCTGTGATTCTTAACATCTAATAGACTTTCTGAATTTTAACTCCCAAACATACTTCAGAGGATACTTTCTGGGGGGCAACGTTGAGGAAGAAAATAGGAGAGGATAGAGCCAGAGCAGATGTTTTTGAGATTTTCTCACTGTTAACTAGGTTTCGGTCCTTCACCGATTGTCCAGTAAGAGTTCAATCTGATGCACAACAATTGCTTACATTCACCCTCAGCTCTCAAGAGTCGCTTGGTGCACTGGAAGAACTCTATAGTCTGGGGTGCGCACCTGTAAAAATCCAGGAGTTTGAGAATTCTGTTCAAGTGAGGATTTACTGTAGTGTTTAAGATTGTTGTCTGTTCCAAACATACAGCCTGCTTCCACTCAGTGCACTGGTACGTTTTCTTCTCAAGTTACTGAGATTGAAGACAGTATGAAGGGAAAGGATTCCTGGGAAAAGCTTTTTCTAAATAATCTTCTTTCTGCATACATTCTAGTTGCTTAATACTTTGCCACACTAGTTGCAGACCATGGGACTACATGACTACAGAGTACATGGGACTACAGAGACAAACAATCAACTGGAGGAAAGAAAGGATGAAGTAAGTTCATTTGAAAGTGTGATCTAATGGCACCTTTGCTTTTCTTAGTCTTCTAAGAAGAAAAACAGTAGTGAAAGAACACTCTTCAGGAAACATCCACTCCATCTCCGATCTCTCATATGCTGTTCTTTAGGGGAGATCAACAAGATATTTGTTTAAGAAGGCCAACACTAACTTTCCAAAAGTCAGGGAAACACAAGTTTTCTGGTTCTGAAAACACTGGTTGTCAGGGGCATGTTATAATTTACTTCCATTTCCCCCCCCTCAAAGCACTCCAAATTCTTTAGAACTAAGCTAACTCTTTTTAGCAGCAGTTGATAGCCTTATCAATTCCTCCCTTTATTTATATTTTCATCTCAAACTCAGAGTTACCTACTATCTTTTCTCTCAGATGGTTTAACTGATTAACACAACCCAGTTAAACTCAGACCTGTTTAGTTCTCAGAATATTTAGCTTTATAGATAACTTATTTTATTTCCGGTTGGAAGATGAACCTGTACACCCCAAAGCTGGTCTGTTTTTTTTCCAAGCTAGATCAACTGGTCTATCTTTTTTCTCCACAAACCATGCCTCACTTGCATCCTTACATCATCACAAAATATATTAACTACTGATGAGTAACACCAAGAACACTACTAGTATATAGAGTCAATTCATATGTCCTCATCTCTTAAGAAAAATGTATCCTTTCTGGTCAATCAGTAGGAGCAGAATACAAACCAAGATGCGATAAAACCAATATACAAATGAACACTGAAACCAGATGACAAAAATTCATCAAAAAAGATACAGGTGAAGGACGGAAAAGGAAAGGGCTGGGGGGGGGGGGAACCCCCAAACCAACTCACACTAAGGACTGGAGAAGGGACAGGATGGAGACATAGGAAGAAAAAGAAATATCCAGAAAGTGTCAAGGTGCACCAACATTATGATACCTAATAGGAATCAAAGGAAAAAAAAAATCAGCTTGTTCCCTTATACTAATGGAAAGGTTGAAAGGTAACAATTTTGCTAAGGTCAGAAGGAAAATAAGGTATCTATTTAGATGTTATGGAACTTTTTCTTTACCCTTGAATAATATATTGGCAAAAACTAGTATTGATAAAAATATTTGAAAAATAAAAAGATTAGGTGATACAAAAACAGCCTATTAGTTACAACCATTAAGCACTGATTGCATGAACTATAAGTTCTCAGTACATATAGTTTGCTTACAGCACAAGCTGTTCTTCCTGTTTGTTTTGGTACCACTCAAAACACAACTGTAGAATAGCTCATGAATTCTACATGCATTCAAGACTACTTGGTATCAATACTTAAATGGAACTGCATGTGTTTTCTTTATACTGCACTCTGGAAGAAAAAAAGAAAAAAAAAGAAGAGAGATGAGCACAAGTAAAATCTGTACCAGCCCAAGAACACTGCATGGCACTAGCTTATTGAGAAAAAAAACAAAACAAAAAACAAACTGTAAAAAGCATTCAGCTAACCAGAAAACATTCAACTGAGAACATAACTGCACACTCAAAAATAAGTTGTCCCAATTCCTTTAGAGAATATGCGCAGGATCAGTTACAATATAGCCAACAATGTTACAAAGACAAATGTCTTTGCAACATTCCCTGATAGAAAATAGTTTGGCAAAATAAACACGTATTAAAAAGTAACTAGCCACTAAAATAATTTGTTCTTTTCTCTTCTTAAAAAAAAAAATGCCTTCATGGAACCAGATGTAGTATCATTGAGTCTATTAAATTTGTTTCAAGTTTAGGGACTCTGACTTAAGGGAAAAAAATTGCATGCCAGTAGAAGAAAACCACGCTTTTCCATAYGTGCTTACAGAGATTCTACCCAGGACTTTCCAACCCCTGCAAAATCAGGAGCAACTTTCTGTTTATGATGGGTACCAACCCAGGGCAGGAAGAAAAGTACCTCTGACTACAGTTTGAGCAAAAATAAACAACAACAACAAAAAGTTTATAGTTAAATTTAATTATGTTTATTTGAACAGCTTAGGCAGCAAATGTTCTCTTTCACCTTGATACTATTTAAGTTATAAAGACTGGAATAACCATGATAGAAAAGACAAGAGCTGAGAGATAAGTTAAAAAAAAGCAGACATTTGCAACACTGTAAGATTCTAAATTGGATAATGACAAAATAAGACTCTTCCCTTCCAACAGCTATCAACAGACTTGAAGAACAAGATACCAAGCCAATGGCTGATATCCAGTCCTACTTAATGGCAGAAAGTAGAGAGACTGTCACCAGGTCACTTATATCCAGACTTCACAAATGATGTGATAGTGAATATAACTGACATCAGAAAAATATACATATATTCCTGCTGTATTTTCAAAACTCTGATAAGGTGCATTTTACAAAATAAAAAATCTGATGCTCTGTTTCATCTTCAAACCATTTTATATTTTGTCTCCTATAATATATGTAAGCAGGCTACTTCTACACAGCAATTCCACAGATAGCATGGGAATACAGAATACCTCTTACTTTTTTTCAAAATGAAATAAAATTCCACACACCATATTTAAAGCTCAAACCTTCTGTGTTTGTGGAACATGTTATTTCTATTAATGCTACAAGGAGTTGGGAAATGAAATGTTACCCTCTGCATTAAGAAATTTTACTGTTTCAGTTCAGGTACTTCATATGAAGCAAGTGTTAAAATTCAAAAAGAGAAAGTAGCAGCTTATTTTCATCTGATAGGAAGAAGAAAACCATGAGGCATCCAGCGACTTTGCAGTGCAGATAAAACATTTACAAAGAATTCCAAAAAGTGTTAACAGCAGATTATATTAAAGTATTTAGACAGTTTAATCCTGTAAACAGTAGTTTATGGCATTTGGGTGTGAATTATTAGCACTTCACAAAAAAAAAAACAAACAAAAAAATCAGTCTTTGTGTCCATTAGTTTACCTGAAGAAAATCAGCATGTAAAGATGATATTGTACAGAGCTCTACAAGTGTTTGTGATCTCCTAGCATTCCAATAACAGAATCTTGAATATTTAAAAAGATGAAAGGTCAGAGTGCCAAGTTTTCCCCTCAAAATCATAACAGACCTTCCTTTCCTCCAAAACTACATAAAGGTAAATTGAATTGTAAAGTCAGGGGAGGGGTGGGAAGCACAGAAGGCATTTCAGTATCATATAAGTTTGGCAAAGGATTCATATCTTTAGCTCTGAAAGGAACTACTTCATTTTCCTGGCCTTGTGCAAGTTTAAGGTAGTTAGATATAGTGAACTTGTTATGATCTTGACCTCTAGACTCAGCAATTTCATAAAGCAAAGTAAAGTGTGTTTAGTTCCTAATGAAGTGCCTAAAAAGAGAGTATGCCAGCAGAGAGTAGTGCAGGCATCCAGTACTGAAAGAGAAAAGTGTAAAACCTGGTGGTTTTCTTCACATGAGAAAAACATGAAGTCTTTCAATTGACCTGAAAGGTGATAAAATAATTCATGCTCAACATGAAGAGATCCTATCACCTAGTGAGCACTTGGAGCATTTTCAGGAGTAAGTTATACACAAACAAACCGCTAGTTGTATGTTAACAGCAAGTTAATGAGAAAAGCCTTCAGGCTTATGCGAATTTATGACTGACAGGAAGTCCTCTAGATCTCCATGATACTTTGCTGCCTAATTTGTGGCTTTTTTTAAAGTCAATTTTTAAGTCAGGATCCAGCTAAAATACCTACAAAGAACACCATACAGCAGACTTAACAGAATGTTTCTAATACTATTCAATAACTATTGTTATACAATAGTAGCAATAACTGTTGTGCCTACCATTCCCAATCCTTGTCTCCAAGGATTGCACAAAATCAAATCACAGAATCAAACTTCTCATAACATCAATTCCAAAAACCGTTATCACAACATCATTAAATCTTTGTGACAAAGTCAGTGAAACTTCAGACAGCTGGCGAGAAGCCAGCCTCCCCCTTCTTCATTAGCTCTACACTCACCAGCTCATCTGCTCTCAGCAATAAAGGGGAAAGGCCAAGATCAGGACCTGCTTCTACAAAACTGCACAGTACAAGCTTCCTTGCGAGGTGGCATTTGAACCACCTCATTTTTCACCTCCCTCTCTGTAGTAGAGGACACACCTTAATCCAGCAACCTTCCACCAAGATAAAGCTTGCCATCAAAACACAACATAGAGTTTTGCAGTTTCACCAATTCACTAGAGAAAGAGAGGAAAGACAAGTGAAAAGAACATTTTAAGGAAGGATAAGAAAAAGGAAAACAAAGTATTTATGAGAATATTAACGGGCATGCTTGTAGTTGTGAAGAAATGCACCACAGAAAGACTGTTCATTTTTGAAGGCTTAAAAGACATCGGTAGAATTGTTATTTGGAGATAATATTCACACCTCAGTGGTGGTTAAGACAATAGACTAAGAGACATTAGAACCTAGAAAGTAAAGATAACTGATATATTGTTTAAAAAGGAGAAACTAATGAATGAATTGAAACAAAGAGGTGCCACAGTACAAGTGATGGGTTAAAATGAGTTTTTTATTAGTAAGCTGAAAGGACGCAAGCAGAACAAACAGCACTTTTCAAGGCCAAAAGATTTGTTGCAGCAATCAAGGCAATAGGAACCAAAGAGAGTTTCACTTGCATGAACAGACAAGGAAAGCTATTGTTTAAACACGCTAAGCAAAAACAATCTGCAAGAATGACACGCTATAGATAAAAGTACCTAGAAAGAGGTTTCAAAGAATAATTAGCTTCGTACCTCATAACGAAGCATGATCAAGACAGTGCTGTTATATGGACTGATCAAGATTGAGGGAGATTAAGAGCTCTGTTTTAACCTTGCTTCATTCGTCTCCTATGAACATTTAGCTGTCAAATACTTTAAACAGGAAAAGACCAATACAGAGTAGAAGATCAAAGAATTATCTGTACAGAAACAGTCATTTCATGTTTTCAAATGAAAATACCCAGGCACAGGAAATGAATATTTCACCTACAATACTGGGACTATCTAAAGTTGACAGACAAATATGTTTAAGAACAAGGAGAGAACAATCAAAGTCACCTGAAAACATCATTGCAATGTCAGAGACTGCAAATGGGAAAAGTAGGAAGATTATGGAAGCCAATGACTTTTCAGCAGAAGGATGCCAATTCCATAAAGTACATATACTTGCAGTGGTATACAAAGAACAGATAAATCCAAAATGGATTTGGAGGAAAGAAAACTAACACCAACCAGGCAGTGAACTCAGTGATGCCAGAAAGAGCAGAAAAGACAACAGTTCAGAAGCAAACTGATCTTGCTTAATCTTAAGGAACTTTCTCACTTTCTCATGGCAAGAAGAAACAGAACAGTGGGGAATGAAGATGACAACTGCAGGAGATGCATGCACAAACTAAAGAGATTAGCAGGTGAGTGAAGTCACCGGAGTCAAGGAAGGGTCCAAAGAGAAAAAGGAAGTCCAAAAAAGGATCACACTTTTTTTTCCTCCAGAGAAAGTGTACAACTTTTTTTCTGCAGAAAGATAGAGAGGTAAGAATAGAAACCATGGCAAGTCTGCATGAAAATACATAATAAACATTGGTAATTTGGAATTCACCTTTGAGCTTAATGTTTATCTTTAGAATTAGACTTGGGAGTTAAAGTGAAGAGCTTGCATGACTTCAGATAGTCATTTGCAAAGTTCTGGTGCTAAAAGAACCCAACAGGCCATCAAAGCTTATTATCAAAGGTCTGATATACTGCCATCAAGTTTCTCACCAAGAATCACTACCAATTTGACTGTTTACTACTGTTCTTGAAACCAATTACCATGACTGTCTGAGCACTGATGGCTCAACTTCAGTTTGGGAACCAACAGTCAAAGACATATTTTATCCCAGGATTTGTCAAATAATCTAAATGCAATTGTGTAGTTAGCTGTTTGAAGGATTCATCTTCAAAATTTATACCTACAATAGATGTTTACATTCTATTGTTTCATGTTAACATCAGAGTCACTGTTCAGGTGTCAGAAATGCTCTCAAAAGAAGGGGCTCATCATTCACATTTTCATTCTCCTCCTTGAATGTATTTTCCCTCCTTCATTAGCCTGAGAAGGATGATGAAGAACAACATAGATCACTGGGGGTGAACTTGTGCTTACTGAGATTTCCAGGGAAGTTACTCATTCTCAAAGGCAATCTGTTGACATGCCGCATCAGTTAAACAGCATTCTACACACCATCTACCTTGGAGCAGCATAGCCAAACCCTACACTGATACAGCCCATATTTCCCTAACACCTTTCAGAGAAAAATAAAAGCCCTATTTCTTTACATAGAGAGGTTTTAAACTATACAAAAAAAAAATTAGACTTAACCTAGTTTTCCGTAACAGTTTCCCTTTGCTAGAGGCAGAATTAACACGAGTGGGAGTTAAGGAAAGATTTACAACAGTCCAAAAGTTACGGACGATGACCCCGAGGAGCAACTAGAAAAGGAAAGACACGAAGAGGCCGCCGACTCCGCCGGGCAAGGCGAGCACCAGCGCTCACCGCCACGCTCGGGCACCGGCGGTCGCTCCTTCGCGCGGAGACTCGACCCTCCCCCGGAGGGCGGGCGAGCGCTGCGGGGGCAGCGGGGCACGTTTTCTGCGCGCAGGGAGCGCGGCAGCGGGGACCCGCCGCCCCCGGGGCCGCCCCAGCACCGCCGCCCGGCGGGGAGGCACTTGCCAGCGCTGCCCGAGGCCGC